>NC_071354.1:67626043-68226043 GCF_943734655.1 Sabethes cyaneus
TTAACTTTTCCGAGAGCCTACTGTAGTAGAATTTAATTCGAAAAAGTTTTTCCTTTTCGTTAATTTCAGGTTTCGTATTCTACTAAGACACACCAAAAACTTCAGTCATTTAAGCTACCATTGCTCAACTTTTGTGGTTTGTAGGTCACGCGAACGATTTTTGGTCGTATTTTTACTGAAAGCTTTCAGCGACATAATTGTGTGGCCTAGTGCTCGTTATATCAACCAGTTTGTCAAAATGTTGGATGTGGAATTGTGGATGCAAAGCTTTGTCTAATAAAGTAAATTAGAGTCTTGTAATTTTAAGTACTTTATACCTACCACTTAAGAACCATTTTTCATTTCAGTTTTGGAATAGTTTTAGTCTACGATTATTTCATTGATAGTATTCATATCCTTTATTCTTAAGACCCTTAATATCCTTACAGTTTCATTAGGTTATGAGTGTTGTAAATCTCGTAGACAAATTGTGCAAAATTCATCGGAACCAAAATTAGATTTCCCTGTCACATTTTGACTTGCCGCTAGTCCTAACAATCAAAAATTTATTTATTACTTCCTATTCCCAATACAATCCCGATACGAAAACCTTTTGAGCATTATTATTTTCGTAACCATTTCCAATTTCATGTCCTGATGAAAATGCTGTTCGAACTCACAACGCACTTTCAATTACAGTCGCCGATGCCGTTGCTGCCACCAAGCCAAATGTAATTCCGAGCGCCTTGTGGCACCACTACGCGTCCCGACCCGACCGATGGACCGATGGATGGTCGTAAACCTGTCAGCTACAATTGGTCCCTTTCGAAGATTTACTGCCAATATAGAAAAGTTCAAGATTATCGGAAACCAAAATCGCTGCGCCGGCAGTAGTGCAGCATTTGATCCATTGCAGATGCTGTCGTCGTCGGCCTGTATCCCAAGATACAGGAAAACCCATTATCTTCCATGTCGCCGGGCGGGAAAAATGGCCGCCAAGTATAAACTGAAAACCTTCTCGTTCTAGCTCGATGAGCCCCTATCCTGGACTAGAAGCGGTTACGCAATTGCTCTCTTTACAAAGGGGAGGGAGAAAATGTTGAAGATATAAAAAAAAACAAAAAGGGAGAAATGCCAGAGCGCAACCATGTTTTCCGTATTTACGATTCTTTTTCGGAATTTCGAATTTTACGACTTTCTTGTCTTTCTCTCCGTCTGCAGTGCACAAAACGCGGCTGCCAGTTAAGGGAAGACGGCTGACATGGTTGTGCAACTGTGAAGAAAGCGATTTTTCCATTCTTACCAGGCAGGGTCTGGCCTGGCCTGGCGTTGCGTAGACTCGGACTGCGGTAGGATGTGTTTGCTGGATTTTTATCTATCGCTTTTGTCTAAGAGCCAAAAGTTAGTTATGGCTTTCGGGTAATTTATGTCGACACGCAAGGATGGCAAAATGCTCGTTAAATGTAGTTTCTTTCATGGACGGCAGGGAACGTGTTTACGACTGAAAAGCAAATGCATTTTGAGCAGCTGATAGCGCATAGTCTGAATCTGTGGGAGGATCACCGCTGGGTGAGTGTGTACACTTTGTAGTGAGACTACAAGTTCCTAATAATGGGATAATTACAGAAGAATATTGCAGGAAAATTTCCTCCGGAAATACAGGTTTTAATAAATTGCTAAGAAGGTGGAACGTGGAATTGTGGCCGCGTGCCGATTAAATATAGAAAATTTCCTATTTTGGTTTCTGTTATTCAAGTTACCTAACCGATGACATAATCTACACCTACACAATTTTATACTTCGATTAAAGTGCAGTACAAGCCCCTTGATCAAATTGTAGGTTCGCCAATACCCGTTGCCTAACACGAACGGATGAAAGTAACTATTTGTTAAACTACAACCCATGAAACTGCACCGCTTGTGCCAAATTTTTCGATTGGAGAGACCATTCCTTACAATCCCAATTTAGCGGTTCACTACGGTTGCTGTTGCTACTGCAGTCTACGGCAGTGCAGCGATCGATGGCGGCGTAGGCAGTGATTATGAAAGTTTATTCCATTCTCTTCGACTGCCGCCGGTCGTAATACTCTTACTTTCATTTGCCACCCTCCCATCGCAGAAGGATGCCATTCACATTCGACCGCATTCGAAACTAACGATAGCACAGCAATGTAACGACTGTGCCTAAAACCTACGAAGCCATTGCTTAACGAGTTTAGTTTTGGTACTGTAGATACTTTCAATAAAATTCGAGAGCCTGGTAGATTTGAAAAGAATTTTCAAATAACGATATTAATCGCTCTTATTGTAGGGCACGGGAGGGTATTTTCGTCCCATCAAGCGATGGCATCTATTTTTTCGACCTATGGCATAGTTCTAGTGGAAAAACACGTAGTTTTGACGTTCTTTGAATAAAAAATAGTAGATTACTTACAGTCTTGAGAAAACAGTTATAACATATTAAAATTGTATGTCGGGAAAGTATTTTTATTGGCGAAGGAAAAGGCAAATAGGCTAAACATAGAAACCTGCTGAAAATACCCTCCCGTACCCTTCGAATTATAGTTTGGGGACAACTTCCTGTGCTGCATTAAGTATGTACTGTGCATAGTTTCATTTTAGATTTCTAACTCGGTACCTACATTACAAGTTGGGTGCTACAGAAATAAAAATAAAAATGTTTCATTGCCGTCGGCTGTTGAAAATATACAGAATAAATAGCAGTGAAAATATTCAAATATACTTCCATGTAATACTTCCGGTATAAAAGATACAGTTCATTTTTATAATATGGTTCTAAGAATATTTCAAGAAGCATTCTATAGTAATTAAATTTTCATATTTTTTCAAAGAAATTGCGCAACACAGCTATTTATCGATATCGATCGATATCGATTTATCTTATAAGCGATATAAGTGGTAACTTGTTCTTCGATACATTTAAAATCGAAATGTCCTTAATTTAGTAGTATAATAAAAAATCCAGAATCGATTATGGAAATGGCGCAAACTTTGAATGCGGAAATATTCAATTTTGGGATATTTTTGGGTTACATTAAAAAACTCTCTATGGTGTCCCTCTCTGCCGATTATCACGACGACATCCCGCTTACGAAAAAGTCGGATGCCTGGCAGAAATCGAACAGAATCAATATGACGCTGGAAAAATTTGACATTCAGAACCGGTTCGTCTTCTTCGTTTTTCGCTCTACTCTCTTTATGTTATAACAAGTGACAAGAGATGACACGCGCTGCTCGTTGCAGTTTCCGATTCTAGGTAATAAATTTACAAATTTATATCTGCAAACTTCAGTTTTTGTTCGTATAGCCACACTAAACAAATCAAACAATCTGCATCTATAACTAATCACAAAAATGTTTGTTTTGTTTAGTGTGATACATTTATAACCAGACCTTTTTTTCAGAAAAGTGTTTCCAGTACCGGTGTTCTTTTGTGTGCCATTTATGTACTTTATGTGTGCGTGCTGTAAATAAAAAGTTACAAAAATAAATAAAAATTTAGTTTAACGTAATTTGTAGGATGACATTCTATCTTTAATAATGAAAAATAATACAAAAAAGGAAAATCGGCCGAATCGGTTCCTGCACCGGTTCTGTTCGACATGGCTGGCAGAAAACGAACAGAAATCGGGCAGAAAAATCAAAACAAAACCGTTGGGCGAAATTTCTGCCAGTTTTCACGGGTGACTGCGGCCAGAAATCCGGCAGAAAAAGTTTGTCGCTGCCAGATTTTTGTTAGATTTCTGCCAGATGCGCCTAAGCGGGATAAAGGTATTTCAAAGAAAATTGTCTTGCCACTTAGCTAACTACTGATACCAACAACCGATTCACGCAAAGCTGATGCGTTACAATGCATTGAGACACGAAAAGAGTCTGGCATTGTTACTTATTTCCTTACTTTCAACAAAGTACCCAAAAATTCATGGCAAAGCTATGAAATTGAAAAAATCTTATACTTGACAAATGCAGGGCCGGGACCTCAATTTGTGAATATGTAATAATTGTCTATCTCATGGCACGCTTTTTCCAGGACTACAACCATCTAATGTAATTGAAGATTTTTCAAAATTATTGTACACTTCAGGTCGAAGTGACTTAGTTTATGGACTTAAATAAAAGTAAACAAACAAAACGGAAAGAATGTAGCGCAGTCCGCCCTCCGAGTGGTGACAGCGGTGGGATGAAGAGTAGCATGGGCGGTCATCTATGCATAAGTGACATATAAATCATGCAATAATGAAACAAGAATGACGTACAATCGGTACAAAAATAATAGAAAAACTATAGCAAAAAGATATTGACATCCCAATTCTGTATTTCGAGCGAACCTTTATTTCGTTCGACTTGCTTCGAATGAGATGTTTTGTCCATTTGATTTTGCTGGCGGAAATTTCGTTCGAAATACCAAACCGTTCGAAATATAGAATATCGGTGAGAATATAATATGTTCTATGTGTTCATAATATGTTCATAATAATGTTTTATATAATAGAACAAAAGCTGTACTTCTCTGTACATGATTTAAAAATGACATGTAAAGGATACAGGAAATATCACAATGACGCAATAATGAAACGAAAATACACAAAATACGAATCCCAAAAAGGTTCAAAAATATCAGAATAAAAGAAAAATTTTGTTTCTCTTTCATTTCAGGGATATCAGGAGAGAAAACAAATGTGTCAGAGGCTGTGGGACTAAAGATGGCCTTTGACAACAGGGGGAATACAAATCTATGTAAACATCTAAAAGTGAATGTATGATTGTATGTACAGCAATCGGACACAACACAACCCCTGGGCATTTCTACCCTATTTCCTGAAACTGCCACATTATGAGAGGGCGCTTCAGGCGTATGTATCAATTTTGCAGTGTTTGTTCGTTCACTTTGTCTCAATTTTGATTCATTTGACAGTACCGTCTAAACCGAGCAAAATTTGACAAAGTTGTATATGGAACATTTCAAATGAATCAACATTGAGTCAAAGTGAACGTACAAGCTCTGCAATGGTGTGATAAAGAAGTGAAGAATTTTTTGGTAATCTCAATAACAATTCATTGATAACAATAAATTACATTTGACCAGCAGAAAACGTCACCTTTCGCACGTGAAACAGATGACGGATAACAGATACTTGATCCGTATCTATATTTAGCTCGTATTTAGGGAATTTTTTAAACTCTACAAAAGGTTGAAAATTTCTTTCAGTTACAAAAATACGAATACACGAACTAATATGAAAATTTCTAACATAGTTCGTCTGAGAAAAAGAAACGAGCTGAATAGTGAAAAGGAGTTGCTTCATGGAAAGATTTACGTTAGGCGTGGTACACAAATTACGTAACGCAAACATTCCGGATTTTTTACCCCCTCCCTCCCCCATGTAACGATAAGTAACGCTTGGCATAGCCCCCCATTAAATTACGTACCGTTGACCAAACCCCCTGCCCCTTGACATTTAAAAAAATTACATAAATCGTGATTTTTTTTAGTTTAACGAATTGAAGAAAATCATATTAAAAACAACATTCAGGCATTGATCCATGTTGAGGTCAATTGGTTTTCAACCATAATACAGTGGACCCCCGTTCGTTTGAACGATTCCTCATGCAAACTAACGGGGTTACTTTTTAATTTGAACAACTGGTAACCCGAAATATGGTGAAAGCTGTGTGAACTGGCCGCCCTGCTCTTTGTTATTGTTTTGGTGGTTTGTTTTAGTTGGCAGTTGCAAGTGCGAATATAAAAAGTGTTCAGATTAAAAATTGTCAAACGAACGGGGGTCCACGGTATGGTGTCGCCAGCACTAAATTGAACTTCCGGCAAATGATTTGTCTTCCGGTACGGTACGTACATTAAACCTAGTGTCGGAGGTAGTGCGCTGTATAGCAAATGAGACGTGCTACACAGCGCACTACTTCCGACACTAGGTTTAATGCACGGTACGGAAAAAAAATTGTTGCCGTTTTTTCGGAAGTCCAATTTTGTTCTGATTACACAATATTCGGAAATGTAGTAGGATCGTTTTGTTTGAGTGGTTTTAACCCAAAGGGTTTTCACCATACTAGGATCGTCTTCATCAGCTACAAACTAGAATTTTGAATTTGAATCTCCATCAGTCTAAACCTATTTACTATTTCACGCCATCAACACGTCCTTTCTTCGTTGTGTTGCTATTTTTTGGCATTCATAATTTTGTTACGTAACTGTTCTTCTGACTCCCCCTCCCCCCTATGTAACAAAAAGTAACGCCAACTCGACCCCCCTCCCTCCCCTCCAAGCGTTACGTAATTTGTGCATGAAGAAAGCATTTTTCACTTTGACGGCAGATAGAACTTTTCACATTAAAACTGCTACACCTACGGACATTTCTCTAGGTGGAGTACGGCAAAAAGGCGAAATATTTTCGTTTCTATATCACTTATTTTGACAGTTCCTAATATGATTTCAGTCGTACGGTAGAACTTCAAAATCCTTTACTACTGTGCAGCAAACAACGATGTTCTTTATAACAAAGTAGCTTTTTACACGTCAATTTAAAACTGTTTAACATTTAAGCTTTCAGAAAACACTACGAAATGGCGATAAAATTTTGACTAAAATACGGAGAATATACAATGAAGAGATGGCGAACCGACGACGTAAATACTACGAACAGTTGATAAAACCCAAAAAAGTGACGAAATGTTGTAAAATTGACAAAAGGACGACAGAAATACGGAACGACAAAATACCGGTTATCACGCTACCGGCAACTACCCAAATACCCGAGCAAGGTTTGACAACAAAATTATATCAAGATTATTACATATTCTGCTGTTGATTTCAACTAAAAATCATGCAAATCATGCATTACACACTACAGGAAAATCCTGTAATATCATTTATACCAGGATGTCACACGACGGACAGTAACAAAAAAAAACAAAGAAAGGCAAAAAAACACGGTGAAAAAGCGTTAGAAAGACGAGCAAACATGCAAAAAAGACGAAAAAAATAGACAATAGATGACAGAAAGACGACGAAAGAACGATAAAAAGGCAGTAAAAATACAACATTTTGGTTGTTCTGATAACAAAAAGGACAATGAAAAAAATAGCAAAAAAGTGACAAAAAACAAGATGAAATGGTAAAACGATAATAAAAGGCAATAACAAGATGTCGAAAAAAGAAGAAAATAAAATAAAATGACAATAAAAGAAAGCCACAACCCCAACCAAAACGACAGCAAAAATGCCGCCGTAAAAGCGACAAGAAATGCAAAAAACAGATATCAAAAAACGACGAACAGACGACGAAAATACGATGGATGGAGGGAAAAAGACCAGAAAATGATTACAAAAATACGATTAAAGAAGACGAATTCAAAGAAAGACAATAATAAGATGGCGAAAAGACTACATAAAATAGAACAATGGGCGATGGAAAGATGACAAGCAAGTGAAAAAACAAAAGACAATACAAATACAAGAAAAGACGCCGAAAAAACACCACAGAAGCGACAAAAACATCAAAAACCCGATTTAATCCACCTAGTGGTGAAAGGCACCTTTGTTATACGGTCTTACTTGCTATTTGAGATAGAAATCGACACGTTTTCGGAGCATAATTCATCTATTGGTTAACGTTGAGTAGTGCGTTGGTTTACATAAAATTTTTGAAAATTGAATAAGTTTACCAAATTTGAACAAAATAGGAGCACTTATAAATTTTGTTAGATCCTTTTTTCATGAAATTGCTGAGTAAGGATAAGTAAGTTGTTAATAATTTGAGTAAGTGCAAGTAAAAGTAAGTTGTAAGAGCAAATATTATTCTTTACCATATACATTGCGTAGTAAAGGTCTAGTTTATAGGTTTTGGAACCATGCATAATTTTTTATAATGCCATTCTATTTGATTCACACCAATAAAGTTTTCTAGAATAAATTTCAACAATTTTTATTAACCTTCGGTTACTCACGCTGTTGTATTTTGTATTTTGAACGCCATACTGTTATAAAGTTACAAATCGTTGTTTATCTAACGTATATTATTCAATAAACTTGTTATGACCAAGATGTCATTATTATTCAATGCATTAATACTTCAAATTATTGGGAAAGATCAGCATAAACTGCCATCACAGAAACGAAGCAATCAGCATATAAGGTGTACCGGAATTGGCCCCAACTGGAATTTTCTCTCGTTTCTTCATATGGAAAAAGCATGTCTGTATGCAGCAAAACTATCAGCAAATCTCGGGTAATTTTTCATATAGATCTATGTAACAATGAGAGATTCTCTTCATGTCTCCTGTCTTCTGTTTTTTACGGCGATACTAATGCATTTTAACGCATCAGCTTTACATGAATCGGTTGCCGGAGTTACTAGTTAGCTAAAGGTGTTGAAAATTTGCTTTTCTCTGCATTTATGTAACCGTGAAAAGCGGAAGAGAGGAGACGCAAACAGAATCTCTCATTGTCACATAGGTCTGTTTGAAAAATTACCCGAGAAATGTAATATGTTTAAAATGTTTCCGTCTGTTCGTAGTCGAGTAATTCGGTGCCAAAATTAGGGTATTTTATATAATCAAAGTTCTACAGCACAAGCAGCTACTAAACAAGCAAACATAGAGGTATACTATTTTCAGCAAAGTTGTGTATTTTTACTGTTTTTACAACTTTGTAATACTGAAAAAGTCATACAACCAGTGTTGGGCACCGCTAATTCGCTAATTCGCTAACCGATACAATTTGTTCGATAATAGTGGAAATTTCGCTAATCACTAATCGCAAACTGCAAATTAACAGTTACTGTTTATTTTTGAACAGATCGCAATGACTTGCATTGTAATCTATCACTGTACAAATTATTTGTAATTTACGTTTATTACATGGCTTTTCTTAATTTACCTAAGATCAAAACCTATTATAATGGATAAAATGATTACAGTTTATTAATTTTTAAAATAAACAGCGGCACTTCATTTAGAATCATGGCCCAGCAGCAATTCGGCTAGTTTGAGTATAAATTATAAAGTATAACTAGCGTTTCTCGATTGGTCGGTTAGCGAATTAGCGAATTAGCGGTGCCCAACACTGCATACAACAATAACAAAACGCGCTAAAATAGAAAAACTGGTATTACAAATTCATATACAATAAATAAGATTTTTCTATCTTCGCTGAAGAGAGAGAAGGTTACTGTCTTCAGCAAAATTTCTTGTAATAATATGTTCTAAAACTTTGCAGAACACATCAATGTGTTATATTGTAACTAAAGAAAAATAATTTTTTTATTTCACTTTTAGGGGGATTGATCAAAATTTAAATTCTACCAGACGATAGAGCATTCAATTTCAAGAAACTCTTCCAAAGGTTCGATAAACCTAAAACCAGGTTTTCCCAGTCAAAACTCTTGTGCGCACGTTTTTTTTGTCTTGGGCTATTGTGCGCGCGAGTAACCGTGTTACAAAAGCTGGCGCGAGTGTTGGAGGGTTAATATCTTTTGACCGGCAAAACCAGTTCTTCTGAAATTTTGCAGATATATTAACAGCATTAAAACCTTTAATTTGATGCCAAAATAATTTAAAATAGATAAAGTATCTTAGATGAAATTATTTAATATTATTGTGAATTTAATTGTGCTGTATACGATGGTTCATAACTATCAAATTAAACGACCAATCAAAAAACAAATCAATAGTGATCTATTAGGGTGTATTACCTTTCAAATGAGACTAATAGCACATAAATTGGTTTAGTCATCTCTGAGAAACAGGCGATAATAATTACCTTGTCAAAACAGGTTTTTTAAACATAACTTTTAAACTACTTATTTGTTTTCAATAAAACTTTGTGAAAATTTTAGCGTTAACAAGAGCTTTCATTTGGTACTAAAATCGTTGAAATCGGTCGTGTAGTTCTGGAGAAATCGTGTTACGTTATTTTTACATTTTTACTCATAACTTTCAAACGAAATGTCGGACCGCAAAACAATTCAGTAGTGATATACTAGGCAATAATACCTTTCAAACAAAAGTAATAGCGAACAAATCGGTTCAGCCATCTCCGAGAAACAGGCGATAGAAAAGTTGCGTCGCGCACATACACACACACACATACACACATACACACACACAGACATTGCTCAGTTCGTCGAACCCTATCGATTATTATATGTGGCTCGGCCCTCCGGGCCTCGGATCGATTTCGTGTTTTTCGACCAATTTCTAAACCTTTGTTATAGTATAACAAAGGTAAAAAGATAGTAAAACATGACGAAAAACTTTAAAAAGATGCAAGGTGATGAGGAAACGTTATGAAAACAGCAACAAGAAATCCCAAGAAAGACTAGACTACTAATGACAATAAAAAGACGCCGTTTAGAGCAACCAAAACACTAGAAAAGACGATAAAAATTACAACAAATCGCTGAAAAGAGACAAATAAATGATGTATAGGTCAGAAATGCAGATGTTAAGAACACCAAAAAACGACTTACAGACGTTAAAAAGACAGCAAAAATGGCAAGAAGATGACACCACAAGGCGACAAAGAATAAAAATTAAAGAAAAAGGAAGAAAAAAGTAAACGACGAAATATGAAAGATGAACGGCCGAAAAACAAACACGATGGATCAAGAACGAGTCGAGAGTAAGCGTCCTTGTATATTTGATAGAAAAGTAAGTCAGTTTCCTCAGAAAAAAACTTTCGAATGAAATGTTGGTTAAATCAATACTCGATTAAAGTTCGTTTCTTTTTAGTTTCGAAACGAGATTATAACTCTTACTTCTGTGATGGAAACATTCATGGTTAAACTACGGATTCTTCGTCGGCAAAATCGGGCAACGCTGGTGGACGGTTCTGATGATGCAAAATTAACCTTTACGTCCCCGGCATCAAAAATGATGGTACTTGCAGTCATACTTTTGGCTCTATCTTCACATATTTTTATTCGATTTTCATGCAATTAGTCTTAAAAGAACCACATTAGATTGGCCTTTAACGAAAAAATAAGTTGGTAAATTATGGTTCCATTTTCCTGGAGGTATAGAAGATGCAAAGCAAAGCCTGGGTGCTAATTCCTTTGTCGAAATTTGACCTTCTGTTTTTATACGACAGACTTCGCAACCAGCTGTTAGAATACAGAACAGTGCGGGGTCAGTGCTCCGATCCTATTGACTCTAACAGCCTCTCCCAGCCGCGATTCGAACATACGACGACTGGCTTATTAGACCACCGTCTTACCTCGAGGCCAACTGGGAGGCAGAGCTAGGAGGATGCATTGTCTCACAAAAGCGACTGAGGTCTAACCCGCTATTCTGACTCATGATTTTGACCCAGTCTGCATAGCACGAATCAGTGTAACTAGTTTTGTCGAAAATCCATGTTCTAGCGTTATCTGTCGCAGCTCATTGCGTTTGACTGAATCGTACGCCGCTTTGATGTCCATAAACAGGTGACGAGTCTACAAGTTGTACTTCCGGAGCTGGTTTTTAAAAATAGTGAAAACCAAATAGGGCCAAGGATTACTCCCCTGGGGTACACCGTAAACCTTCGTAAAGACTCCAGAACGAGAGACTGTAATCTAAACGCGAAGCAATTGATATGTCAGATAGGATCTGAACCAGGCGGTCAAGGATCTGTAGACTCCGAGTCTCTATAGCTTGCTTAACCAAAATACCGTATTTTACTCGATCACACGCTGCCTTGAGATCAGTGTAGACGCCATCGGTCATTTTACGCACTCAGAGTGACACAAATTTGGTTCCTCGTTTCTGGAAATTTGCTCTCTTGCGTGCTGAATAATTTCGTAAGTGAAGCAAGCAAGTCGGTCTCACTGTTTTCCCGAGGAGCGAAAATCAGTCAAATTGTTGGCTTTCCTTCTGTTTCGGTAAAATTAATAATTTAAATAACCGAACTGTTTGGTGGAAAATTTCGACGCAGGTCCCAGCTTATGTCAAATTTATTGGTGCGGTTTACACCAAGGTGGTTCAATCGGTACTGATTATAGTTGCCTATTGAATGGAAATTTTAATTGTAACGGGTGGCAACCAAAATTTTGGAAATTATTTCTCAAGCTGTCAAAAAAAGACAAATATATTTGTAGAAGATCTGATTTACTGAAATTAAAGATACATTGTCCATTGTTGAAAACAAATTAGTGAACATTTGAAAACGATCCGAAATCGGCTGTTCGGCGAAGTTTCCGTTTGATGTCGGAAGGAACAAGAGTGTTGTACGGTCGTCATATCAGCTTTGCGAATGCATCTTTTGATTGTACCAATCAACTGTTTGCAATTCGTGGCTCTTTTTTCTTTTTTTTTTGTACACCAAGGAGTTAAAATTTCCAAAGAAATCTTCGATTGGGCGACACTACGGCTGATTGATTGATAACCAAACCAGAGGGTTTGAACCATGGCTTAGAAATACCTCTCTCGGAAATAGCAATGTATAGCAACACTTTCTGTTCAAACTTATGTGTAAACTTATATTTTACGTTTGGAGATGCAGTAGAACTACTCATGGAATAGTATCGATCATTTCCGGAAATGTGCGTCTTCGAAAGAGGGAAGTAACTTTCGTCGTCCAAATCAGATCATTTTCCGAAATAATTTTTTATAAACCAGCGCCATTGGGATTTCAGCATCCAAATCTGTCCCTCTGTGTAGCCCGGAGCTCTTGCCTTCTTTTGGCGCTTTATTCCGACTCTTTTCAATGTTTTGCAGATGTACTGGTGGGAAAAGTTAAGCTTTTTAGCGGCATCCCTTTGGCTCGCGGAATCTTTGTTGTTGAATGCACGAGAAAGAGAACGAAGTTCTTTTGCGTCCATAATTTAGGCTGGTCTTCTACTACCTTGCTTGCGAGCTCGCGAAATGCTTCTTGTTGTGACGCCATTATGAGCAAATCTTGTAAGAAATTGTGAATAAGAGCTAACTCATACACATTCGCATTTCTCTCTGAGCTCGTTTGTTGTTGTGCAAAAAATTCCAAAACTTTAGTTGCACCCCGTTAGAATGTTAAAAGTTTTAGATAAAATCAGTTTATAAAGCCTCGTTTTACGTCAATCTATTGAATGTTAATAAACTGCCTTTAAGAGAGCCTTGACAGAATGCCAATTATATTTCGCAATCCATATGATGTAGATACTTTGTGCTTGTTAGGTACTATTTTAAGTAGAATTACCACGAAAATGTGCGCTTTTTAGCGTGCCAATATGTATTTAGCGAATTGAGAAATACTCAACTTGTAACAAAAACGAGCAGTAAATTCCTCCCTGAAACTGTTGCAATCCACAGTGAATGACTTTGACACAAAACACTCCCATAAACACTTCCATTATCGTCCTTGCCCTGCATGAATCGATGGGCTCATTCCAGCGAACAAAGATTAGAGGCCACCAACATCTATCATTCAATACCATACCATAAAAAGTGTTATAACACAGGTGGAAATAATGGCCAAAATTTATAGCATGGGGTAGAGTTTCGTTTGTTAGCACTTCGGCATTCGAACATTCGCTTCAATAGAAAACAAATCAGAGCACTGATTTGAAGTATTTCGAACACGGTAATTTAAAATGTGCATGCTCAGCCGATTTCAGTCTGAGCTTTTCCAATTTTCTGAAAATCAAATACAAAACATTTGATATGGTTGGTAGCGGTACTATAATGAAACTGGTAATGAAATTAATCTCTACCCTACAGCAGATCCATTCGATAAACCTTCAGAAAAAGTTATTTTTCCACGATAAGCCTGAACGGTTTTTCTGGGGTTTTCATTTATTTCCAATTTCCTCCAGATAGATACCAATAAACCGACGGTGCTCATCTGCTCTCGGAGCCCGTAAAAACGGCATCCCTGCGTTTGGGGGTCAGCCATAAATTTTGATTAGATTAGAAATTACGGTCCGTTTGCTCGACTGGGTAGGGATGATTTTGCTGCACACAGCAAACCACCAGTCGCCCCGGTGATTCCTCGGAGGGGAGGATTCTAGCAGCATCAGTTTCTGCTGCCACCGTATTCCTGCCGCTGCGGCGGCAGAGGATTCGAGCCGTAACGCTGAAAGATTATATGGGCCATTTTCCGAACCCGAGCATGTTTTCAAGAAGCGAAGTTTAGTTATTTCAGGCTACCAGAAGAAGGAGAAGCAGAAATAAGACTATAAACGTTTCACCACCCCGCCCACGCAACAGGGAGGTTTGGTTAAAAGAACTTTCAATTACAATTTTCTTAAATTAAAAATAGGAAATGCACTTCAAGGTTTAAATTTGGTAGATTCGAAATATATAAATGCCAATTAAAACAAAACTTAGTCGTAACAGTCATCGGTATTTGATCCACCCTATTGCAGGACACAAAAACACGCAACCTAGCGAGGAAGGACGGCGTGTGCGCTCTTTCTTTTACGACTTTGCGCACCCCAAAAATGGCGGTATCGTAAAAGAAATTTTATTTCACGTGCAAGCTCCAGTGCGCGTCGTAAAAGTGGTTCACTGGCAAGCAGGAACTCTTGTGTGCTAGCAAGTAGTGCAGAGTGAGCGAGACGTATGTGCCATCTTGATGTGTTTGAAGAACACGGAGGGTGTTTGGTTTGAAGGATTGTTAAGTTAAGGAATGTCGAATGCGAATATTGTATAAATATTGTATGGATATTGTATAAACCTGCTGTCTATTGTAGACAGGAGTCTAAAATTTGTTATTCAAACCATGACAAGTCATGGTTATATACCTACATGTCATGGCTTAAAAGTTCGTCTTTGTGAAAAGACACATTTTTCCGCTCAAACATTTCTCTCGGTGCAGACTTTTCTGTAAGACATTTTCCACGTCCCACTTTGAAAACTCCTTTATTTTTCCTTCCTACACCACCACAGTGCTGGTGACTGTTTCGGCAACTCGTAAAATTTCCTCCGTTCGTTTCACGGACGAATCAAAACGACGGGAAGAACATTCCCAACTTTAACCAAAAGTATCGAATCCACCAGCCACCACCACCACCGGGAACCCCGTCGTTGTATAACGGCTCGGTCTTCCAGGCAGGGAAAAGATTCGAGAAAAGCAAAATTTTTACGTCCAGTCGTAATATGAAAAGAGGATTTTCCCGGTTTTTACGAGCACAAATTTTTATACGATCCAATCTTACCGCTCGGCTTGTATGGTGGGACCCCAGCAGAAGCAGCAGCAGCAGCAGGATGCCTTGTGGAAAGTGTATGCGCCGTACATCAGTAGAAGTAAAGTTTCGATCGTAAAAGAAAATAGGGAATTCTTTACGATGTGCTGGTTCTGCTGCTGCTGCTACTGCTACTTGTGCTGCTGCCGGCGTAGGAATTTAATGGTGCACTTTGGAAAAGCTTTTCGTCTTCGCGAAGGGGATGGAACGAAACATTAATCTCGCCGGCACCCACGCATCTGGGAAATTACTTTTCGGAAACTGTGCGCGCGCCTGCAACTGCGGCAGCGGAACAGTAGCAGGGCTCGCTCGTTGGCGGTGGGTGGAGAAAATTAAATAATTTTGGGAAAAGATACATCCGAAGCAGCGAAGAGGGTAATTAACGGCGTTATCTATGCGGTAGTGAAGTCGAACCATTATATTTGATTTTCATTTTAATTTACTTGTGCGCTGCGGGATGATGGTATGATGCAACTGTTTTCCATTTGACGTGAATGATTTAAAATTAAATTTACTTGTTTCATAGCGGAAGCATAATTCGAAACATGGATA
This sequence comes from Sabethes cyaneus, assembly GCF_943734655.1. NCBI lineage: Eukaryota > Metazoa > Arthropoda > Insecta > Diptera > Culicidae > Sabethes > Sabethes cyaneus. The sequence goes on from NC_071354.1 coordinate 67,641,750, forward strand.
ACAACTCATACTTTTGCAATTAATTGCTCATTATGAACCTCAGAAATATGAGCGTAAAAACAAGCTTGATGGCTTGTTTAAGATCTACCTATTCGAAAAGTTTCCCAAACTATACTCCTCCGAAATCGCACTTATCCAGTAACTCGCATCCCTACCCCGTTGTAGTATCAACCAGAATACAGGCAACTTTATTGGAGATCAAGTAACTAACCCCGGTCAAAACTAAAATCGTATACGATCAGGAAATGAGACACTCATGAGAATAATGTGTATCAGCACGAGGAGTAGCTTTGTCCGCCATGAGCGTCGGTGCTCAAGTCGGTGGCGACTCTTGAAGGTTCTAGATTTCTCAACCAAGAGAACGCCTGTGCTACAGGTTAGGAGCGGCTCATGACAGCGTTTGATCCGGAGCGAGCGGCTGAACTAGGAAACGTGATGTCTCGGCACTAAAACTAAAATGACAGTCGACTGGGATCCCATCACGAGACTCGGCAGCATAGTCACAGTATGATTACAACGAACATTCAAGCAAACACGGATCGCAATCTCTGGCATCGACCTAGGCGACGAAACAAGGACAACGAATAGAAATTTGGTTTTGGTGTCTATTGAGGATAGTGGGCCGTTTCTTTAATTACAGCATCATCACCGTACACTGTCCATTGTCGAAGGTAGAGCCGACGACGAGAAAGAAACAACGTACAACAGCCGTTCGTCACGGGATATCAAGATCGACTTCGGGGATATGTACGCCCAGGTAAGGACGAAATGTATAGACCGGTGATCGGGCCCATAGCCTGCACACCGACACGAACGATAACGGCCAATGATGTATAAACTTCACAGCTTCCCGAGACCTGGTGATCCGAAGCACCTTTTTGCCACGCAAAGATGTGCATACAACCAAAAAACTTGCTGATCCCATTTTGCGCTGCCAGTTGTGTTTTAGTCGGCTATTACCTGTGTCAACTCAATCGATTGAACTTCTTCGAGACCAAACCGTATCAACACTCGCCGCGGCTTTAAGGGACTCAAGGAATACGTACGAAACACATCACTCGTTCCAATGTAGCTCTCTCTGATCAGTTGCATTAGTTTCTCCGGAAAACCGTACTCGTGCATAACCTACCTCAGCAGGTCTCGATCGACTGTATCGCATGCTGCTTTGAAATCGACAAAGACGTCATGCGTGAGCGGATTGTATTTCCAATATTCCTGCAAGATCTGCCATATGGTAAAAATTTGAGTCTTCCGCCATGCGTTATAGCGCGATAGTTGCAGCAGTGCGATCGCCCTTTTCGTAGATGGGAGAAACCAATCCTTCTGTCTAATCCTCCGGTAGCGTTAAGTCTTCGGCTCCTCTCAAATCTTGAAAATTAACTATTTCTTTAGTCTCTTAGAGATGCAGCGTGTGTTGACTGTTGAGACAAGGTGACGGCTTATTTTTCATGCTGTTTTGTTTTGAAGAAGTGCAAGCGATTGAGTCGACACAGGCAAGAGCCGGCCAAGATACAACTGCAGTTAACTGACAGCGCGACGTTAGGCATACGGATGTTAGATATACGGACTTTAGGCATACGGACATTAGGCGTAATAGACGTTAAGCATAATGGACGGTAGGTATAATGGACGATAAACATAATAGCCATTAGGCATAATTTATAAAACTGCAGTTTCCTCTGAAGACACATTCAAGGCAATCATCACTCCGTCAAAATACAATGATAACCGGGGTTGCCCATTTAACACACGAGTAGAAATTTAATCTCCAAAATGCCTCATGATTTCAGGTTTCTTGCTTATGTGTGGTCTAATAAGCCAGTCGTCGTATGTTCGAATCTCGGCTAGGCGGTGCTTGCTAGATAGAGTCAGTAGGATCGTTACACTGGCCCCGTAATTTTCCTGTACTCTAACAGCCGGCTGCAAAGTCTGTCGATAAAGAAGGGTTTTGTCTAATGACGGTTTAAGCCCACGGCTTTGCTTTTTGCTTATGTTTTATGAAAATACACCATGAATAATAATCATGATATCACGAACTTCTTTCAGTACAACACAACGCAAGATCATGAACTATTATTCATGATTTTGTGCTGCCTGATATGGAAGCTCAGTCATGATTTGACAGCAATTCAAACTTCATGATTTCATGATTTTATTCATGGTTTCGGAATCGGATTTCTTTCCGAGCAGAAATTCATTTAGCACAATGCTGATTGGCATAACGCGGATTGCCATAAGAGTATTGGCATACACATAAGGGACCATGTTTGGCATTTGGCAGAACGACCTTTCAGCATAAGCATAATACTTTATGTACTTTCATAGATGATTCAGGGCGAGACGGCCGCAGGTCGCATGATTTGCCATCGACCTGCGACATTTTAGAAAAATTTATTTATACAAGAGGCTTATGTACCGAAAACCAGGTCTCTGACAGGACGACATAAGAGGCTTATCGGTAACTAAAAACAGGTCCCTGACAGGACGTCACGCTTTCGTAGCAAGGGCTTGTATTCTCAGTCACCTCACTCGTCGACTACTGGACTGCTCGATAGCTCAACTGGTTGACTACACTGCTCGACTGGACTGGTCGATTAGATTGCTCGATTTGATTGCTCGACTGCTTAACTGAACTGCTCGACTGGACTGCTCGATTAAACCGCTCGACTTGACTGCTCGGTTCAACTGCTTAACTCGACTGCTCGACTCAACTGCTCGGCTGGACTGCTTGACTGAACAACTTGGTTTAACTGCTAGATTTGACTGCTCGACTCAACTGCTTGACTTCTGTTTGAATCTACAGCTTGACTGAACTACTCGAGTCAACTGCTCGACTGGACTACTCAACTCAATTGTTCAACTGGACTACTCAACTCAACTGCTCGACTCGACTGCTCGAATGAACTGCTCGACTCAACTGTTCGACTTAACCGCTTGACCCGACTGCTTGACTAAACCATGTGATTCGACTGCTCGACTCAAGTGTTCGACTGGACTACTCGATCCAACTGCTCGACTGGACTACTCGACTTAACTGCACGACAGGACCGCTCGATTTAACTGCTCGACTTGATTGCTCGACTCGACCACTCGATTCTACTGATAGATTCGATTGTTCGACCGAACTGCTTGATTGAACAGCTTGATTTAACTGTACGACGAGACTGCTCGATTTGACTGTTCGACTCGACTGCTCGACCCAACTGCTTGACTCGATAGCTTGATTCGATTGCTCGATTCTCCTGCTCAGCTCGATTGCTTGTCGCGATATCATATAGTCGATGTTAAATCAGACCGGACCAAGTCGCAAAATTTAAAAAAATGAGTTAATGATAGCAAACGATCAAGAATTTTCTGTGCAACATTTTATTCTAATCAGACTACATAAATGTTTACCTAAAATTAAAAAAGAAGAAAACTTATCCAATTTAATTCTACTATGTGTATTTTATTCACGACAGATACGTATTTCGCCTACGACTTGCAGGCTTCCTCAGTGTCTGTTTTCGAACACAGAGTTCTTCTTTTCTAATTTTAGGTTTCGTATTCTACTAAGACGCTCCAAAAACTTCAGTACATAAATGTTGCAAACAGCCAGAGTTAGAAGATAATTTCGAATGCAGAATTTTGCCTCTCGGTTCTGTTTGACTTAACACCGATCATATGAATCGGTTTGCAGCAGACAATAGACGGTTCAGAGCCACTTACACTAAAGAGCCATATTGCCCGCCTATAGAATCAGCATAGTAGAACACTATTTTTTATTCAGTTAAATAAAATCCAATATGACCATAAAACCATTTGTTTCAGTTTCAGTATGATTCTTTTATGCACAACATCTTTGAGCTATATTATGCAATATAAGAACTCAAAGAACTAATACAAAGATTAAACATCTTCGCAAACACTGGCCAATGGAATATATCCGCAGTTTTCTGAATTCTAAACAGACATTTATATTTTCTGGATCGTAAGATTCAGGCTCAACTACAGAATCTTGCCGAAAATTATTTTCTTGGATAATATTGATAAAAATAATGTTTTAAGGTCAAGGTTAAGCTGGTCCAACTATCAACAACTCAAAATAATTAAAAGATATTTTCGTGCGTTTTAGAAAAACTGCTGCTCGATATAAGAGGCTTATGTCTGTACCGAAAACCAGGTCTCCGACAAGACGTCATAAAAGGCTTATCGGTAACTAAAAACAGGCCCCTGACATGACGTTATGCTCTTGGAGCAATGGGTTCTATTCTCAGTTACCTCACCGGTCGACTGTTGGACGGCTCGATTGCTCAACTGACCGACTAGACTGCTCGACTGGACTGATCGACTAGGATACTTGATTTGAGTGTTCGACTGAACTGCTCAACTGAATTGATCAACTGGACTGTTCGCTTCGACTGCTCGATTGGACAGATCGACTTGACTGCTTGACTGAACAGCTCGATTTAACTGCTCGACTCAACTGCTTGACTGGACTATTCGACTCAAAAGCTTGATTCGACTGCTCCATTCAACTGCGCCACGTATCACTCAACCCGTGTGCTCGACTGGGCTTCGATTCGACCGCTCGACTTGACAGCTCGACTCAACTGCTCAACAGGACTGCTTGACTGAGCAGCTTGATTCAACTACTTGATTTGACTCCTCGACACCTCTTCTACTGCTCGATTCAACTTTTAGACTAGATTATTCAATTAAACTGCTCGACTAGATTATACGATTAAACTGCTCGACTCGACTCAACTGTTCGACTTATCTACTCGACCCGACTACACGACTGGACTGTTCGGTTTGACTGCTCGATTTGACAGCTCGACTCAACTGCTCGATTGGATTACTCAACTGGACAGTTTGACTTAATTGCTCAACTGGACCGCTCGATTTCACTGCTCGATCCATTCGACCTGAATGTTCAACTAAACTGCTTGACTAAGCTGATCGATTCGACTGCTCGACTCAAATGCTCGACTGCACTGCTCGATTTAACTACTTGATTCAACTGCTTGATCAGACTACTCGATTAATCCTCAATTGATCAACCGGGCACATCTGTACCCCTGTCGTGATTTTCGAGTAGCAGTTCCAGCCAGGCTGTTACTTTTGAAATATCGTCAAAAGGCTCCAGATACTTTTTATTTACATTATTTTAAGTAAATTGAAACATTTAAATGACAATTTTCATATTTAAAACCGGGTGCTTCAATTGCTCGAATTTTGACGGATTTTCGGTCAGTCAATTTAGGGTTAAACTGCTCGACTGGACTACTTAACTCAACTGTTCGCTTCAGCTGATAGACCCGACTGCTCGGCTCAACTGCTTGATTCGACTATTCAAATCAGCTGCCCAACTCACTACTTGACCCGACTGCTCGGTTCAACCTTTCGATTTAACTGCTCGACTTGACAGTTTGATTCAACTGCACGGCTTCACTGCTCGACTTAACCTCTTGACTCGACTGCTCGACTCAACTGCATGGCTAGACTGCTTGGTTAGACTGCTAGACTAAACTGTTCGATTAGCCTGCTCTAGTGAACTGCTCGACAGGACTGCTCGGTTCAATTAATTGATTCAATTGCACGACTAGACTACTTGACTCAACTGTTCGAATCAACTATTTGACTCGACTGCTCGACTCGCTTGCTCGACTCGGTTGCTCGGCGCGATATCAACGTATCGGTTCGCGGCAGAAAACGGACGGATTCAGTAGTAGGTAGTAGTAGGGGAGCAATTCTCGCTGAAACGGGGCCACTACTGACACGAGGTCTTCAAATATTGAAACTTTTGCGCTTAATTGGTTAAAAATGGTTAAAAAATAAGAATTACACTTTTGATACCTCGAAATAGTGGACCCCTCGTGCGCCAAGAGGCCTAACAGTTTAAAAAAAAGTTGAATTTTACGATCTATATCATGTGATATTACATAAATTTGTCATGAAACAACTAACACATGGCCCGGTTCTGTAAAGAAGAAGAACAGGGCTTTCAAATGGAGTAAAAAAATTTTGGCGGCCTTCTTGGATTTGGTCGCCATATTGGATTTTATCAAAAAATGGCCGTTTTTACCAAAAGTCCCCCAACCGATTTTCATTTTAAGTCCACCAATGGAAAGCTGAGAAAAAATTCTATAAGAAACATTCATAAAATTAATTAATTCATAAACATTCATAAAAAGAATCATTCAAATATTTGTAATGGCCTTAATGCCATTGCACACCTAACCTGATGAATGTTCCTTAAAGCATTTTTTCTCAGCTTTCCGATAGTGGTCTTAAAATTAAAATCAATTGGGGGGATCATGGTAAAAACAGCGACTTTTTAATAAAATCCAACATGGCGGCCAAATCCAAGATGGCCGCTGATTTTTTTCCACTTCATTTACAAACCCTATCTCTCTTCTTTACAAAACCGTGTCGTTTGTAGTTTGTTTTATAGCAAATTTTGAAAATATCACAATAATTATATGAAAACTGTGAACCTTGCTACAAATAAGGGGCCATCCATATACCACGTGGACAGCTTAGAGGGGGCTGGGGGGTATGAAAATGCCCACGCTTGTCCACGGAAGGTGGGGAGGGGGTACGGAAAATGTCCACGTGGACAAGTTTTTTTATGCAATAGAAATTAGAAACAGCAATATAGAATTAATTATCCACATTAGCATTAGCCATTGATCAGTGATTGTTTTTAAGTTCAAATAAAGTTTTATATTGTGATGAGGCATATGTTCACGTAAACACATGAACCAAGCATTAAGAGAACACGTATCTGGCATAAATCTTGTTGAAAAGATTAATCCTGCGTTAGTACACAGTCGTTGATTGCCTAGCCCGACATTTGATGTAATGCAATAATAAACAAAATATGTTATTTTTTTACAACTCTTGCCTTCTTTGGGAAATGATAAAGGTAACGGAAGAATCCACGAATATTCACCAGTCACGTGACTCATTTATCACTTAGGTCGCGCTTGCACCAAATGATTGCATTTTGCCTCAAAATCAAATGCGGCTCGCCAAAAAAGGGCTTCCATGGACAACCTTTTTCCAAAAGGATTCGCTTTCAGAAAATTTTGCGAATCACATTGCGTCGGAAAGGTCTTGTGTTGCGTTGAAGTAGACGGCCAATCTGAGATGTTCTGAATAAAGATACTCTAGACAAAGATAATCTGGACAGAGAAGAATCGTCAAGCGAAAGTCAAGCTATCAGCTTTCTTGCAGTCGACAATAATTTTCAGTAGACAAGATCATAAGAATTAGGGTCCTAACACCTTGCATGCGAATTTTAATACCGTGCGGAAAGTTGACGGAAAATCCATGAAAAAACTCAAATTTCCGTAACGACTAAAAAGCCGTATGCATTGTGTCGCGGCCTTTAGACTGGCGCTTCCTTTCACATAAGCTTCTTTGATAAATACTGCACAAATCAAGTTGAAAACCAAATTTAGAACAATGCATTTCTGTTTTGTAAAATTTGACATAAGAAAAAAAATGTCCACGTGGATAAACAAGGGAGGGGGTGGGGGTTGAGCGAATGTCCACGCTTGTCCACGGAGGGGGACGGAGGGGTTGAAAATTGGCATTTTTCTGACTACGTGATATCAATAATAATACTATTAATAATATGATATTAAGATGAAATGTGGTATATATGGGCAAAAATAGAACAACCTCACCAGCAGTCCTTCGTAAGGAATAGAGTTGTGTCTTTTGAGGTTCCATAAGTGCTTCTAATAATTAATTTAATTTTTTCATTCTGGTATCCATGTGCAGTATTAAAACTTGTTTTGGCCAAGGTTTTTACTATGTAGCAGGAGATGCTTCATAAGCTTAAACGAAAAAAATAATTAAAATAACTTATATTAGGCTTAACTATTAGCAAGGCCGTTTGGCTCCGTCGTCTGTCCAAAACCGCAGTTTTGAAATCAGGCAGCCGGGAACCACCCAGCATCGCACCTCCTAGCTTGGCTACTCAATAGAGCATTACCAGGTATGGCCACGTGGAGGCGCTAATTAGGGGCTTGGGATGGCTAGAGCTATATTGGACACTCCTCATTTGCCTTCCCCATTTCATATCCGGTAGAAAACGGACGGGTTCAGAGCCACTAACGCAACAGAGTCATTTTGCCTACCTATAGAATCAGCACAGTGGAGATAATGTTTTTATTCAGTTAAATAAAACCCAATGTGAGCATAAAAATTATTTGTTTCAGTTTCAGGCTATGACTCTTTTATGTATCATTGTAATCGTAAGATCTTCGCATGCCGTGATGCAAATAAATTCCATATAAAGCTCAAATAACTGATACAAAGATTTAACATCTTTGCAAGCACTGGCAAGACGCGAATGACCATTAGGGTTAAAGCGTTTATAATTAAAAAAAAATTGCAAACACTGGCAAATGGAATGTACCCGCAGTTTTCTTGACAGACATCTATATTTTTCGCATCGTAAGATTCGGGTTCAACTAGTCTAGTACTATACGCGCCTTAATCTGTCTGCAACCAAAACCGGACCCCAAACAGGACGTTATGTTTTCGTTAAAACTGATTAAAGGTGGTGTCAACCCCATTGCATCTGTGTACCAGTTCACAATATCCTTCTGAGTAATCAACGCAATGTATTAATGGGTCTTCATACAAGTTCGATTTCTGAAACGCTGAATAATTTCAACTACTTCATCAGCCAAATGTATGCACCGAAAACCATTGATCCAAATGAAACCGTCGTACCTCAACTCAACCAGTTACGGCGCGCTTCACGTAATTATATGCATCATGTCCGTTCCATTCACTTCGATTTCCCGCTCATGGAGCAACCAGGTTCTTTACGACGACGATTTACACCCGCTCCATCCCGTGAAATGATATGCTCGGGGAAGAACGCGAATCGCAAAACAAAACATGCAATGCAGGCAGCTATACATAAATGAACCTCAGCCGAAGCCAACGAATAATTAATTAAGCCTTCTTTCCTGGCTGACCTTTTCCATCTGGTGCAATAAAATTTATACTTTCAAATTATCGTTATTATTATTAGTCATATTAAATCTGCCTTTCTCTTTTTTTCCTTCTCGAGCCACGGGTCCTCATTCGAGTACTCAGCACTGCCGTGCGGTGTTCACTACCATAGTTATTTAGTGTCGTTCGTTCTTCTGAGAGTGTGCGGCTCTGAGCAGCCGGCATGGTGCGTTTACTTTACATTATACTAAAAGGGGCCTACGTGCGGTTCAGTTCCTTCTGGTAGCCAAACGTCCCGTACCTTCTGCTCTCTGCCATTTTGGTTTAGTATGCATTCTTGCATGCGACTACCCCCCGTTTGGTGGATTGCACATGGAACGATACTTGAAAGTATAATATTTCTTAGTGCAGTTGCCGAAACAGAAGGAAAGAACTGCTTTTAAATTGAATTTTGAATATGATTTGATTCTTGGTTGCTCTTAACTCGAGTGGCTGACAATTGCCTGAATTTCTATGTTATGATTGTAACGGGAAAGGCTGTCATTGTTGTTGACGAGTCCCTTCCACGATGTGATGATTGTTTCGACAGCTCTGACTACCAGTAGCACCATAGGATTAAGGAAAAAGGCCCAACAAAATATTAGCTTGGAAAGTTTTTGCCATTTCGAATCTCATGCTCGATTCGATGGTGTACTTTCGAACGGTTCCTCGCTTGCCTAACGGCACGTAGTCTACGAGAAGTTTGTTTATAAGGTAGCAAAACGTTCGGCAAGGTGGGTATGATGTGATATATTAGACTGCTTCCTCTTCCCCCCCTTTGGGGCTATGTTTATTGCTAGGCCGAAAGACAACGTGTTAATGTTACGAGATTTTCACAGCCACAGTGGCTGGCGATGGCAGGGCAGTACAACAACCATCGACCACAAGCAGCCGTCGGCATTTTACTCACCACTCGCTGGATAAGACTGGCGACGGGCTAGGAGAAGAAACACTTAGTAATCGGTACGGACGGTTTGGGTAATTAATTATTTTTCTCCATCTTCCAGTTACTACTACTGTACTACTACCACCTTCGCCGTCGAGTGCGGTTTGATTTTCAGTATTGAAACTTGCTTAGTTAGACCTTTTAGAATACGACTAAACAAGATTTTTTCTGCTTTGTTGTCAACTCGTGTATTTAATTTAATACTTACGAAAACAAGTTTCAGGTACTAATATAAGTGCATGATAAATAAACTGTTTTGTAGTACCATTGTATGGAAAGTAAAATATCCATTTCGGACATCCATATTCAAATTCAAGTAGGTATCAGGTAAAAGTATAATGTTTTTCTTTCTATGATTTCTATACTACGCTGCATCAAAATCTGGACGGTGTCAATATTAGGATAACTTCACTAGTTTATTCTAATTAAGGTGCACGTGTTTCTTTAGAGGATCCGTCCGTGCTAGTATGCCATCTTGGTAACTACTTTACAAATTATGATAAAATTCCACCAACGTAATATTTCAACGTAATGTCAAAACTTCATAAATTTTTACCCACACGTTAAAAAGATACTTTCTACACTGCTTTGGTGAGAAATCATTCGTCGAGTGAATATTTTGTGAATCCTTAATGTAATCCTTAATCCGTCTTTACACTATGTTAAAGTGGAAACACTTTAATATCCGTAATATTCATGCTTCAGTCCCAATCAACACTCCATCGAATGAACTTCAAACCGTTCGCCTTCCTAGATTATGTCCGCGCGACTTTTTTTAAAAGTTGTTCCATAAATGCAGCCTCCTTCGCCGATGAATCACGCCGCGTTAAATCCTTTTCTCCTTGAACGGTCACAAGCCGGAACGAACCGCAGCAAATCCCATTCTACACCATTTATTACAAGTTAAAATATGCATAATAATATACGGCACTCGAAGCATGCTGCCTTTCACCAACGGATCTGAAGCCGATCGAGCGAGTGTGTGACTTCGGCGGTGCGGTTGTTGCCATTTCCAGCAGCTTGTCTAGGATAGCAAGCTTTCACGAGCTGCCGAGTTCTTGACTCCTGGTGTCACCTTGTGGCTGCAGCCGTTCCTTGCCGGTGAGTGACACGACTCGAGGAGATTGCAATGGAAGGGTGGTAGTGGTAGGCGGGGGGAGGGTAACGGCCATATCGGTGGTAGGCACGCAGGCCAGGTGTCGCGTGGCTACGTGCACGACGACGGACAGACAGACGCCGAAAACTGAGAATAGTTTTCTTACTTTCAAAACAACAACATCAACACTATGGCAACTGGCTTCTAGGTAGATCGAAAACCGGTACCAAGCGGCGGCCAGTTGAAGACCAACACGAATCCCTGCCTGTTGACCCGCCGGCGGTCGGTGGCAGAGCGGCGGCCGGACCGACTGACTGAAATCAGAAACCGTGGGGGTTGGATCTTTCACTCACCTTTTCCGTTCGTTTATATGCATGTTTATTTACGGTTGTCACACAGTCACCGTAGGGGACCTCTTTTTATTGGGGGGCTTAATGAAGTGAGAGAGTTGGTTCTGGCTCGTCGCCGGTTACAAGTTAAACTGGGAGAAGGGGTTGTTGTTGTTGCTGACTTTTAAGTTCAATCCAGGAAAGGAGAGCGAAAATGGCAATAAAAAGCAATAAATTGTCCTTGAAACAAAATTGCAAAATACCAGCCGTGGTTTGTTCTCCGTCCGTTCACAGAAAGCGCAAGATTTTGCGTTCTAAATATAGGTATAGGTGCGCTGGGTGCTGGTGAAGTTGGCTGACTGTAGGTTAGTTTGGCATGGATTAGCTTCAAATTGTTGTTATTATTTGATCCGCATTCTAAGTACCTTAAGAACGGTGCATGTGACTCAGTACAGGCGGAGATATATAGTTTGCTTTAGAAATAAGTTCTATCTACCGAAGTAATCAAAGTGAAGGTTCTTATTGTTGCACTTTCTAAAAAATATCACAAACGGATTTCAACTTGGCTTTGACAAATTCGCACACTTCTTTAGATATACTTTTGCGTGAAGTTGAGAGATTCTTTATCTTTGCAAAAATGAAAATAAAATTCGTTTCAATAAAACATATGGTATGCTATGAACATCAAGCTTTTAATTAAAATCAATTTTATTTGAGAATAATGGGAAAAACGAGACGAAAGCAGTCGGTAGTAACATCAACGTTTATCTGATCGGAAACAATTCGAACATCGGAACAATATTCGCAGCACCTTGCGCCTGATTGATTAAGGAGTACCTCAAGGAAGCAACATGGGTCCTACTACTACTTTGCTACTTTTGATATTCAACAATGATTTAAGAAATTTGTAGTCCCTAGAATTCCAAGATTTTTGTAGATGGTTTATTCTACCTTCGTGACGATACTCAATCTACCATAGCATTCATGGTTTGAGAATAATCCTCTCTTATAGACTACTTATAGACTAGACTACAATAATTCCTTATAATTCATCGGCACTAATTTTTCACTAGTAATTCGCAACTTCCGATTTAATCACTACACTTACACTACTTTTGCAACTTCCTATAATTTAACACTATCTCGTAGTAAGCAAGATCTACGCCCGGTTGTCCAACGTATTCAAATCGAAATCAACGAAAAAGATACGACTGAACATTCGGCGGTTATCGGCGGAAGGAGTTGCTGCAGAGTACTCTCGGAAGACTGATGAGCGGATCGGTGAACATCTCGGAGAGAACCTGAACGAACAGTGGAGACACATCCACGACGCGATCAGTACTACAGCGCGGGAAGTGTAGGGTACTACTGCTACAGCCCCTTCTAGTGAGCGGTTTGACGCAGAGTGCCAGGCGAGTGACTGATGAGAAGAATCGAGCCAGAAGTCACAAGTCACACACGCCAGAGCAGAGAGAGATACCGAGATGCTAGAGCTGCCGAAAAGAGACTTCACCGTCGTAAGAAACGTCAGCACTGGGATGGCGTTCTTGCGGAGGCGGAGAACTGCTTCGAGAGGCACGATACAAGAACCCAGCTAGCAATTTCATATGTATAAAAAAGATATAAATCAGCATTACAGCAGATTCTTCAATATAAGCATAATTAACGTGCACAGCCCTCACCTCGGAAGTACCGATGATGACAAAGACGAATTCTACGCGCAGCTGGGGCGTGAATACGACCGCTGCCCAAAACATGCTGTCAAAATTATCATCGGGGACTGTAATGCTCAGGTTGGTCAGGAGGAAGAATTCAAACCGGAGATTGAACGGTTCAGCGCCCACCCGCAAACGAACGAAAACGGCCTAAGACTTGTCGACTTCGCCGCCTCCAAGAACATTGCCATACGTAGTACCTTCTTCCAGCATAACCTCTACCATCGGTACACCTGGAGATCACCCAACCAGACAGAATCACAAATCGACCACGTTCTGATAGATGGTCGACACTTTTCAGACATTATCGACGTCAGAACCTATCCGGGCGCTAACATTGATTCGGATCACTACCTAGTGATGGTAAGGATACGTCAAAAACTATCTGTTGTGAACAACCTACGAAACCGCCGCCCTCCACGGTCTAATCTAGCGCGACTGAAGCAACCGAAGGTCGCCAAAAACTACGCGTTATCTCTCGAAACCGCGCTGCCGGAAGAGGGTGAGTTGGATGAAGCCCCTCTTGAGGACTGTTGGAATGCCGTGAAAACAGCCATTAACAGCGTAGCGGAGAACGTCCTAGGCAGTGTGGCACCGAATCGACGTAACGAATGGTTTGACGAGGAATGCCAGCAGATATTGGCTGAGAAGAACGCAGCGCGATACAAACAGAAGCGGAGGCAGCAAACCCGACTCTTCAAGGAGAAGAAGCGCCACCAAGAGGAGAAGGAGTGCGAAGAACACGAGCAGCTGTCACGACACACGGAAGTTTTATCAGAAACTCAACGGATCTCGCAAAGGCTTCGTGCCGCGGGCCGAAATGTGCATAGGTAAAGAAGGAGGTATCTTGACTGACGACCGTGCGGTGATCGAAAGGTGGAAGCAGCACTACGATGAACACCTGAATGGCGTGCAGGCGGAAGACCATGATAGTGGAGGAAGTGACCACATTGGTGTAGCAAACAACGAGGATGTGCCACCCCCATCGATAAGGGAAGTTAAAGAAGCCATCCAGCGGCTGAATAACAACAAAGCAGCGGGAAAGGATGGCATTGGAGCGGAACTTATTAAAATGGGCCCGGACAAGTTGGCTGGCTGTCTGCATCAACTGATTGTCAAGATTTGGGATACGGAACGACTACCGGAGGAGTGGAAAGACGGGGTTATCTGCCCTATCTACAAGAAAGGTGATTGCGGTTTGGATTGTGAGAACTACCGAGCAATCACTATCCTGAATGCCGCCTACAAAGTGCTGTCCCAAGTCCTCTTTCATCGACTTTCGCCAATAGCCAATAGATTTGTGGGAAGTTACCAGGCCGGCTTCATGGAGGGTCGGTCTACAACGGACCAAATCTTCACCCTGCGGCAGATCCTCCAGAAGTGCCGCGAATTCCGAGTCCCCACGCACCACCTGTTCATCGATTTCAAAGCCGCATATGATAGCGTAAACCGACAAGAGCTATGGAAAATTTTGGACGAAAACGTCTTTCCGGGTAAGCTTACTAGACTTATCATGGCTACGATGGATCGGATCCAGTGCTGTGTGAGAATCTCGGGTGGATTGTCGGACCCATTCGAATCTCGCAGGGGACTTCGACAAGGAGATGGTCTTTCCTGCCTGCTATTCAACATTGCGCTTGAAGGTGTTATAAGGCGAGCGGCGATCGAAATGCGGGTTACGATTTTCAATAAATCCAGTCAATTTATCTCCTTTGCTGATAACGTGGATGCTGTCGGCAGAACATTTGAGGCGGTGGAAGATCAGTACACCAGACTGAAACGCGAAGCAGAGAAGATTGGATTGAAAATAAATACGTCTAAAACGAAGTATATACTGGCGGGCGGGACCGAGCGCGACAGGGCTCGCTTGGGCAGTACCGTGGTAATCGACGGGGATGAGTTCGAGGTAGTCGACGAGTTCGTATACCTTGGCTCACTGGCAACAGAGGATAACAATACCAGCCGTGAGATTAAAAGACGTATTATAAGCGGAAGTCGGGCCTACTACGGACTCCACAAACACTTGCGGTCGAACAATTTAAGCCCCCGTACAAAGTGCACACTGTACAAAACGCTAATTAGACCGGTTGTCCTCTACGGGCACGAAACGTGGACGCTGCTAGAAGAGGACCTACGAGCACTCGGAGTTTTCGAACGGCGGGTGCTAAGAACCATCTTTGGCGGACTGCAAGAGAACGGTGTATGGAGGCGAAGAATGAACCACGAGCTTGCGCGTCTCTACGGCGAACCAAGTATTCAGAAAGTGGTTAAAGCTGGACGGATACGTTGGGCAGGACATGTTGCTAGAATGCCGGACAACTATCCTGCAAAAATGGTTTTCGCATCAAATCCTGTAGGAACAAGACGAAGAGGGGCACAGCGACCGAGGTGGCAAGACCAGGAGGAGCGAGATCTGGCGAGCACTGGGTGCCCGCGGAACTGGAGATCAGTTGCCATGGACCGAAACAGATGGAGAAATTATACTGCGCAGGCCTTGTCATAAGACGTTAGGCCAATTAAGTAAGTAAGTAAATCAGAATTACGTACAGATATACATGGTAGTAAATCGTATTTGATGCGCAAAATTATACGATTATACTATACGATTTTGTGCAGAAAAACGTATGTATTCCAGTTATTATCATTATATGCGATAGAAAATCAACTTGGTCCCACTTTATCCAGCTTTAGTTACGATTTCGAGTTTGTTAGGAGATATTTACGATAATTTTCGTACATTGATATACGAGTTGGTGCTAGCTGGGTACTCTCCTCAATTTTGCATGCAAAATTCTCTCCCGCATCCTGTTTCTCAGACTGAGTCTGTTGCAGGAAATCTTTGTTGGCGAATACCAGTGCGGTTTGCGAGAGGGACGCTCGGCTCCACGACGGACCAAATGTTCACCTTGTGACAGATCCTCGATAAATTCCGGGAATTCAACTTCAGACTCACCATTTGTTTATAGACTTCAAGGCGGTGTACGATTCAGTTAAACGAAATGAACTGCGGCAGATTTTGCTTGAACATGGTTTTCCAACAAAACTAATTAGGCTGATGCGTGCTACCCTTGACGGTTCAAAATCATGATAGCGAGTGAGACATCAGACTCGTTTGTGACGTTAGATGGTTTGAAGCAAGGTGACGGGCTATCGAATTTACTGTTCAACATTGCACTGGAAGGTGCTATTCGACGAGCTCTTGGCGTTTTTGAGCGTAAGATCCTGCGATCAATTCTTGGCGGCATATTAGACGAAGGAGTGAGGCGCGGTTGCAGCAGGTACACTAGCCGCTAGCCGATCGTAGTGTTAGTGTACTGCCTTGCGGTATCAACAATCCCTTGGCCCTGCTCGTAACATCCGGTAGTTCTTCTAGAAGTTCCAAATTTACCTCGACCTTTACCTCGATCACTGCTAAGTTGGCTACGGCTCACCGGTACACCTTTGTAGCCGTTCGCACCAACGCCTGTCGCACTCGTCCGTCTGGTCTCGACGACACCTCGAGTCCAACATTTTTGGTTCTTGGCTTCTGTCACGAAGACTCCGCCTTCAACAGCACCTCTCAAACGGCCGTTCAAATTTTATTGCATTCCTGTAGCAGTTTGCATGACCAATTTCATTAAACCCTGATAAAACTATGAGCTCCACTAGAACCTTCTGATGATCGCTATAAAATTCCTTCCAACCAAGAGGCCCACTCTTCAGATGGTTTTTATGACCTCTCGCCCCAGCAAACCACAAATCGTATAATAATGTTTGAAAATCATCTTAAATATCGCTAAACAAACTCGAAATCCTACATAAAGCCTAATAAAGCGCACCCTAGTTTACATTTATTCGTACAAAATGATAGTAACTGATTCACATACGATTTTCGTCACAGAATTGTATAGCATTATGGAACTAATCATGTTGAGTCGGATTTCATCGTATACAAATACTTATGAATGTGAATTGTTTTCATATAATTTGCAGTATGTATATCGCCTCCAAAACAGTACGCGTATGCTGGTTTTGTGGCTCGAATGCGATTTTTCTAGATATGTATCGGTACATATATCATATTTGTTACTTTGATATACGCACGAAAATGTTTGCTGGGAAGAATCAGACCTGAAGCTCAACAAAGATTCTTACGCTCTGCTGAAAGCAGCAATTAAACTGATTGTGCTTTTTTTCACTGCTCGACGGATGACGGCATCAGTCATAATTGTTGATCCCGCCACGTCCAATGATCCGCCGAGCCCCAATGCTCCTATTGCTACTAACGCTCATGCGTCAACTCAGCTACACCCATGCCCCAATGAAGGGATCGTCGATGGAGCTAATGGTCAAACGAAAGTCACCAAAGCAGAGAAACGTCAATAGTCGGGAACAATAGAAAAAACCGTACATGTGATCGAAAGCGATAGGGCCGTTTATACTTATATCTATATTTTTGCTTATCTAAAATTATATAACTAAGTGGCAAACATCTTAAAATCTACTTAACTTGCGCTGCTTAGATCTATAAACTACTAGGTACTTATAAAACTATCATCTTACATGCTAATATGTGAAAAATAAGTGAAATTACATTTGTTTACAGTTTATTTGCTAGCCTCGTGGAGGTATTGATTATTCTTAAACTACTTATTGGTTAACTTATAAATAACTAAAATTTGCCTAAGGTGAGAAATCATTATAACTAGTGATACTTAAACTATACTTATTGATATACCCTTATCTAAACTTACTTAAATGAATTAGGCTAAAAAGTTATAAAAGTTACCCGTTCATGCAACATCATACATCGCGGTAACGAATCACCAAAAGTGAGTTATAATATAGCATTAGTTTACCTAATCTAATTGTCAACGATTCTCAGGAATTTTGTAATTATTCTCTACACTTTGGAATACATGCTGGAGTAAATTCACAAAATCAGGATTCGTTTTATTACCGCACAACATCTTACAAAATTCTTTTGTGGCCAACTGTGAGATGTCCGGCAAAAGGTCAAAATCAGAATCGGGCAAAGGAGGATCTGATGTCGCAACTTTCGCTGATCGTCGGGAAGCCGGAGCAACAACGACAGGTTCATCAGCGAATATTCCGACTAGTACAACCATCTCGATAGTCAACCCAGCTGCAGTTGCTTCTATCAACAACCCCAGTGTCGCTGCAAGTGCAACGAATGCAGTAGCGGTCGCGACGAACGATGCATTGGGTATGACGAATGAGGCAAACGGCGCCCCGCGCACTGCAGCAGTAGTCACTAATTATTCGAATGATCCGGTACAATCAGGAAATCCCCTCCCTACCCTCCAGGTAAATGTGGACGTTGCCAATAAAGTAAATGCCATTAAAAAAGGAACAATTCCGAAGCAAGTAGCTTCGACTGCTAAATCGATAGTCAACTCGGTCACTAATATACGCGGAAAAGTCGTTGTTAGGCGCAATCCGGTACGAAAAGCGCGCGCGGATCGGTACACTAGCTGTGAGTGGTGTTCAGATAGAAATAACAGTAGAATGGTGCAGTGTGATGGTTGCGGAAGATGGTTTCATTTTGAGTGTGTGGAAGCGACAGAAGGTATAGCAGAAATCAGTTGGTTCTGCCCAGTGTGTCCATCTTTGCGTAGTTCAGTGGGACAGAAAACTCCAGCTGGAACCACTCATGCTACGGTTCAAGTCGATAATCCACTCCCGAAAGACTCTGGCGATGCGAAGTCATGCGGAAAGAAAAGTAGCAAACGAAGTGAGCAGCGGAAGAAGGATTTGAGATTGCAGAAACTCGAAGAGCAGAAAAAGTTGGAGCAAAAGTTTCTGGACGAGAAGTATAAAATTATGGAAGAACACGATAGCGATTGTGCGACGGACCTGGACGATGAAGATTTGGAGAAGATGTCTAAAGTTTCACAGTGGGTCAAAGACACAGAGCAAGTCGGAGCAGGACAGGACTCGGGAGTCGTAGCAGAGGAGTTGCAAGAAGAATGCGAGGTCCCAGCGTGCAACGTGCAGCCAGCTGTCGTCGACAGACGGTGCTCGCAAAGAGGATTGCGTAATACGCTAGCGGATTTCGCTCCTGTACAGCGTTCTACACCACAGGCACGGCCAACACTCGCTCCAAACCATCAAACATCTGATACTAGCAACATGCCTCCAATGCCCAGGTCAAGACTACAGCTTCCGCCGCGACCATCCCCTCCAATGATCCCGGTATTGGAAAATCAACCGATTCCTGCGGAAGAGACAATATGCGTCCTCAACCGTAGTCAGCTAGCCGCAAGACAAGCGGTACCTAAGGACCTGCCCGAGTTCGCCGGAAACCCAGAGGATTGGCCACTGTTTTTCTCAATGTACACGTCATCCACGCAGATGTGTGGATTTTCCAACGAGGAAAACATGTTGCGCTTACGCAAGTGCCTGAAAGGAAAGGCCATGGAGGCGGTAAGATGCCGGTTATTACACCCATCCAACGTGACTGGAGTGCTTGCTACGCTGAAAATGCTTTATGGTAGACCGGAGACAATTGTCCAAGCAACGATAAGCAAAATCCGTTGTCTGCCATCCCCGGACATAGATCGGCTAGAGAGTTTGGTGAACTTCGCACTCACGGTTGAGAATCTGGTAGCGACGATAGAAGCATGCGGAGTGCAGGACTTCATGTACAATGCTTCACTGAAGTTCGAGTTAGTCGATAGACTACCACCGACATTGCGGCTAGACTGGGCGAAATACACCCGAGGCAATCTAGCCCCAAATCTCGCGGATTTCAGTAAATGGCTTTACTCCATGGCGGAGGACGCAAGCGCAGTTATGTCGGCATCTACCAATGCCTTGCGAAGCCGAGGCAGCAAAAAGGACGCATTTATTAACGTTCACTCTGAAACAGCTAACGATCGATCTGGTGCTCCCGCGAATCAGATAAAAGATACGCGTGACCAAGGGCGAGAAGCGCCGAAGGATTGCTTTGCCTGCAAGGGTACATGCCCGTCGCTCGCAAAATGCAAACGTTTTACCGAACTGAGTTATGAGTCGAAGTGGGCAGTAATTCGTGAAGCGAAACTGTGTCGTAAGTGCCTCCGCAAGCATAATGGCACCTGCAGACAGCAAAACAAATGTGGAATCAACGGATGTATCTATCTACACCACCCCTTGCTACACTCTGAGAAAACTGATGCTTCCAGAAGGTTCTCCCAAGCGGAAGCCGCTACCGGTACCACCTGTAACGTTCATCAAGCCCAGACGAATGATGTACTGTTCCGGATTGTTCCAGTGGTTCTTTACGGTCCTTCGAAGATGGTTGAAACTTACGCGTTCATCGACGACGGATCCGAGCTCACACTTATGGAACATTCACTTGCGCAGGAACTCGGATTGCAAGGGTCGCAGAAAACACTCTGCTTAAAGTGGACTGGTGGAGCCAGCAGAATGGAGAACGAATCCCTCAAGGTAGACATGGCTATCTCTTCCGTAAGAAGCACATCCCAGAAGTATCAACTAGCTGACGTCCGGACTATACAGGAGCTGAGACTCCGGCCACAAACCCTGGTGGCATCCGAATTGCAAAATCGATATAAACATCTGGCCGGGATTCCCTTCGATTCCTACACCGAGGTCAGTCCGCGAATTCTAATTGGACTAGACAACGCGCAACTGGGGCATGCCTTCAAGAGTCGGGAGGGAAAGCCCTCTGAACCGATAGCTGTTAAATCGCGTCTAGGATGGATCGTGTACGGGAACTGCTCGTCAAATCAGCACCTCGGCAGCCACGTCAGCTACCATGCCGTACAAGTATGCGAGTGTAACGAAGGTTCTGACGAAAGTCTACACGCAGCGATGAAAAGCTATTTCACTCTCGATAGCATGGGTATCTCGAAGCCCGACAAGCCGCTTCTTTCCGTAGAAGATCAGCGTGCTATGGAAATCTTGGAAGCGGTAACAACACGTAAAGGAGGCCGATTCGAAACGGGTCTTCTTTTCAAGTATGAAGCTGTATGGCTTCCGGACAGTAAAGCGATGGCTCGTAAAAGATGGGAATGTTTGGAGCGGCGAATGGAGAAAGATGAGGTGTTGACGAGTGCGCTACGAGCAAAAATGGTTGAGTATGTCCAAAAGGGGTACGTCCGTAAGTTAACCGAAGCTGAATTGAAGATCCGTCGACCGCGTGAGTGGTATCTGCCAGTGTTCCCAGTCTATAACGCTAACAAACCGGGTAAACTGAGACTAGTTTGGGATGCAGCAGCTACGGTGCAAGGAATCTCCCTGAATTCAGTCCTGCTGAAAGGACCCGACCAGCTGGTGTCTCTGTTGTCAGTTCTAATCCAGTTCCGTGAGTTTCGGGTTGCAGTATGTGGAGACTTACGAGAGATGTTTCACCAGGTATCGATGAGATTGGAAGATCAGTACTGCCAGCTATTCTACTGGAAAGAGACATCGACGAAAGGTATGCCAGACGTATATATCATGCAAGTGATGACATTTGGAGCCTGCTGCTCCCCTGCGACTGCCCAATACGTCAAAAATACCAACGCAAAGCTGTTTGAACACGAGTACCCGCAAGCCGTCGACGCCATCGTGAATAAACACTACGTGGACGACATGCTTGCCAGCGTAGAAACAGAGGAAGAAGCTGTGAGGCTGGCACACGACGTGAAGCGCATCCACGCCGTTGGAGGGTTTGAAATGCGAAACTGGCTCTCAAACTCAACGACTGTCCTAGCATCCTTACAGGAAGAAGCGACAAATGAGAAGAACCTAGGAGTCGGGGAAGAGAATACTACTGAGAAGATATTGGGGCTTTGGTGGAACACGACTACAGATTGCTTCACCTTCAAAATATCTCCGCGATACGACCAAGACCTGCTGTCGGGAAGCCGGCGACCCACTAAACGTGAGGTACTTCGGACGCTCATGATGATGTTCGACCCGCTCGGCTTTATTTCGCATTTTCTAATGTACTTGAAGGTGCTACTGCAGGAGATCTGGAGAACCTCGGTTGAATGGGATACGCCGATCGAAGAGCCACAGTTCCAGAAGTGGCTGATGTGGTTGAAGGTTCTGCCGGAAGTCACCAACGTCCAGATCCCTCGATGTTACAGATTATCTACGTCCCTAGGGAGTAACGTCCAAATGCATACGTTTGTCGACGCGAGTGAGAGTGGCTTTGCAGCGATCGTGTATCTCCGCTTCGAAGAAGGGGACTTGGTAGAAACCGCACTTGTCAGCACGAAAACGAGAGTTGCCCCGTTAAAATTCCTCTCCATTCCACGTTCAGAGCTGCAAGCCAGCATCTTAGGAGTTCGCTTAGCAAACAGCGTTGCCCAATCGCTATCTACGAAGATATCAGAGCGCTACTTCTGGACCGACTCCAGAGATGTTCTATGCTGGATAAACTCTGATCATCGCCGGTACAGCCCATTCGTGGCATTTCGAGTGAGCGAGATTCTGGAGACTACCGATGCGAAGCAGTGGAGGTGGGTTCCAACGAAACAGAACGTGGCTGACGAAGGAACTAAATGGACACGCCATCCCGATCTCAATCCTTCCAGCCGCTGGTTTCAAGGACCAGAGTTTCTTCGGAAATGTAAAGCAGATTGGCCTGCTACTCCTCGATATGGAGCGACAGATACGGAGCTACGAGCTCACCTGTTAACGCACGCTCCCGCGACAGAACTTGTCATCGACCCGCAGAACTTCTCAACGTGGGCAACCATGCTCCGAAGCACGGCGTACGTTTTTCGATACATATGCAACTCAAAACAGATGATCAGCACGAATCAACGAAAGGGTGGGCCGCTGACGCAGCAAGAATTAATTAGAGCTGAAACTTTTCTTCATCGTCTCGCCCAGCAGAGCGAATACGCTGACGAAATTGCTATTCTCTACGGTAATCGCCTGAGTGGAACTGAGGTGAAGTCCATCCCAAAGAGCAGCTCTATCGCCTACTTCTGTCCTTTCCTTGATGAGAAGGACCAGTTGAGAGTCCGTGGCCGGACCGGTGCATGCCCGTCAATCGATTACGACGCAGCCAATCCTATCATCCTTCCGGGCAAACACCGCATCACTCGTCTGATACTGCTCTACTATCATCGCAAGTACCACCACCAGAACCATAACACTGTCCTCAACGAGGTTAGACAGCGGTACAGGATCCCTCGCCTCAAGTCAGTCTACAATACAATCCGGAAACAATGCCAGAAATGCATGAACGAAGTGGCAACTCCACGACCGCCAGCCATGAGCGACTTGCCACCAGCACGTCTGGCCGCCTACTCACGTCCGTTTACACACATGGGAGTGGATTATTTCGGCCCGATCTTGGTTTCCGCAAACCGTAAAACAGAAAAACGCTGGGTACTGATAGCTACCTGTCTGACCATCCGTGCCATACACTTGCAAATTGCACACACACTCAGTACCGATTCCTGCGTTTTGGCTTTACGTAACGTCATAGGTAGGAGGGGTACACCGGCAGTCATCTATAGTGACCAAGGGACCAATTTTCGTGGTGCTAGTAAGGAACTGAAGGCTGCTCTCGAAAGTCTGGATCGGGAACGCCTGATGACCGAGTTCACTACTACCCACACTAGCTGGAGTTTCAACCCACCAGCCTCCCCGCATATGGGCGGAGCGTGGGAACGTCTAATCCGCACAGTCAAACAGAATCTCTGTAAGCTATTGTCGAATCGCCCGATCTCCTACGAGATCCTGGAAAACGCGTTGATAGAAGTGGAGAGCATAATCAATTCGCGACCACTGACCAGTATACCTTTGGAAGACGACGACTCGCCCGTGCTCACCCCAAACGACTTTTTGCTAGGCTCGTCTAGTGGATTGAAGCCATGGGTACATCTCGACGACAATCCTACAATGCTTCGAAACTGTTGGCGGCTCTCCCAAGCTTTGGCCAACCAATTCTGGAAACAATGGATACGCGACTATCTACCATCGATCACTCGCAGAACCAAATGGCTCGAACCAGCGAAACCCATTAAGACCGGTGACATCGTAATAATTGCTGATCCGAACTTCCCGCGAAACTGCTGGCCGAAAGGACGGGTTATAGCCACGAAACCAGGAGTAGACGGTCAAGTGAGATGGGCAACAATTCAGACCGTCAGCGGCATCTACGAGCGTCCAGCCGTAAAGCTCGCTGTTCTAGACGTGGGCGTCTGTCAGCATACGCCTCAGGATGACCATCGGCGTATTCCGGGGGGGAATGTTGATCCCGCCACGTCCAATGATCCGCCGAGCCCCAATGCTCCTATTGCTACTAACGCTCATGCGTCAACTCAGCTACACCCATGCCCCAATGAAGGGATCGTCGATGGAGCTAATGGTCAAACGAAAGTCACCAAAGCAGAGAAACGTCAATAGTCGGGAACAATAGAAAAAACCGTACATGTGATCGAAAGCGATAGGGCCGTTTATACTTATATCTATATTTTTGCTTATCTAAAATTATATAACTAAGTGGCAAACATCTTAAAATCTACTTAACTTGCGCTGCTTAGATCTATAAACTACTAGGTACTTATAAAACTATCATCTTACATGCTAATATGTGAAAAATAAGTGAAATTACATTTGTTTACAGTTTATTTGCTAGCCTCGTGGAGGTATTGATTATTCTTAAACTACTTATTGGTTAACTTATAAATAACTAAAATTTGCCTAAGGTGAGAAATCATTATAACTAGTGATACTTAAACTATACTTATTGATATACCCTTATCTAAACTTACTTAAATGAATTAGGCTAAAAAGTTATAAAAGTTACCCGTTCATGCAACATCATACATCGCGGTAACGAATCACCAAAAGTGAGTTATAATATAGCATTAGTTTACCTAATCTAATTGTCAACGATTCTCAGGAATTTTGTAATTATTCTCTACACTTTGGAATACATGCTGGAGTAAATTCACAAAATCAGGATTCGTTTTATTACCGCACAACAATAATCCAATGCAGTTGTTCGCTATGTTCGACTAAGCTATAATCAGTGTTGGGCACAATTTCGCTAATTCGCCAAATTCCGGTTAGCGAGTTAGCGTTTAGCGAAAACGTTAGCGTTTGAAGTACGTTAGCGAAACCTTTAGCTTCGCTAAAAATAAACCCCTGAAATCGCTAGTCGCTAAATCGCTGAAGTTACATGAAAATTGAAACATTATTCAAACTTTAGATGGCCGTTTTAAGTCATTGGTTTAAACGTATTTAAGAACTTGACGTTTCTTTAATGACAGACTTCGTAGTCAGTTATTAGAGTACAAGACAATTGCGTGGCTAGCCAACGATCCCACTGACTCTATAGCAGCACCGCTTGTTAGGTGAGCATCATACCCCGAAGTTAATTGGCGGTTGTTTTTATATTGCATTGGTCAGAAATCATGTCACACATGCCTAAACGCGATCATTAACATGTTTGTATTCGGTTGAATCATCAAACATGTAGTATAACTGTCTGGTTAATGACAGAGGGAGTATCATGATATACCGAGAGCACCACTCATCTTTTCCGGACATGTCGAATTCCGACGAGTTCTAATTGAATCTAAATTTGATTTCCAGCAATAATAACATAAGAAACAGACACTGATATTACAATTCAATATGCAACTGAAACACGAATGTTTATGAATAATGGGTAAGTAATACTAAGATTCTTTTTTTACGAATAGCAATACAAATTGGGGGGATAACCACCCTATTGGCAGGCAACCATGTTATGGGTACCAACGTAGCGTTGGCGATCAGGTGCTTTTTCGTTTTGGCCATGAAATAATTCGAGACCTTCCGTTTGAGGTTCGCCCAAAAAAGTTCTATTGTTTGCAGCTGGGGGACACTAGGATGGTTGGCGGTATTTAGTACAACAATTATCTTTAGCCAGTCCAAAAGACCGCATCCTCCAAGCGGCAACTTCCAGCAAGCCGTTACATGTTACATATATCTCCGTTCACCGCAAGCCCCGAAGGAAAGAATAGCGGCTGGGATATTCCCTTCTCATTGATCGTTTCAGTTACAGTTCTTTGGGAACTTGATGTGGGAGTTATATTTGACGCCATCGTTTACTCCTAGGCGGGGCGTAATGAACCCTGTTCTTTGCCAGTCGTTGCCATCCAACATTAAGTAGGTCGCCGGAAAGAAGTTTTTGACAAGCCTTGATTCTTGATGCTCAGATATGGCCGACCTCGACTGACGCATCCACATAAAAATGTCCATTTTGATGAGCTACTTCTTCGCCGTTTGGCTCCAACCTCTCCAAGGCGCAGTAAGCTAAGGGCACTTTGCTCTCGGTGTCCCTTTTCAGCTTCTGCTGCATTGATGTTGTTTTGCCGGATCGGCTGTATCCGGCGGACACGAAGGGCCTCACTATTGTCAACTCTTTAATTCCAGACTGCAGTTGGCAGTACGAACAAAGTATCGAGAGTAGTTGCTCGACTGTTTTTGTCATAGCTGCTAAGAATCAATTGATAACGCTGTCAAATTATTTCTATCCACCCTCGGGTTGCTACGATTGTTGGTATATAGGTTTATTTGTTTATTGGAATCCGGATATATGGGTCTTGCCCTTCATCCACAGGATATTAAAAAAAAATCACAGACATAAAAAACTTATAACATAAATTACATAAAATGCACTTTTAACTTATCTTTAATTGTTTGTCTAGAATCTGATATCGATGCTACATTCTGTACGTCATTTGCCATAGACATCATGCGACGAACCGGTTCGTTCATGCTGTAGTTCGTGTTTCTCGTGGGTAACTGGAACTGGCGAACTCTCCTCAAATTTCTGTTACCTTCGTTAAACGTTACTTGACTGAGAAGATATGGCGAATAGAACCGTTCTGTTAGGAGGTCCTTCAGGAACAGTACATCGTTTATTTTTCGTCTGCAATCCAGCGAATTTAGATTTATTAATCTGCACAGATCTACATATGGTGCTAAACCATCACGCCAACCCAGGTTACGAAGTGCGAATCGAACAAATTTCTTTTGGACACGTTCCAATCGCTGTTTGTGGATATTATACTGAGGTGTCCAAACAATTCCTGCGAATTCCACACTTGATCGTACCAAAGCTGTGTACAGTGTCACAATTGTATACGGATCATCAAAATCATTTGCATAGCGTTTTACTACACCGAACATTGAGAAGGCTTTCGAGATTACTCCATCGATATGTGCGTTGAAAGACAGTTTCTTGTCCATAATCACCCCCAGGTCGCGTACTGTGTCCGATCGTTGTAAATCGAAATCTCCTATGTGATAGTGATGTGTGACATTCGAGAGCTTATGCGAGAAAGTTAAAACGCTACATTTCGAAGTGTTGATCATCAAACCACATCTGTCGCAAAATGTTTTGAAGTTGTCCAAATCAGCCTGTAGCTTGCAACAGTCAATACTGTTCTTCACCGGGTAAAACAATTTCACGTCATCGGCGTACACTAGCACGAACGCATCATTAATGTACTCAGGTAAATCGTTCATTAAAACAATAAAGAACAAGGGGCCAAGGTGGCTCCCTTGCGGAACTCCAGAATTTACATCGAAGGTTTCGGAACAAGATCTATTAAGTTTGACGAATTGTTTCCTATTTGATAGGTATGTGTAAATCCAGGTCAACATATTTCCAACGATTCCATTTTTGTTCAAACAGGCGAGCAAAGCTTTGATACTCACAACGTCAAGGTGGATTTATCTCTAATTGGCTGGGTAACCCACGGTACTGTTCGGCAGCCATGTTTATGCAGTCAACATCTTACCATTTGTGTAAACATATGTTACGTTCTGTTCGTTTCACTCTGCAAAGCCGGTATGCTGGCAGATGGGTATTCTTTTCAAATCTCAGCTAGTTAGCGCATTAGCGGTTAGTGACGCTAAATTTTCGGTAGCGGTGTCCACCACTGGCTATAATGCATAAAACTTGTTGCGTAGAAAGCTAAATCACCCAGACAGCTATACCAACTTGCAAATATGTAACAATGAGCAGAAAAGGCAAAGTTTTACTGTCACATCATTTTGTTCGATTTGATTTGTAGCGATCATAAAAAATATGCGAAAGAATAAATAAGAAATTTGAAACAGTTCCCGTAGTTGTGCATCATCTGCGCATTAAATTCTATTACGCATATTAAAGTGGTAAATGTCTAAAGTAGTTTTTACCAGAGGTAATGATTCATAGCGCAATAAAACCTTTAAAAATTCAAATAAAACCAAGTGGCTCTAAAAATGTTACTTGGACTGTTCCCCAAACCATTTCTATCTTTGATTTATCACCGATTCTTCCAGCAGATTAGGCAGTATCAACCTTTCGACGGAGCGAACGGTCTCTTGAACGACATCTTCTCGTCCTCTCCGACACCACTTGGAAACCTTCTCCACTCTAGCAATGTCGGTCGTCCACTTTATCGCTAGCATTTCGTGAACTCCGGTAACACTCGAGCGATCGGTCCGGCTTTTTCCCATCAGGTCTACCGATGCTCCTTCATCCAGGAATGCTAGGACAGTTGTGGATTTTTCCCACCGTGAGGTTTACCGGAATCATTCTGAACAGTCATCATTGTTCATCCGGATGTGCGCCGGAGGTGGTCCAACCACGACGTCATTCCTTTATGTGTGGAACATTTGTAAAAATAGTTATTATCTACAATATTGCTGAATACAGTTTTACTGTATTTATATTTGCAAAATTGTTAACAATAACTGGTTCTACAAATATCTCATACAAAACTTTTTCAAATTTTGCTTGGAATTTTTCTTGTACAATAGCTTATCAAGCAATTATTCCACTAATATTAGCCATATACTGGTTGAATAAGCATCTATTCAGCAAATTTTTTTTGGGAATCGAATCAAAACTGAGTTAATCTTCAATTGATCAACCAAAAAATCAACGCAATCTGATCAACCGGGTACAGGTGTACCCAGTTAGTAATTCTATGACAAAAAATCCTCCGATTTTGCTCGAATTTTGCATGTTTGTTCGTTTCTTGAAAATTTATGACCTATATTTTTTATTTGGCGCTAAGCGCGATCCCCCTTCTGTCTTAGGTTGGTTCCAAAAGTCATGACCCATGAGACCTTTTTTAAAAAAATCAATGGGGTTGTGCACAAGACACGACCGAATAGGTGACGTAGGACTACGTTAGTCTCTTTGTAGCGATAGTAGCATGTATCCATGTATGTAATAAAACGATTTTTCATTAATACATGCTGCATGCGTTGAACGTAACGTTTATCAAAGTAGTAACCTTGTATACGTTCAATCCTCAACCGATTTTGGAGTTATTTCTATCAATTGATTGAATCTATTATATTAAAACGAATCAAAGTCACACTAAACTAAACAGTAAATAAATTTTCATGATCTGTTTCTACATTGAATAGTGCTTTTCCTCTGGTAATCGGTAGACGGTACACACGAGTTTTTCAAAAAGCTGAACATTTTACGCAAAACTTTTCTGCGGCCGACAAAAGAAGAGCACTGATAATAAAGCATTTACAAGCTGCAGACGTTTTGGAAGTGGCAGAAAATGCCGCCCATGACCAGAAAACTTATTTTAGTCATTTGTTGGTCGTCCCTAACGGCGAAAAATTCAACTTTTCCCTCGTTGCCTGGTATTAACTGGGCAATAAAATATTATAAAGTCTTCAATCGTTGTGTGGCCCTTAAAAGGACCGATTGTTTCATTATCAAGCTACAATAAACTTGCACTAACGCACTTAACGTAATTTTTTTCGGTAAATTGGAGTACCGATTACCGCAATACAGGCACGGCTTATAGCAAAGAACCAACCAGAAAGCCTCAGCAGTTATGCGATCGAAAGCTGTTCGTGTATGGTCATGAGTCACGAAGAAATACCAGTCCAGGTGGCCAGCTTCAAGTGACGTGGGATAGTTCTGGTCTTTTTGTTATCGCGAGCAGCATTTCCTGCACACTCAACTACTTCCGCAGCTAATAATACCACCACGGCAGCAAGCTCCAGCTTCAATGGTTTCCTTTCCTCAGCAGCCGATGAATATGGCCGACCGGGAACTGCAGACGTGCAGCTCAGCTAGCGTTCGAATAATGCTGTTCGCCGGCTTACCTCGTGTTATATACCAGAGCAAGCGGCAAGAATCGGTCCCTCCTATTTTTCATGGTTCGTCATTCCATCATCTACATTGAACAAACTGGAGCACTTTAATTTCAGTCTGAATAAAAGAGCAAAGTTACCAGTGAGCCGTTCACCTTTTCCTGCCAAAGAAAAATTACGCTACATATTACTGTAGCATTGGTGATGGATAGGTTAGTGTTGCTAAAGAACACCGAAAATAAAATCCTAAGTTCCAAGTTTCCTAAGTTTCATCAATTACCGAAAACCGTTCTTTTAAGAACGTACAAATTCTTAGTTTGGTGCTATTTTATTTTCAGTCTGGGCAGCAACGGAGGTAAAGCTGCAGTCCCGTTCAATTTGTACTCGTGTTCATTACTGAGCTGTTCACCTTTTGCTGCCAAAGAGGAAATACGCTACGTGGTACTGCAACTGTACCCGTTTATGGAGTCACCATTGCCATAGGTGGTGTACTGCCGAACAGCCAAGCCGTTACGATCTGTTGCCAAAGAAAATCGACAAGAAAGCTTACTAAATTTCCAACAGATTGGCAGCAGTGATTTCGCGTCGGCTGAACTGTTGGATTTAGCCAAAGGTAACGCAAATTGTTGTGACGACGAGAAAACAAGCATCTTCCTTAGCTGACCGTCCGTATCGACGGAGAAATTTCTAACAGTTTTATCAATTACCGGAAACCGTCCTTTTAAGGATGAAAACAAGCTTAGTTGTCCTCCGCTGATCACAATAAAGTTTATTGGGCCAGCAGTGTTTATTAAAACAAAACATTGACTTTAGTTGTAATGCGTTTTCCTGCGCGTTTGTTACGGGGATTTAGTGTTTAATTTGTTGTTAACTTTGGTTTTAACTGCTATCATTTGTTGACGGAAGACAATTTTTCAATGTGACGATTATTGAAATTATTATAACTGCGGCACCGCTCGTGTTGCCGTTAGTGGTACATCACAATTAGCAATGAGCAAGGCAATTGACTAAATTATAAGCCGAAGCATGAAAACGCGTTACCACTTTGATGACGTCATTTCCAACAACCAGTCGCGAAGTAAGAATTCTGGTAAAACATAGGTTCATTATTTTCAATTTTTCTATAGTTCAACATCAACAATCCATACGTTTCTTCATTTGGCCCAATTCTTAGTAGATTTTGCGACCAATTGGTGTAAGAATATTGAAAATCGATCGGGAAACCGCTAAGCTATTAGCGTTCAAAACGTGACCACTTTTCATGAAAGACTTTTTGGAATGACACCCTATCCCAAACCTTGCCGTAAGACGTAGTCCTACGTGAAAAATGAGTACGCCTATACCCGGTTGATCAAAATTGGGATATCAGACTTTGACGGTCCAAAACCCAAAATATTTTTTCAACATGTTTTTAAATAAATCATTGAATTTATTCAAATTCGTCTAAATAACAAGGAACAGGAGCCCTTAGACATTATTTCAAAAAGAACATGCCGAAATCGGAGTATGAAATATGAAAAGGGCAAACTGATCGAACCATCCCTGCTTCCAGTCCAAATTACAGTCCAATTTCAACCAAATTTTAAGTCGAATTTCCAGTTTAATTTGAATTGAAACTTTAAGCCCAAATTAGCTCAAATGCAAGTCTAATTAAATGACCTATGTCAAATCTGATTCTATGTTCAATTTTAACTCTAATTTCTAGTCCAGTTCCAAGTCTAATTTCTAGT
This sequence comes from Sabethes cyaneus, assembly GCF_943734655.1. Classification (NCBI taxonomy): domain Eukaryota; kingdom Metazoa; phylum Arthropoda; class Insecta; order Diptera; family Culicidae; genus Sabethes; species Sabethes cyaneus. The sequence goes on from NC_071354.1 coordinate 67,673,630, forward strand.
CCCATTTGAGCTTTGATTTTAAATCCAATGGCACTCAAAAGTCCGGAGTTTTTAACCTAATCGACCACTATTTTTGTGATAAGTAATAACAGATTCAACATCCTGCGAGTACTCACTTTTCCAAGGCAAAACAATCCCAGTAAACAATTTGGTTTGTATATCTCGATTGCAACTCAGAAATACGAAATCATATCTGCATGAAAAAGTGATACCTATTTCACACCACATAAGAACATATAAGTACCAAAGTGGAGGCAACATACGTGCGAAAATGTTAGCAACCATCTATAATTCTATCTTACATTTAAACTGCGCTTTTCATTACACGCAATTTAAAACTTCTGAATATACGATTAAGATATAACTTAATATTGCAATCATCTGTACTGTTTTATAATTCACGGTCATGAGTTATATTTGAGGACACGCACAACTTAGTGTTCACTTTGTTTTGACATATTCTAATCATTATACAATTCCAATGTAAAATTGACATGCATACGATTTAATGTGAACTTTCTATCACGATATTGTGTTATCTGGATTCTTCCGAAAAGTCGGGTGCCCCACCTTTTGTTTATGTCTGGGTACGCTAGTGTAAACTATTGATTACTGCCAGAATTATAACCTTTTATCTCTAAACTCGATTAAATTGCAAAAAATCCGACTTCATTGACCTGTAGGATTGATGGCTCAAGTTTTTTTTTTGTTTTGCCCCGAACTTAAAAAGCAAATGAAAGTAACTTTTCACAAAAAAGTTGAGATTCATCTATGAAGCTACTTGATGGTTATGCAACTCGGAACCCCGTTCACCGTTGTTTTGTTTTTTTTCACCGTAAGTGTACATAAGTTCCGTTCAGCCTTCTAATAAAGTGATAAACTAGAACAAAGCGGTCCATTGATTGATGGTCGATAGCCCGTTCGCAGCCGTAGCCCGTTTCGGTAGCAGGTAGTAGCGTCTAAATACCGGATTCAACAAGCTGTTTGTTTAGTGCACTCAATAAACAGTACCCAAAACTATACCATAAATGGCACACGCTGTAAAACGAATGCCCATCCGGGTCGGGCCGTAATCTGGCAAATTGACGTGTTAGGAGCTGTTTATGTTCCTCCTGATTCCACCGACTGACTGGATGTTTTCAGTCTTATTTTGTGTTTGGGTTGTTGTGCAGAATTAAGTTTTTAAAATTTGATGAACCAAAATACTTGGAGCGTGCGTATGTGTGTGAAGCCCCATAAAAAGGGTTGAAAATTTCATTGCGTCGAGGGTGAGCTCAAGCTCATTCCAGCAATCTCATTCCAAGGCATCGGGTATAATGTTGCTTGTTTATTTGTTTACAACACGCCAGGGTCGTAAAGATAAAACGGATTACACTCTCGGCCGATCCGAATGCTTACCAAATTGGAGTGGCCTAAAAATCGACCTTCGAATGGCAATAGAAGAATGTGTGTGTTTTTGCCAGCAGTCCGCTTCTCGGAAGCAATTTAGACGGGCAAGGTCCTACTTTTTGAAATTGCCCCAGCGATAATAAACGAAAGAAAGAACAATAAATGCTACCCCTTTTCGCACGCTTTTCTGCTCTGAGCTCTTCTGACCGGTTGATGTCCTTGCTCTGGTTGAATCATTGGAAATTATGCTTTCCACTTTGCATCCGCATCACACCTCTTTCGGCACTTTACGGCTCGAAGCACGATGGGATTCTTGCTTTCTATGCTAGCGGGCAGTTTGCATACATTAACTCTATCTTTGACCGAGTTCCGACGAGATTTCTGTCCTTGAAGGAACTGCTTCAGACCCAGGCCGGACACCTATTTTAAATCACTAGCTTGGTGAGCTGCTTTTCGGTACAGAAGCGAAGCGAGAAGAAACTAAATGAAGAGCGTCAGCAGCCGAGCGCATCGGAAAGCATTAATTGGATGGCTCATCCGGTTTGGGCTGACGCGCTAATAGGCAAAAAAATACGTGACCTTTCCTCGTCCGGCGACGGGGATGACCTTCAAGGGATTGAAATTGGGTTAAGAATTTTGTCTAGCCTTTTTCGGCATCGGCCGTTTTTTTTTTGCTCGTTCAACGAAGGGTGCGCTTTTTTTAATGACGGTTTCTCTCAAGTTTGTCTCAAGCGTTTCGACGAACGGAATTATGTTTGTTTTGGCCTTGCCACGGAAATCAGCAAAATAGCATAGCTAAATCTGAGAAACGTTTTATTGTAGACCCAACGGTTTTAAACAAATGTATAATTTGAAAAAATAACAAAATGCTGCTTATGTTGTGGAAAGCAAGCATAGAAAGCAACACGTTTACAAACTTATTTTCTTATTGCTAATATACACGTTAATTAAATTACTAACAGTGTTCAACTTGTCAATTAGGTTGATTGAAAGACTAGAAGAAATTTTCCTGGAATCAATTTTGTGGTTCTTGAGAACCAAACCTGAAATGTTTTAGATTAGTATTATTTAATTATGCACAGTCGTATATTCTAATTAGTGAAGTTTAGCTATACAGCCAGATTTCTATACAGCGAATTTCCACAAAATGCCAAAATTGATCGTGATCTGGAGAAACTTGAGAAATGGGACATGAAATTGAACTAGAAATAGAAACTAAAAATTTTACTTGGAATTGAGCTTCTATCTTCTCGAACAGCAAATGATGTATCCTATGGAATGAATACTTTGTTAGGCTAAGTTATTATAAGTAGTATGTAAGAATTACTTTAAGTGTTTCTCGCTGACTCGGGCTTTAACTTTCTTGAGATGCAGTATGCTTGTTTGTTAACGGAATCTATAGAACTGAATATGTTTAACTTGTTAGAAATTGATTGGCTTTGTGTACAACATCTCACCTATCGACGGTGGTAGCACAGCACGGATTCTTCGCCAAAGCTGAATTAGTTGACCGTAGTCACAGTCCCATACGTAGTGTTCGTATGTTCAGATTTAAGAATTTGCTTTAAGTTATTTCTTGCTCACCTGTTTCTAAATCGTAGATAGAAAATTAATCAATCAAGTATAAGGTTTACTTAGTACAATCTAAACACTAGAGATTAAGTACAAATAGGTTAGGAACGATAGTTATAATAACGGGTGACTACTAACATTTTGGAATTTATTTCTAAAGCTGTCAAAAAAAGGCAAAGATACTTGAAAAAGAGCTGATTTACTGAAATTTAAGGTACATTGTCCATTGTTGAAAAAAAATCAGAGAGGTTGTGTACAAGACACGACCGCATGTTCAACGTAGGACTACGCAAAGTCAATGTAAAGGTGCGTCTAGAATGGGCAATTTTGGCTACATTTGGAATGCGATATGTTGCTAGTTTTTACTCAATACTGCTTCTGTCGCCACCTGCACATTTGTGATACGTCGTCATAGTTACTTGGAAACATTAACAACAGTTAGGAACAACTTGCATGCCACTAGTTGTCAATCTAGAGGCACCTTAATAATAACACTTGTGAGAAAATTGATTGCTAGTGGAAATCATAATACTCTTCATTGACAGTTATGATGGTTCTGAAAAGAACCATTTTGAAAGTTTAATATTGATTGGAACGATTGGATTGGATACTTCTGCAGAGAAAAAACATAGTGTTATCAGGTATAAAATTATAATTTTTACATCATTCTGTAGAGATTACAGCGCTCTGCCACCGTCAATGCTGGCCGATACAGTTAATAATGCTTCCTCACGGACATTTGAAAACGGTACGTAAGTATTGTTCGGCGAAGCTTCCGAATGCATCTCTTGATTCGACCAATCAACTATTTGCAATTCGTGGCTCTCCAGTTATTTTTGTATACCAAGGAACTCGAACTCCCGAAGAAATCTCCGATTAGGCGGCACTGAGGCAGATTTCTCGGATTGTGCTTTTTGGATACAAATTGGATCGAATGGGTATTCAGTAACGATTGTATTTTTGGTGCGATGCGAGCCTCCTTATCCGGCAAAAACACATATTGTCCGTCTGCAAGATGTTTTTGTAGAAACGGGATCAAAATTTTCATCAAATATTCGTTCTGGTACACATCTTGATTGATAGCCAAACGAGACGGCTTGAACCATGGCTCCGAAATACCTCTCTCCGAAATGGCAATGTATAGGGTAAGGAACGAGTTAAGCAGTGTCACCTATTTTAATCAGATGAAAATAAATGAGTCGAAAATGCACTTTTTTATTCATATTTTCAAAATCTTTTGATAGATCTTCACAAATCACTTAACCATAGATTTGATTCACACAAACATAATTTACTGGGTTTCCGACAAGAAATATGATGAATTAAAAATTGTTATCTAAAAACGTACATTTTTCAGCTGCTGAAGGCAATCGCCACCTCGCTACTAACCAATCCATCACATTTTTCAGCACTGATTACAATTACTCTAAAAGTCAAGCACTCAATTGTTACATACCATATTATTCACTACCTTTTTGCCTTTCTACTATATAAATATATAGTATAAATTCTATACCTTTATACTATATATTTATATAGTAGAAAGGCAAAAAGGTAGTGAATCACTTGGAAAACCGGAAATGGAATTAAGGTCCTGCGGGCCGAATGTTATATACCATTCGACTCAGTTTCGAAAACTGAGCATTTTCTGTGTGTGTGTGTGTGTGTGTGTGTGTGTGTGTGTGTGTGTGTGTGTGTGTGTGTGTGTGTGTGTGTGTGTGTGTGTGTGTGTGTGTGTGTGTGTGTGTAAGTGTGTGTGTGTGTGTGTGTGTGTGTGTGTGTGTGTGTGTGTGTGTGTGTGTGTGTGTGTGTGTGTGTGTGTGTGTGTGTGTGTGTGTGTGTGTGTGTGTGTGTGTGTGTGTGTGTGTGTGTGTGTGTGTGTGTGTGTGTAAGTAACGCTTTTAATCTCACTCACTTTTCTCGGAGATGGCTGGACCGATTTTAATGATCTTAGTGTCAAATGAAAGGTCTAGGTGTCCCATTGGTCGCTATTGAATTTCATACTGATCGGACTTTTAGTTCAAAAGTTATGTATGAAAATACGAAAAATATGGGACTTCATTATCTCATAGATCCCTTAACCGATTTGAATCAAATTGATTGCATATGAAAGAGGAGCCTTACAAACCCTCAACTTCCAAATTTCATGATGATTGGACTTGTAGTTTGAAAGTTACATAAAGAAATGTGAAAAAATAGTATTTAAAACATATTTTTGTAACATTTAAGAATTAATTCAATGAAAAACATCACACATTTTATTATTATTTGAAAATTACTGCTGAGATCTATCAAACGAAACCGAGTTATTTAAAATCGGACGGTTCATTCAAAAGTTATTCAAACTTTAACACTTAAGCACCGTATATTAAACCGTTGAAACGTGTGAAATCAAAACGTATCAATCAAATGTTGATTGTATTCAATGTGTGCGATGTATGTATGTATGTATGTATGTATGTATGTATGTATGTATGTATGTATGTATGTATGTATGTATGTATGTATGTATGTATGTATGTATGTATGTATGTATGTATGTATGTATGTATGTATGTATGTATGTATGTATGTATGTATGTATGTATGTATGTATGTATGTATGTATGTATGTATGTATGTATGTATGTATGTATGTATGTATGTATGTATGTATGTATGTATGTATGTATGTATGTATGTATGTATGTATGTATGTATGTATGTATGTATGTATGTATGTATGTATGTATGTATGTATGTATGTATGTATGTATGTATGTATGTATGTATGTATGTATGTATGTGTATGTAATGACAATTTGCAATGAAATTCAAGAAAAGTGAGAAACATGTCAATAGTCAGAAGTTTTTGAAGCCTCTTAGTGGAATACGAACTCTGAAATAAAAGAAAAGAAAAAAACTTTTACCGACTAAATTCCACTATTTAATATTTATTCGCGACAGATACATATACGCTTTGAAATAAGACACTGACACATTCCAGCGTTACGAGACACCATGAGCAACCGTTTTTTCGAAGCAAATTTGTTCATATTTTACCAACAGTCTAACGAATATCTTTCAAAATAGGTGTTTTGAGATGCTATTTAGTAATACTTTCTCAATACGAGGGCGAAATATTTATTATAATAAGCATCATTGAATAGTGGCGGAATACTTTTCGTTACGGGACACCATCGCAGAAAATGCGTTTTCTGAACATGATTCAAACATTTGCAAAACTCTGCTCTCTTTCAAGTTTTTCAAAGTCGACATGTTCCGAAAATTTTTAGCTGAAGGCAGCCTGAAACTCAAAATGTAAAAGTATATTCAGGTTTTTGGTTTAGTTTTTAAGATATAATAAAAATCATTTCGTTACGGGACACCATGCGCTGTTGGGCAAACGGTATTCTGCAAATGGTGTCCCGTAACGAAAAAAGTAAACTGCATTATATGGTTTATTTTCTCTAGATTTCTGTTCAGGCCGTCATATTTTTTATATCTGGTCTATATTCACTATATTTTGTAACAATAGTGTACTGATTTGGTGTGTTATAGTCTGGTAATAAGACATACGTAACGAAGTACATGTAAGGTAAAGTTTACTTCCAGGTAAAGAGAAATACCCATGTGAGAACTATACTGAAGTATAATAATGAAATGCTTGGGGTTTGGACACATTAGTAATTAAAATGTAGGGGCTGTGCATTAATTATGTAACGAGTTTTCCCCATTGTTGACTAATCGCCCTCTCCCCCTATGTAAGATTTTGCATGATTTTGGCCAAAATAACAAAATTCAAAAATTTTATTTGAAAAAATTTAAAACGGCAAATAAGGTTCGTCTTGATGCGAAAGGTATGCTTTATTTGCGCTGCACGCCAAAATGGTATTAAATAGCAAATATTCGAAAATTAGGTATTTTGTTTTACTTCAGACGTATCAGTTAACGTATCATAACGCATAAATTTAAAAGTTTTTAAGCAACTCTACTATTTCATGCAACATTAACAACTCATGTTGCGAACTATAACTATAACATAAGTTGCTATAAAAGACTAATTTTGCCTATTCTTTAAAATAACTTTGTTGAACTTGCAAATTATTCTGCAGTCATAAAACAGTTATATAAAATATAAAAAAATAAAACAGTTGAAAAGGGTCATGAAAACTTTCAAAAAAGAAACGCTAAAAAAAGTAGCTGAAAATGATGCCGTTCGAAGTACGACACTTACTATGCATCTTGCAAGCTAAAAAATGTTCTCTGGGCTAGGCTGTCTCGCTAGTGTGCTAAAAAAGCTGACTAAACAACTTTCAGAAACGGAATTCCAAATTTTTAGTCTATTCAAGTATTTTAATGCTAAAGTATTGAAGTAAGTCGAAAACGGCGTTACGTATAAATGTCTTTAAGACTTAACCCTTCTTCTTTATCGAGAGACTTTCTTTCTTTTTCATTAACTTTTTTTTTTTGTTTTCGGGTACAGTGGGTTGTTAGCCTCAGGTCCCTATCTCACTGACGTGGCTGCCACCTCAAGGTGGGAGGAAGCCACTCTGTCCCCTTCACTGTTAGCCTACAGTAACCGAGATTGGGTACCTCAGCCGGCAACACGTGGACGTAGGGGTAGAAGTTAGTAAACAGAGGTTATGGAATGCACATGTTCACCCTTTGCCTGGAGCCACCCTTTGTCGAGAGACTCTGCAGCTAGTTATTAGAGTACAAAACAATTAGGTTGATTTGTCTATTTTGGATAGGCTTTACGCGTACTTTATTCTGGTTACTTCTATTTGATTTTGCCGTAAATGTCCAAAATAACGTACGCGCAACGTCTGCCCAAAATAGATAAATCACTCTACGGGGCTTGTACAACGATCCTACTGACTTTGGCAGCACCATCCAGTCGAGATTCGAACATACGACGACTGGTATCATACCTCGTTAGGTATTACTCATCAGGCATCACACCTTTTTTGCGGTGTCCACCTTTCATATAATGTGTCCGTTTTTCTGTACAATGTCTAAAAAATATGATTACTAGGTAATGTTTTTGATGTTAAAGTATAAGTTTTGAACAAAATTTAGTAGTAGTATGGCTGTATCAAACAGAGATACTTGTGTAGATATTGAATTTTAATCTTGAGGTGCCCGTCTTTACCGCACATTCCTTAATATTACAATATATTATTATATTGTAATCATATTTATACATACTCATAGTAAATACATATTTACTTGCATTCGGTCATCAAAATAATAGATTTGTTATCGTCGATAAAGATTAGTTGAAACATGATGTGATAGTTGCTTTTTCATTCAATTACTTTTTGCGTTAAACAAAACGTTACGGGACACTATTTTGAAGCACCTATTTTATTTTACATAGAAATGCTTATCAATAGTCAAGCACAGCGCGATTTTGATTGTACATATATGATTGAAGAAAATCCATAGTTTCAAAAAATTCGAATTTAAGTTCTCTGGTATATGGAAATAAATGCAAAATTTTCGTTACGGGACACCATTATAAAAGTACCTGTTTTTAAAGGCCGCTTATCTGGAAAATGCTTTCATTTTTCAAAAAACTCTGTATGAACAAAATGTTACCCTAGTAATGAAACATGTTTTGACGATATACAGTTTTAAATTATTTTGGCTTAAAACTATTGACAGAGAATTAATTGCAGCCTTGCCTAAATGATGAAAAAATCTATATTGTTAACCTCCCACTTGCTAGATGCATTTTAACATGAATTGTCAATAAACAATATGACAATTCAGGATTTTTGTAAGCTTTATAGTATGTTTGAACATACTACATACAAATATTTTTAATATTACTACTTTCAAAATTTGCTCTCATGGGATAGATGCGCTTGGAATGTGTCCACTGATGAAGCCTGCACGTCGTAGGCGAACTACGTATCTGTCGCAAATAAATATTAAATAGCGGGATTCAATTGCAAAGTTTTTTCTTTTCTTTGATTTTAGATTTCAATTGTCATTTTCTTCACTTGCTGTTACTCACAATTGTACACGAAAAGCAAAAAGCGGAGAAAAGCAGTTAATTTAAGTATATAAGTATAGTGGTGTATAGGACCAAAATACTAGTGAGTTGATTTTTCCAAATAAATTTATACAAATTTCAAACAAATTTTGCGCATCAATATATGCTCTTTTCAATCCATAGATACTAGAGCTTAGAAATGTTATATGAAAAATAGGAAGTAAACATTGCACGGTAGTAACTTTGTAAGATTTGTTTTCGTTAGTGACATTTTAAAGGACAGATGTCTTATGTCATGCATCATGTTTTAATAAATAAATCAGAAATGTCAAGCACTGGAAATCATATCGATCATATATCTCATTCTCAAGCATGTTTATGGCGCAGTTTTTGCACTATTTTTCGACCTCATCTTGTTTTCCTAACCCTCTAACATTGTAAAAACGATGCGATCAAGCTAATGACTATCTTTTCATGAAAGTACATTCAAAAGAAGCTCAAGTTTTGCTTTTCATGCAGAAATAATTATCTGAAGGAGCGCCAGCTAAGAAAAAGTTCAATTTCTCTTATTCATATCTAATACTCTATTTAGTTATTTTTTGTAATTCAGATATATTGCAAAATTGAAGCCAAGCGCACTAATAATAAAATTTTGAGATCAATCATTTTGTTGTAGATATTCTTTTTCTTCAGAAGCGAAGTATAATAATAATTTTTCTGAACTCTTGTTTTTCAAAGATGCTAACTTTTGAACGCATGGTATTAATATCAAAATATCAAAAAAAAATCTACCCTTTGGGCTAAAACCACTCAAAAAAAATATCAAAAAATCTGCTATGAACACATATTTCATATTGTCAGTTTAAAACAAGTTTCGTATGTGGCTCTGAAACCCGAAAGTTAATGCCGACCGATTATAAAACCAAATAAGGTGTTCATCAAATAACATAAATGACGCTTACAAGTATTTACGCACCCAAGGAAAGAAAATATAATTATTCTACGCAATACGTTGTGAATTTTACTGGCAAATAAGGATTTTGAGGAATACGGAACGGATATTTAAAAATATAGTCAAGTTAATTATAGATGTTCCTGAGAAATTAAATAATGATTATTGTGGCAGTAGAAAGGCTAGGTCACGCCGCTAGGTGGATTAATTTGGGTTTTTTCTATTGTCTAAGGTTTTGTAACTAATCGAAAGTCTTATTATTTTATAACAAAACTGAAAGTAAATTCTGAATCGACGGAACCTATTCAGCAGTAGCAGCAGCTGCCGCGTAACTCATGAACTACCGTGTTGCCAAGACACTGTTTCGGTTCTGGAAATAAGAATTATAGGTTTAAAATTAACTGAAACCTCCAATGGTGAAAACGTGGTTCAATACTTTCAAGAGAAATGTATGTTCATAATTAATTTTTCTTTATTAAAAACAACAGAAAAGACAGCTTTTTCAATAATTTTGGAAGATTTTCTCAGTGATTTAATGAAGCAACTATGTGTTTTAATGTTATTTGCTTTGACAACACTGTTCTGTAGTCTGACCGTGTGCACTGCTATGTTTGCCTCTTTCTCCCACCACCCTTATGAACAGCGAGTGAGACGTCAAACTCGCAATTTCCCATAAGAACACTAGAGAATAAAAGAGACGACGAATACCGTTCGCCGAATGGTGCGGTGAGCTAAGCCCCGGTAAACAATTTAGACAGATTGTATTTTACGCATCTACCGACCAAAAATATCAATTCTATTAATGCAGATGCCGATTAATAGGTCGCGAATAGGAACGCAAACTTACTGAATAGGGGGAAAAGTTCGAGGGATTTTTTATGGGGGCGTATAAAAATTCAGATTTCAGGACTGCTTAAAAAAGCACCTTGAGGGTGAAAATATATTCGGTCTGATCAAAATTAGTTCCATCGCTGCAACTTTTAAAGCAAAAAATCAAAAGTTTAACTCAACGATTGTGTCTTCCAATGGTAACAACTTGAAGAACTAAAAGTAGCAAGAAGATTGGTATGCTGATATCCCCCACTTAGTCAGCCCATCGCTTGTAATAAGGTAAAACAATCAGTGACCCGCTAAGACTGCTTAAACTGGTTCTTTACCCTAGATCACTTTCTGTTCAAACTTAAGTTTAAACTTTTATGTTCGGAGATGCATTAGAACTATTCATAGAATTGTATCGATAATTTCCGGGAATGTACGTCTTCGAAAGAGGGAAGTAACTTTCATCTCATCTAAAACAAAGCATTTTCCGGAATAATTTTTTTTATCAAGCATCGGCATTGGAATTTCCGCGTCGAAATCTGTTCCTCAATGTATTCCGGGGCTCTTGTCTTCTATCGGCACTTTATTCCAACTCTTTTCAATGTTTTGCAGATGTACCGGTGGAAACAGTTGAACTTTTTTGCGCCATCCCGCTGGCTCACGGAGGCCTTGCTGTTGAAGGCACGAGAAAGAGAACGAAGTCCTTCTGCGTCAATAATTTTGGCTGGTCTTCCACTACCTTGCTTGTTGTTGTGGATAGGATATGGTAAACAGATGAAACGGCAACATTTTCGCTTTTAAAATGTTGTACCGTATACTTTTTCCGAGATCTTTGTGCAATTCGTAGAAGTGTACAAGCGAAATGGTTCTTGTTTTGACGCCATTTTGAGCAAAACTTGGCAAGCATAAACAAAATAAAAAATACTGTCAGAAAGAGGAGAGAGAGCTAACACATACACACTCTCATTTCTCGCTGAGCTTGTTTTGTTGTTGTGCATAGTGCCTTGAAAAAAAATTCCAAAATTTTAGTTGTCACCCGTTATTTCACTTGATTTTCTCACCGTTTAGTGCAATTAAAACTATTCATGTGTAAGCTAGTATAAGCAAATAGATTTACGATTACTTTTAACAATTTCCAAGGGGGGGGGGGGGGGACAAAAACTTTTGAAAATATTTGCAATGGCCTTATTCCCTAATATTTTAGTTTGTTGTTTATCATACGCGTTGATTAATTTGATCAATCAAAGTGAGCTGAGATCTATTTAAATGCTTTTTATCATTAAAGAAGTCCTACCAGCCAAATTTCCTACGTTTTTTCGCGCGACGAAGAAGAAAATGTCGACTAATCGTTTTAATTTCCGTCATTCATAAATGAAAATAACTCACGCAAGGCATTGTCGTTATTCTAAAGCCAGGAAAACTTGCCTGAACTGCAGAAATTTTGCAGAACAACATTTGTCATGCCGTCCTACACAAATACATGCGCGTTAGCTTCGTAAACGTTGTTGTGATTTTTAGTTCGGACGATGAAAAATTTTGATGGAAGGATTTTAAAACGGTACGACGAATTTAAGAAATAAAGTCAGTTGCGTAATTTCAATCATATGCTTTAATAATCGCTTTTCAGTGATTTCAAAGTTCACGGATCGGAAGGTAAGTGTGTTTTAATCAAATCAGCACAAGAACTTTTGGAGTATTCATTAAACCCATCCAACAAATGGTGAAAATTAGAATGCCTTTACTTGCTACGACGGGAATTAGAAATGAACCCTACATCGAGATCGGACAGAATAGTCCGCATTACTCTTTGATCGCGGGACGATCCCTTGCCTGCTGACTGGTGTGCTTGATCTGTCAGTGGCGTGGATTGGAGATGGATGCAGTGGCTCATCATTCCGACGGGGCGCAATTAATAACAGCCTTATTCAGTACTGGGTTTAAACTCGTTGTTCGAATGTTTTTTGAAAAGGCCGATTTTGTCTATCCCCGATTTTATCAGCTTTTATCCCGATTTTATCAGCTTTCATCCCGCTTTTGACAGCCTATAATTTTTTTTTAACTTTTGTGCTTTTAAACATGATTTATAAAACTTTTCAGCCTACTTGAAACTTTTCTGATTCTCTAAGGAGAGTTTTTTTTTGAATAAAATGGTGCCTTCTTGCGAATAATTCGGGGTCAAAATTAGGGTATTTTTATTGTAAAAGTTCTATAGTTCCTAAACAAGCAAGGATGGAGGTATACTACATTTAGCTATTTTGTGTATTTTTACTATTTGTACAACTTTGTAAAATAAGAAAACGTCATATAATAACTACAAAAACAGCTAAAACAGAAAAACTGATTTTAACGATTTTTTATTTATGAGAAATAAGATTTTTCTATCTTTGCTGAAGAGGTAGAAGGTTACATCTTCAGCAAAATTTCTTGTAATAATATACTGTAAAACTTTGCCGAACACATCAATGCGCTTTATTGAAACTGAAGAAAAATAATTTTTTATTGCACTTTTAGGGGGATTAATCAAAATTTGAATTCCGCAGGACGGTAGAACTTTTAATTTTAAGAAAGTCTTCCAAAGGTTCCAGAAACTTAAAATCAAGTTTTCCCGCTGAAAGCTAATGCGCACCAAAAAAGGTTCTGGACCTGATGCTGGTGCTGTGCCCAGCTCATTGAGCTTTCGGTTGACCAATTGAGGGTTAAAATTTAATTTTTAGTACAAGTCTTCGATATTGCAATGTCTTAAGTCTTGAATTTGGAAAAAATTTCGAAAAAAAATTTACCAACGGGGAAGCAGCCCCATAGCGCCGTGGATACCAAAGATAAAACTATACTTTCTTCAACAATATTGTAGATAATAATTAACTCTACAAATACCCTACACACAACTTTTTCGAATTCCGTTTGACCGAAATGCTGTAGTCAAAAGAGCAAAGCTAAAGTAAAAAGAGCAAATCAAACCAGTCCGTTGCTAATTGTAAAATTATTAGACTAACTGCACAAATTGACGAATGAAATTGGACAATAAAATAAATTTCTTTTAGGGAACAGACATTTTGAAATGTTTTTCGAAGATTGAGACATGTAAGTTCTTTGTCGAAACACGTTCATTTGAAGAATCTTTCTATTTCAACCATGAAAGTATTTGTAAAACGTTTGGCTAAGGCACTATACCACCCCTTTTTGCGGACCAAATATGTAACTAAACGATTATTTGCTGTCACAGAACAGGATGGCCACAAGCTAAGGGTAATTCCAGTAACCTTTACAGCAGATGGTAATGGTCGAGATTCTTTTTCCGTAACGCAAAGATTCAATTGCATACCATTCCATTTATCAAGCTTAGGAAACTGGCTAAAATCATTTTTCATTTCAAGCGCCAAATTGACTGCGCTGGCCGCCCGCTGCCGTGCCGGCCATATCGAGCTCGACGTACCGATCCCACACGCTGTCCGAAAGGGATATTGCCCAACCCACCCAGTCGACTTCAAACCGCAGAACAATTCTGAACGCAATGACACGAAAGAATTATAATACATTAGCTAAATTCCAACCGGTCACAAAGCGCATGCTCAATTTAATGCATCGGCAGAAAAAAAAACAGAAACAAGAACGAAACGCAATCGATTCGTGGCGCTCGATCCTCGAGACCCACGGGGCAGAAAGGCATAAGACACACAAAAACTGAAACCCTTAGAAATTATTCTATCCAATTCCACCTCGAAACGCGGCGCGGCAATATCCACGCTGCGCCTTTCCGAGCGACCGACTCGCCGAGCAAGCAGCCGCCGGACGCGGACGGTAATGTTGTGCCGTGTTTCGATATTACGTAAGATTCCGTTGCTGCGCCGCTGCTGCCACACCGGCCGCCACCCGTTCCGAGAGCCCTATTTGGCCAAAGCCACTCGCGCAACATAATAACTGGTTCCGAAATAAAGAGAAAAAAGATAGTTTCACTTCTTGGCTTTAACCTCGATTTTCCTGTCCCTCGGAGTCGTACCTACCTTTAGCATAGCGATACTCACTAACCACAACCGCTAATCCACCCTCTCTAATGGTACTATAATGTCAGCCCTCTAACTCCGCCGCCATGAAGGGCGGGGAAAGCCAGCAGCGGAAGACGCATTGGTCTGTGTGCGAGGGTTGGTACGGGGCAGGGTACAACTCTCAATGAAAACGAAATCGAAAGTGTTTGCTAATGCGGAGGAGAAAAACCACTACCACTACCATCCTGGGCCGTCGGAGCGGAGTCGAAGAAGTCAAACCTCGAAGGAGCAACGCTCACTTCAGCCAGCAGCATAGTGACGTCCATTTGAAAGTCACACGACTTCGTAAGGCGGAGAGAGCCAACCAGGGAGCATAAAAGAACTAAGCCCTCAGCTTATATGCTGCGCAGACGGAGAATGGCAAACGAAAATGGTTGATTCTTTGGCTCTTTGGCAAGCACAGCAGGGCTCCCACGCATAAACTATTGACGGCTTGCAGTTTACTGTTGCTGTCCGTTGTCGATCGTGAGAACAACTCTGCTGCTGCTCAATTTTGCTAGACCGAAAAAACCATGCGATCGCGGTTGCATACGGAAACGCACACAAGCGTAGGTTATGTGCAAGAATACATTCATGGTTGTTTGTTTGAATAGACAAATAATGATGGTTTGCTGTAGCTGGGGTTACCCTCGTTGAGACATAATTTTAAAATATTGAATTTTGTAAATCAATGCTTCTTTTTCGGGATTATGTGTCTTTGCAAATTTCTGTTATATAGGATGAATTTTAATAAATGTCAGTAAAGTAAATGGTCATAAACATAAGACGCTTGCATAAAATCTTAAATTTGAGTGTATTTTGTGTAAAGTATACCCATAACGTTTGTCTTAAATCGGTCCAATTACAATTTTATCGCAATCGTTACAGCTTTCACGCACGATATCCTGGGACATGTCATCTCAAATCTTCTCCAAACGTTGCTTGAAAGTAGCCACAGTCAATCCTTTTGGTGTCTGCTTAGTTTTACTAGTATGTAGTCCCATGCACAGAAGTCGAGAGGATCAAATCAGGCAAAGAGGTAGGCCACTCTTTCGAAGAAAGAATAGAAATTGTCCTCACATCAAACTTGTTAAGCTTTCGCCTGATGAGACGGTGCAGAATCTTGTTGGAAGCAGTGTGATGCTTTCTACTAGTGTTTTTTGGCGATGGGAAGCAAATGGTTCCTCAAAACATCATCGATGTAATATTTAGTGTTGTTTTTAACACCAGGAACCAACAATAGAACCTACAAAGTTTTAGAGAAACATCCCCATAAGCTCACCCTTGAAACATTCTGGAACCATTAAACAGCCAGTCTGTCCCGAGGAATATCTGAAAGATGTGCTGCATATATGTAGATTCATTTTTTGTAGTGATCCTATAGCGGGAACATTTTTTCGTCCGTAAGCAAAATTTCATGTAGTCTTTCGACTCTTACCACTTTCTGCTTTTAAGTCAAACCGTGCACACGTTGTTTTTTGTATGGAGTCAATTGAAGTTGAAGAATTGAATGTTATTGAAACTGATATACAATGGAACTGAAAAGCCGAACAGTAAAATAATTGATTTATTTTAGCACGGAAAAAATATATTTCACCAATTCACTATCCACTAAGAGTACATTCAAAAACGTTTCGGAACCCGCTTACGCTTACACTTACACGAAATATTGTGATAAATTGTCATAGTGGTTGTAACAAAAAATGTAAAACATGACTCTCTTTTTTCCTTAGAAATATTAACATTAACAAATGTAAACTTTTGATGTAACATTAATGAATGTAAACTTTTTGCATCGTTTCGACCGCGAATGCTGTTGAATAAGTAGAATGTGGACGTGGACGTGGACTTGGACTTGGACTTGGACTTGGACTTGGACTTGGACTTGGATTTGCACTTGGACTTGGACTTGGACTTGGACTTGGACTTGGACTTGGACTTGGACTTGGACTTGGACTTGGACTTGGACTTGGACTTGGACTTGGACTTGGACTTGGACTTGGACTTGGACTTGGACTTGGACTTGGACTTGGACTTGGACTTGGACTTGGACTTGGACTTGGACTTGGACTTGGACTTGGACTTGGACTTGGACTTGGACTTGGACTTGGACTTGGACTTGGACTTGGACTTGGACTTGGACTTGGACTTGGACTTGGACTTGGACTTGGACTTGGACTTGGACTTGGACTTGGACTTGGACTTGGACTTGGACTTGGACTTGGACTTGGACTTGGACTTGGACTTGGACTTGGACTTGGACTTGGACTTGGACTTGGACTTGGACTTGGACTTGGACTTGGACTTGGACTTGGACTTGGACTTGGACTTGGACTTGGACTTGGACTTGGACTTGGACTTGGACTTGGACTTGGACTTGGACTTGGACTTGGACTTGGACTTGGACTTGGACTTGGACTTGGACTTGGACTTGGACTTGGACTTGGACTTGGACTTGGACTTGGACTTGGACTTGGACTTGGACTTGGACTTGGACTTGGACTTGGACATGGACTTGGACTTGGACTTGGACTTGGACTTGGACTTGGACTTGGACTTGGACTTGGACTTAGACTTGGACTTGGACTTGGACTTGGACTTGGACTTGAACTTGGGCTTGGACTTGGACATAGACTTGCACTTAAATTTCGTCTTAGACTTAATGGTCAATCTCAATCCTTCAAGCCAGGAGTATGATGCAGCAGAATCGAATGCGTTGCTTGGACGGATGTCTTTCCAGTAACGATATCTAAGCTGCATTACCACTGCAGGGGTCCAACATAGACTAAACGAGTTTAGTGGGTTCGACGTAGAGACGCGCGAGCTCATGGTTCATTCTTCACCTCCATACGCCGATGGTACTTAGCACACGCCGTTGGAAAACTCCGAATGCTTGTAGGTCTTCCAGCGGTGTCAACGTTCGTGCCCGTAGAGGACAACCGGTCTAATCAGCGTTATGTACAGTGTTGTGGAGTCCGTAGTAGGCCCGACTTCCGCTGATAATACGCATTTTAATCTCACGGCTGGTATTATTGTCCTCTGTTGCCAGTGAGCCAAGGTATACGAATTCGTCGACTACCTCGAACTCATCCCTGTCGATTACCACGGTACTGCCCAAGCGGGCCTAGTCGCGCTAGGTTCCGGCCGCCAGCATATACTTCATTTTAGACGTATTTATCTTCAATCCAATCTTCTTTGCTTCGCGTTTTAGTCTGGTGTACTGATCTTCCACCTTCTTATAATACCTTCAAGCGCAATGTTGAATAGCAGGCAGGAAAGACCATCTCTTCGTCAAAGTCCCCTGCGAGATTCGAATGGGTCCGACAATCCACCCGAGATTCTTGCACAGCCCCGAATCCCATCCATCATAGCCATGATAAGTCTAGTAAGCTTACCCGGAAAGTCGTTTTCGTCCAAAATTTTCTATAGCTCTTGTCGGTTTACACTATCATATGCGGTTTTGAAATCGATGAGCAGGTAATGCGTGGGGACTCGGAATTCGCGGCACTTCTGGAGGACCTGCCGCTGGGTGAAGATTTGGTCCGTTGTAGACCGACCCTCCATGAAGCCGGCTTGGTAACTTCCCACATCTATTCCCTCATCTGTTGGCTATTGGCGATAGTCGATAGAAGATGACTTGGCACAGCACTTTGTAGGCGGCATTCAGAATAGTGATCGCTCGGTTGTTCTCACAACCCAGGTTATCGCCTTTCTTGTAGATAGGGCAGATAACCCCGTCTTTCCACTCCTCCGGAATCCCGTGCCCCAAATCTTGACAATCAGTTGATGCAATCAGCCGGCTTGTCTGGGCCCATTTTAATAAGTTCCACTGCAACGCTCACCTTTCCCGCTGCTTTGTTGTTCTTCAGCCGCTGGATGATCGCTTCTTTACCTTCCCTTATTGATGGGGGTGGCACATCTTCGTTACTTACTACACCAATATGGTCACTTCCTACACTATCATGGTCTTCTGCCTGCACGTCATTCAGGTGTTCATCGTAGTGCTGCTTCCAACTTTCGGTAACCGCACGGTCGTCAGTCAAGATACCTCCATCTTTATCTCTACACATTGCGGTCCGCGGCACAAAGCCTTTGTGAGATTCGTTGAGTCTCTGATAGAACTTTCGAGTGTCGTGAAAGCGGTACAGCTGTTCGAGTTCTTCGCACTCCTTCTCCTCTTGGTGGCGCTTCTTCTCCTTGAAGAGTCGGGTTTGCTGCCTCCGCTTCTGTTTGTATCGCTCCACATTCTGACGGGTGGCTCTACGCAGCATTTGTGCCCGCGCTCCGTTCTTCTCAGCCTATATCTGCTGGCATTCCTCGTCAAGCCATTCGTTACGTCGATTCGGTGCCACACGGGCTTGCCCGTTCTCCACTACACTGTTAATGGCTATTTTTATGGCATTCTAAAAGTCCTCAAGAGGGGCTTCACTCAGCTCACCCTCTTCCGGCAGCGCGATTTCGAGAGATAACACGTAGTATTCGGCGACATTCGGTTGCTGCAAGCGCGCTAGATTATATCATGGTGGCCGCCGGTATTGTATGTATGTTGTTCACAACAGGATTCATCACTAGGTAGTGATCCGAATCAATGTTAGCACCCGGATAGGTCCTGACGTCGATAATGTCTGAAAAGTGGCGACCATCTATCCGAACGTGGTCGATTTGTGATTCCATCTGGTTGGGTGATCTCCAAGTGTACCGATGGTAGAGGTTATGTTATGCTGGAGAAGGTACTACGTTTGGCCATGTTGGCTACTCTTGCTGAAGATCGTTCCTCTCGTTTCAATGCCCGCTCGCCGGATCACACCTTCAATAGCGATATTGAATAACATAAGGAGATCCCAACTCCTTGCCGCAACCCTCTGCGCGATTTGAAAGGAACTGAGAGTGCCCTCGAAGTGCGCACGTATAACATCACTCGCTCCAGGGTTACTTTGGTCAGCCGCGTCAGTTTGTCCGGAAAACCGAACTTGTACATTATCTGCCATATCTGTTCGCGTTCAACTTTATCGCATACTGTCCTGAAATACACGAAAATATGATGCTTTGGCACGTTTCATTTCTGGACATTTCTGAAGGATTTGCGGAGATTTGATTCGTAGTAGCATGGGTTCCCATAAATCCCGCCTGATACTGCCCTGCGAATTATCTTGTTATTGGGGATGGACGACGCAACAAAATCTGGGAGAGCACCTTGTAGGCGGCGTTGACGAACGTGATGCCGCGGTAATTGCAGCAATCTATCCGATCGCCCTTTTTGTAGATGGGACAGACTACCCCTTCCATCCACACCTATGGTAGTTTCTCCCCCTCACAAATCCTAGAAATTATCCATTGAAGTGCCGTTGCTAGCGGTTCTCAGCCATTTTTGCAGAGTTCTGCCGGGAGTCGGTCCTTTCCGGCTGCTCAGCTGATGAATTTCTCACCGGATCTCTTCGAGATCGGAAGCCGGCACGCTGCACAGTGCGTTGAGCCATAGACAAAAATCATTTTTCACTTTTTTGAAATCGGGTATACTAAGTATTTAAAATTGTTTATAGATGCCTTCTGCTATATAAACAAGTATTAGTTTGCTTGGGAAAGCGTCACAATTACTATTACAAACGTTCAAACTGTCAAGTTGCAGAGTGGATTTTACTTACAAATTTTGCGATCATTTTTGAAGGTTATTCTTCACGCTCCACAGTGGGGCAGATTGACCCGGCGCTCGGACAAAACCTCGTAACTTCTTTTATATGCTTTGTAGAGGTTTACTGTCTTCAGCAACATTGTTTATTATAAAATTTCGCATCTTTTTGTAAATTTAAAGTAGTTGTATTTTTATTCCTATAGATGGTATTGAGATGTAACTTTTTAAATAATGACTTTAGAAAAGTTGTGTCTTCAAAAAAGTTGTTTGTCCTGTAAAGTTACGTAAAGTTACTGAACATACCTAAATTATAGGACTTACGGGAATCAAGTTATAAATATTTTAAATACTCAAACACATTTTTTTCAGTGTGTAGTCGAAATTAGTAGTTGGACGACCTCCTATACAAATTATCACAATCTGTATATCAAGAGTGATTTTGTATTATTATTCTGGTATAGGGTAAATCAACCATTTGTGGACCTTTCTATAAATTATTTTGAACTCGTAACGCGAAACACCCAACCGATGGCACTTACAATATTAGTAACTTTCGAATAAGCCTAAATATATCAATTTGCTGCAAATGCAAATGTGGCAAATCTCTATATTTTACATATTTTTTAAAACAGATTGGAATGTCCATTTTCCTTTTATGGACCCTAGTGGTTTACAATAGAATAACGACCGGATCCATTATAGAAACTCTAGTGTATTTTGAATGGAGAGGGTCCGCTAATGGAACATTTTTTGCATTGTTAACCGTATAATAGACCCTCAATTGTTGAAAATGTCGATTTTAAAGCATTAATAATGAAATGCAGCTAAAATTTTATAAACTCAAATGAGTGTTATGTTTAGTATGTTCTGTTTCATGTCATATATCCTCAGAAATAAGAAGTACAAGCTAATAAATACCGAAATTTTATCCGAGGGTTCATTACAGGTAGAGGGTTCACTATATAGGTTAACTTACCCTACTATCTGCTTTAGTACATTCATGTGTTTTTGATGGATTAACAATTTTAACCGATATTAGAAGTCATTTCTCATTGCAGAGACGAAAATATTTCATATTTCTTTTGCTCTGTTAGCATTCGTTCTGATTTTTAAAGGATAAATTACGGACATCTTTACATATTTTGCATCGCGATCATTTATAATACTAAGTTTCCGTAGCACGATCTCCGTTATATTTGAAATTTTTATTTCATTAGTTTGGCCATACGCAACGAAAGGTAACGAGTGGCGAGATAGACCGTCATCGGCCTTAGCAAAGGACTGGCAGAAGGCACAAAAAATAACGAGTAACTGACAGAGTAGTAATCTGTTTATCCTGCAAACACGTATCAACATGTTCGACTCTAAATAAACAAAATGGAGGCTAGTTCAATCGAGCTGAAAGTCTAACCGAACATATTCTACTGCCAATTTGACTTGCAACAGAGCTAATTGGGAAAAACCTGTTAAGTGGTCGCCTTTACAATGTCCTAAATTCCCCTTATCGACTCCAATGTATCTCAAAACGGTAATAATGTTGTGTCTTACATACACAAGCATGACTACTTAACGTACAGCAGGAATGAACTTCGCAATGGCGCGCGCATTTACTAATTTGTAGCTACACACTTAAAAAATTTGACCCACTTTCACGAAAAGTGGAACAGCTCAAAACATGCGTATATTTTACACACTATTTTGAGTAACTCTTACTCCTTTTATGAGTTCCACCTTAGAAGCTCATTAATGAGCAATATTTACTCAAAAATGAGTGCCATTTCACCCAAAACTGAGTAGTACTTACACAAATTACGAGTAAATTTAACTCAGTTATGAGGTCGACCTAAACTACTCAGAATTTAGAAATTGCCTTTACTCAAATTTTTGGGCTGTTCCACTTTTTGTCATAGTGAGTCGGTTTTTACTCATTTTTGAGTTGAAAGTCACTCATTTCTGAGTTAATCTTATTCATTCGCGGGTTAAATTTTTTAAGCGTGTAGGACAGGACGTGCCAAGTGTCAACCGCGGCGTTGACCCAAAATTGACTCACTTTCTGATTGGCTGTAAGCGACGAGCAACCATTGACTGGAAAATATAACGCGGTATCGCTTTCAGTGTTGCTGAAACTCATTAGAGGGAATACGACAATAAGTTATTATTTCCGAATTTTGATTTCTCTTGTATTCTGTAGTTCTTTGCTTGGTTCTATATTAGTTTTGTTTATACACGAATTTCAATTTTCAAAATGAAATGCAAAACTTGATTTTGGTCGCATAAACTGTGGCGTATTCGGGAGCTGATGTTTGGCAAACCAAATTATTCTTAAAATAATATGTGCAGGCAACAGTGGTGCAGAGTGTACAAAGAATATTCAATCGGGATGGCGATCATAATGAAAAGAAGAGTAAGAAGCCAGATGGCACGTCCTGTCCTAGATTTGTAGCCTAAAATACCGAAAAACATACATTCGGAAAACTTTAATATCTCCGAACATCGCAACTAGTAGCAGCTAATTTTTTGCTTATTACTAGTTAACACTTTGAATGTTGATTTTATGGTAGTTTCAGAGCGGAAATCCATGGAAATCTTTTTCTACACACTATTGAAAATTGACAAAAATAACAAATTTTTTGTTCTAAAACACTTCGTCAGAACAAAGCCTACTAGCAAAAAAATCTGTCCTAATATCACCTAAACTATTAGTTTATAATCTCTTTAATGTGAATTGTCCTTTAAAAGTATAGAATTTTAAGCAGCATGGTAGCTAGATACTGAAAGATTAAATGATATTTATTTTTTCATTTTCCAAATATTTTTTACTCTGTGTTTCATTTTCTTTAATGCCTATTGAAAAAACACTTATTAAAACAAATTATGCATATTTCTTATAGATTATATGTCTACTATACGTAGAATATTAAGTTTGACAGAATATCTCAAATAAAAATTTTGATGTTTTGTCCGAGCTTTTTCGGGTTCTGCCCCATAGTGCGCTCGTAAAAGTTTCATAGTTTGTGTAATCAAAATCTTTAAAATGGAGAATAACAATCAAGGATAGTAGAATAGATTTTGGTTATAGAAGGAATTCATTTTGACCTCACTCCTAAGAAATCGCCCCTTAGAAACGACATAGATATTGTCCTTCAAAAAAACAGAGCTCCAACTTTGATTACTGATTTAAAAAATGTTCCACCGACTTCCAAGCTAAAATATACACAGAATAATTGTTCAAGGTGTCCTCTACAAGATCGAACAGGTTTTAGCTGCAACTACCTGCGACTCTGCAAGATATTTCAATATTTGTAGATCAACGTCAAGCAATGATAAACCGTCAGATTTCTTTTGATTCTACTATATTATGTTATCCCTGTTAGAAGAAACCACGGTTTATGGAGCTTTGTGCTATTACTGTTCAAAATTAAACTCAAAGCGATATTATTTCATATAGCGAGTAAATATTTATTTAAAAAAATTAATAAACTTAATCAATATTAAGTATTGCCGTTTTTTCCCGTTTCTCGGGTTGATAATAATGACGAATAATCAATGATAACGGTTTTCCTGCTGGAAATTCGTTTCGTGGATCTAATTAAAAGGTTTTCAAAAATTTCCCAACAAAAACAGAACCTCGAACTGCAGACTTTGTCTCAAATTACGCCACGGAAAATTATTATTTACTCTTCCGTTACGGCTGAGAATGGTAAAAAAGGCTTGAGTATTACTTAAACACTAGCTCTGTTCACAGATATAGATTTGTTAGTGCGAAACTATATTTTGCTTAGAAAAGCAAACGTCTTCCATAAATATAGCTTTCCAAGCTTTCAAGCACTGAAGAAAAACTTTTCGATTACCGCAATTGCAGCCAAGGTTGATCTTCGAGTGCTGCTTAATCTAACACTAGATGGCATTGCTGAATTTACCAAAGTATTTCTAGTACAAATGCCGCTTTCACAAACAACTTTGGTAGTTATATAGCCGACGGCAACCCATATAAGGATGAAAAACTTTCGCAATGCTTGCATAAAAATTTGGCGTTTGAGACATTTTTGCCATTATGTAAATCTTTTGAGACATTTAAGCAAATACTAGCTACTATTATCACAAACTACTTTTTTCATTACACTAGCTTGATAAAATGACTAAAACTAGCAGTTTTGATTTTTGTCCCGCAGTCCCATACGTTCAACGCACTGTGCGCTGTTGTTGTTTGTAGGCACTCCGAAGTTAACTTCCGTTGCACCTCCTGCGGCTATATCACCGTTGAGGTGCTCATCGAAATACTGCTTCTACCTGTCGATAACCTCGCCCTCGCTTGTGATTAGATGCCCTCCCTCGTCTCTATACATGTCAGGTTTAGGGGTGTAGCCCTTATGAGGTTGGTTCGCCTTCTCGTAAAACTTGTGTGTGCCTTATTCCGGGCTTATGCCCGGAATAGATGTTCCAGCTCCTCACGATCTCTGTTCTCTTTCTGGCGCTTTTCTTTCACGAAATCGTGGTCAAACCATTCCGCGCTCGTCGATACTCGTCGTCCAAATCATCCTTCGTTGAAATGCTTAGATAGTTTTTCCAAACTCTTTTTTCCTCTCTGTCGCTTGTTGGTATTCCCCGTCAAACCAATCATTTCGTGCGCTTCGAGGTACGAAACTCTAAAACCAGTCGTCACTTTACGAAGAGGTTGTAAGAGTCAATGTGATCGTAGCAACGATCCTAACAGTTCCTAACGGGAATGTAGCACTTAGACTTTGTTTTACTGTAAGGGGCATTTCCCAGGCGTCTCGAAGTCGCAAGTCTCATTCGACCTGGTCGAGCCATATTGCACGTTTCTTGAGCCGGTGGGGTTGTTAAAGAGAACCGTCTTTGTCGCACTGTCGTCCGGCATCATAATGACATGACCAGCCCACCGTAACCGTAACCGGCTTTCGTCAGTTGTACGATTAGAATCAAGAGTTTGAGAGACATTTTCTAGATTATTTTTAGCAATGCAACTTATAGGTTCAACATTTGTCCGTGAATTTCAAGGCAACGTTTGATAGAGTTAAGCAAAATGAGCTGTGATAATGTTTAAACATGTTTTTCCGAAAAAAAAATGATAAAGCTGATTCTAATGACGCTGGAGGCATAAAAAACCTTCCATACGAATAGCTTTGAATAGCTTTGCGAACTTTGAACGGAATGAAGTAAGAGACGCAGTTTCAAATTATGCACCATTGCTTCTGAAGGAGCAGTACGTAGAATGATGGTCGGAGAAACTGTACTATTGTTAAGGAATCTCACATGCACATGTTTTACGAAAGATGTATTTTTCACCAAATTTAGAAACTTTTTCGAACATTTTTTCTAATCTGAAACTTTGATCATATTTAATCTGGTCCAGGAATTCATCCGGTGTATTCTAAATGAATGTTGCTCAAATATTTTTTAGTCAACATGTCATAAACAACAAATTTAAAACAATTTTACTTAATGTTTATTCATGACTAACTATCTCTCCTTCAAACAACTAAATTGACGCTGCCAGTTGTCTAACTGCAACGACATCTAATGAGACGATACATCATTCCGACTCCGGCAGATACTAAATATACCCTCGTAGCCACCCCATCGGGTGCATCCCACTCTGTTGAAACCTAATCGCAGCAAAGCTTTTCGTTTTTCCTTTTACGCTTTTCTGCATAGCGACCCGGTCGACCAGGCGCCCATGATCGGATGGAGCACTATCTAAGCTCGACGCGCTGCAACTAGCATAGACAAAGAGAGTATACTCGTATGGAGGACCCCACACCAGTCGTAGTACTACTAGCCCGGTTGCCTCCTAATGCTCTTGTATGCATGTGTATTTGCCGGCACGTGGTCGGACCTGCAAGTGCTCTTTCATCCAACACTACGGAACCGAGCCGAGCGGCCGGCTGGTTCCTAAGCCGGCGCGGCGCGGCGTGCCGAGCCGAGGTCTTCGCTTATGCTACGCGCACGACACACGCTCTATGTTTCGCGCGCGCGGTTAGGCTAGGTTTGGCCGCCCGCAGACACTAACGTAGTGACCTAGTTTCGTTTCTTTTTTTCTCTTCACCTTCGACAACGGAATCGCTAGTATACGACGGTCTTGATGGCGTTTGTTTTCTTATGATTATTTTATTCACTCTCACTTTCGACTGGTTGGTGGTAACCTCGTGTTAAGAGTGCGTGAAAAGAGAGCCAACTGAACGATCGAGTGGAAATACATTCCACATTGATCGCCGGTGACGATCGCCTGGAAATGGCCCGTCAACGGAAGACCTCCGACTTACGTGACCGGTCTCGATGGCGCTAGTTGTGAGAAATTTTCAACTTTGCGTTGGACAAATTCGAATTGTCCAACTTCAAAATGGCTCAAAAATTTAGTAATCTCGTTTAAACTATTCAATTTGCCTCAGTAATGCACACCTGATCAGCAACAACATGGGTGCAAATCGATTGCTTCGGGGTGTCATTTAATTATTTTCGCCACAGTACGATCACATTTATCTGCTGCCACCTTGCACCGCTATCATACCGTTGAGGTGTCGATTGTGGCGTATGAGTTATTATGACCCGTGGCGGTTTCGTTTGAGCACCAGGCTGAATGCTAGTAAGTTTAGCGTTGGCTAGTTTCAGCGAAGGCGTTCACTTAATATCTAACAGTAAAAAAAAAACACGAACATGTGGTATCGCAATAAAATGTACCTTGCATAGGTAAAAAGGAGGAGGCTTTCCGCGGCAGTTTACGACGCTGGCTGTCTTGGGGTCACACTCATTGAAGCCGTGCCGTCCATCGGTGGACCGGCGCGCGCGGCATACGTACCTACCTACGAACGGAAATGATGAATGTTGAAAAGTGGTGAAAACAATGGAAAAGATAAAAGCGAGAGCGTTTCTTTAAGGCCACGGATTTGTGCAACAACACCGGTTCGGTTTCATGCGGCGGCGACTGGCTTTACATTATTTTACGTGTTTTGTAACAGTCAGCTGTCTTGAGAGGGCCATTTAGTTCTCGGTAGACCGCTGTTGGCTACCTTCATGACGAAGTCGTAAATTTATTCTGTACGGCTGTGCTTTCTAGCTTAACCGCAACGGGAAATTTACTATGTGTAGATTTATTTCATGTTAGTTTTCGAGAACCATAACTATGGAATGCGATTTTCTACCAAAACTAGATGAGTTTGATAAAGCAAAAAGAACTAAACGTATATAGGTACAATATTTATTTTCAAAATAACGTCAAAATATTACTTCATTAATGAGCTTATATGAAACATTGTTGTTGAAATTGAAGGATTATCGGAAAAAGTAATATTTTGTATATTGGTGCATTAGTAATAGTTGAAAATGGAAATTTCTTTCTCATTGCACGCGTACTCACAGCTCTAGAGATGTCTTTTCAAATCACACAAAAATTTTGCAGCGAACCCACAGGATAACTATATTCGGGCTGGTACCGAATGGTGGAAGCACAAATGGCCGAATCACGAATGGCCGAAATCCAAATGGCTGAATTTCAACAACAGTCACAGAAGGCCAAAATTTCGCTTAGCCGAATCACGATAGGCCGATTTTTCTCGGAATATCCAAATATCTATTCAATAAAAACAACATGAATTGCCAGGCAGCAGTTAATAAATAACATTAATCATACAAAAAACGAAACAAGCAAAACAACTATTTACTGTAGAGTATAGATGAAAGTTCTTTCTTCCGATAAGCGCAAATGATTTACGTGAATTATAAGGTGCGATATCTATTTACCGTGTCAATAGCAAATGTTTCCTAGATGATTCAGGGCGAGTGTGCGGCGGCCACCGCGGGGGCAGCCCCCCTCAGAAATCATTTCTAGGTTCGTCATTCGGCCATTAACTATAATATGCCAATTGTTAATTCGGCTATTCGTGATTCGGCCATTCGTGATTCGGTCATTTGTGGTTCGACCATTCGTAGGTAATCCTTATATTCTGTTTTTCTGTTTTTCGGGTTTATTTCTGTTTGTCTTTTTTTCTTTTAGTCTATCAGGCTTTCAGTCTCTCTGCTTTTCAGACTTTCAGGCTTTTTGTTTTTCTGTCTTTCTATCATTCTCTCTATGTTTTCCTTTTTTCTGTCTTACAGTCTTTCTGTTATTTCTGTCTTTCTGTCTTACTGCCTTTCTGTCTTCCTGTCTCTCCATCTTTCTGTCTTTCTGTCTCTCTGTCTGTCTGTCTTTCTGACGTTCTGTTTTTCTGTCTCTCTGTCTCTCTGTCTTTCTGACTTTCTGTCTTTCTCTCTCTGTTCTTCTATTTTCTGTCTTACAATCTTTTTATCTTTCTGTCTTTCTATCTTTCTGTCTCTCTATCTTTCTGTCTTTCTGTCTCTCTGTGTTTCTGTTTTTCTTTTTTTCTGTCTCTCTATCATTCTCTCTCTGTTCTTTTATTTTCTGTCTTACAGTCCTTTTATCTTTCTGTTTTTCTATTTAAGAGGCCTTAAGGGCCCCCTCGATCCTAAAACACCCGCCCGCGGAGAGAAATATGAAAGAAATAAAAACACGCGGATTACCCTGTTCCACCGACATTAGCCGGCCGGTGGTCAAGTCAGATAACCTCTGTATATTTTTCGTAACATTGGTTTTGTTGCCTCTCCTATTCTTAATTTTTCTCTATAACACTAATATCATCCTACTCTAATCTATAATCAATACTATTTTGCCGCGTCTGAGTGTCATCGCTCTTCACTTTCACTCAGGTGTTCATCCGGTCGCTCGAATTTGCGACGAAAGAGAACCCTGATAAATAATTTGAGTCAGGCGAGAAGTCTCTTGACTTAACTCTCACGCTGCGTAATGTAACTCTTAGATGCCCAAGAGGCCCGACTCTCTCTGTTCTCCTTTTTCCTGTCTTTTTGTTTTCCTGTTATTCTCCCTTTCTCCCTTTCTGTCTTTCTGCCTTTCTGTCTTTCGGTCTTTCGGTCTCTCTATCTTTCTGTCTTTCTGTCTTTTTGTCTTTGTCTTTGTCTTTGTCTTTGTCTTTGTCTTTGTCTTTGTCTTTGTCTTTGTCTTTGTCTTTGTCTTTGTCTTTGTCTTTGTCTTTGTCTTTGTCTTTGTCTTTGTCTTTGTCTTTGTCTTTGTCTTTGTCTTTGTCTTTGTCTTTGTCTTTGTCTTTGTCTTTGTCTTTGTCTTTGTCTTTGTCTTTGTCTTTGTCTTTGTCTTTGTCTTTGTCTTTGTCTTTGTCTTTGTCTTTGACTTTGTCTATTTTCTGTCTTTCTGTTTATCTTTCTCTTCACTTTCGGTCTTTCTGATTTTCTGTCTTTAGATCTTTTTGTCTTTCTGTCCTAATGTTATTTCTCTTTCGGACATTCTGTGTTCCCGTCTTTCTGTTCTATCCGTTTTTCTAGTTTTCTGTCGTTCTGTTTTCTAACTTTCGGTCATTCTGCTTTTCTGTCATTCTTTTTTTCTGCTTTTCTATCTCTCTGATTTTCTGTCTTCTATCGTTCCGTTTTTCTATTCCTCTTTCTTTAATCCTTCTGGCGGTCTGTCTTTCTGGTTTTCTGTCTGTCTGTCCTTCTGCCTCTCTGTTTTACTGTCTTTTTGTCTTTTAGTCACTCTCTCTGTTTTCTGTCTTTTTGTCTTTTTGTATTTCTGTTTCTCTGTTTTACTGTCTTTCTGTCGTTCTGTTTTTTTGTCAGCCTTTCTCCTTTCTGTCTTTTTGTCAGACTATCTGTCTGTTTTACTGCTGTCTATCTTTCTGTCTTTGTGTCTTTCTATCTCTCAGCCTATCTGTCTTTCTTTTCTACTGTCTTTCCATCTTTCGTTGCTTAGGTCTTTATATCTCTTAGTTTTTCTGTCTTCCGTCCTTTCTGTTTTTCTGTATTTCGAACTTTATGTTTTTCGACCTTTCTGTCTTTCTATCATTTTTTCGTTCTATCTTTCAGTTTTTCCATCTTTCTGTTATTCTACCTTTCTGTTTTTCTGTCTTTCTAATTTTCTGTATTTCTGCCATTTTGTCTTTCTGTTTTTCTGTATTTTGGTCTTTCTGTCCTTCGGTGTCTCTATTTTTCGGTCTTTCAACATTTCGGTTTTTCTGTTTTTCTGTCTTTCTGTTTGTATATCTACATGTATTTCGGTCTTTTTGTCTTTCTGTTAATCTCTCACTCCGTCTTGCAGATTTTCTGTTTTTCTATTTCTCTTTGTCTTTCTGTTTTTCTGTCTTCTGTTTTCCCTTTTCTCTATTTTTCTCTCTTTTCTTTTCTCTTTCCATCTGTCCTGTCCTCCTGTTGTTCTGTCTTTCTATCTAACTGATTTTCTGTTTTTCTATATTTCTGCTCCTGCCCTTCTGTATTTACGACTCTCTGTCTCTCGGTGTTTCTGTATCTGTCGTTCTAATTTTCTGTTTTTTCTATCCCTGTCTTTCTGTGTTTCTGTTTTTCTGTCTTTCGCCCTTTCAGTCTTCCGTTTTTCTATCTTTCGGTCTTTCGGTCTTTTTGTCATTCGGTCTTTTTGGTTTCCTGTTATTCTCTCTTTCTGCTTTTCTGTTTTTATTTTTCTCTGGATTTCGGTCTTTCTGTCTTACTCATTTTTCGAATCTCTGTCTTTCCGTGTTTCTATCTATCTATTATTCTATATCTCTGTCTTTCTCTCTCTATCTCTCCCTCTCTCGGTTGTTCGGTCTTTCTGATTTTCTTTTTTTCTTTCTTTCGGTCTTTCAGTCTTTCTGTCTTAATGATATTTCTCTTTCGGACATTCTTTCTTCTCGTCTTTCTATCATTCTTTCTTTCTGTTTCTGTTACTTTCTGTCTTCTAACGTTCCGTTTTGCTATTTTTCTGTCTTTCCTTGCTACTGTAGTTCTCTCTTTCTGTCTTTCTATCTTTCTGTTTTTCAGTTCTTTCAGTATTTTCGTCTTTCTGTCTTTCTGGTATCTGCCTTTCTTTCATTCTGTCACCCTGTTTTTCTGTCAATCTGTCCGTCTGTCTTTCTCTCGTTTTGTCTTTCTTTCTTTCTGTTTTACTGATTTACTGATTTACTGTTTTAGTGTTTTACTGTTTTCACTGTTTTACTGTTTTACTGTTTTCTGTCTTAGTTTTTTAGTTAGACCATTTCAAATATTTCATAAAGTTTTTGTCCTTCCGGTGTTGGGCCACTGAAAGGGGGGGGGGGGAAACAAAGAGATTTTTTTAATCGAGCAAAAAAATCTGTTTTTAAAAACTTTTACTTAAAGTTTAAACGTGAAAACCAAATCAATTCTTTCTTTTCACATACACGTTAGGCCATTGCACATTATTTTTAAAGTTTTTGTTCCTCCGCCCTTCAACTTCAACTTTACACCCTTAGCTTTAAAAATCGGGGGGAAAAAATTGTTGAACTTGAGTAAAAAATTTTTGTATAAAATCAGTTATCTATGGATTTTACAGCCTAAAGAACTCCAAAAAAGACTGTACTAGATAACACTCCGCTTCTAGCACGAAGCAAAAGTGGAAGTACAAATATTGTAATTTCTAAAAATTAGCAAAAAAATCTTTCGATTTTGACTCTATTTTGAAAGGTTTTGGCATGGAAAATAATAACGTATACACGAAAAGCAAAAACAGATTCAGGTTTCACGATTAAACGACAAGTAAAAATTCCTAAAAATCTCAATTTTTTTTTTGCATGATTAAAAAAATCTCTGTGTTTTTTCTGAATCATACAAATTATTTTTTGCCCCCCGATATTTCAAGCCAAATACCAAGGGAGGGGGGGGGGGTGGTGTAACAAAAACTTGAAAAATCAGAATAAATGACCTTATTTTTTATATTTTTTTTCGCTAAGCCTTCTAAACGTGAAACGTCATTGTTCATATTGTTTTTTACTTTACTGTAATTTACACAAAGAGCGCATTTTAATAAAGAAACTGACTAAATAAATGACATTGGAACTCATTTTCGGTTCGTCGAAACCAAGTGGACATGAAAATCGGTGTAAACTTCTGAATCTTTTGCTCGAAAACTGGTGGAGTATCAGTCGATGAACGCGGGGGAAAATATTGCAAGCAAATGGCAACAAATATTAGGGGAACTGTGGGTAAGACGAACAGGTTAAGAAGAACAGCTAATATAATACAGAGAACTTATGATTTATAAAACCTAAATACAGTTTACTTCAGTTCAACATATTGTTTTCAAAAGGAGCTAGTGAAATATTTAACAAAAAATGTTTTTCAATGTGTATTTTGAGTTTTAAAAATGATCCGAAAAAGTGAACTTTTTTAGTGCTGCGGGTGAAACGGACAATGTGTGGGGGTAAGATGGACAGGTATTGTGAATCGCCCCAACTGAGCGCATATTATTATTTTTGACCCTTAACAAATTGAATACGTAAAATATGGTGGTGTAGCGTGCAAAAAATGAAAAGGGCAGTCCACCCCCTCCCACTACAGGCAGCCAATAGAAAGTTGTTTGGTAGCGGCAATATGAACAAGCATTCCAAAAATTGTTTCATGCCTGGCCGCTGCTGATTTGTTTGAAGTTCACGTTTTCCGGTTAAATTTTCATTTATATGCTTGAGATATCACTAAGAAGCAAAATCAACAATTTTAATATAATATGTTCACTGACCATCTTACCCACACTAGCAGTTGTCCATTTCACCCCATCATTATACATTTTTTTAAAGCGTTCACAATTTTTCATACGCAAATGAAATTACGTATTATTTCAATGCAGATGTTACTTGAAAAGGTATTAAATCGAAATACTTCATGCTATGGGCAACATTTTGGAATTAAACCACTCAAAAAGCTTAATTCCGACGGAAAAAAAGTTACATCCAAACGCAGAATCATGTCCAATTTTTAGTTTTTTTGTACTTTATCAAAATTGGAAAGTTTTAAATGATGATTGAAACGTTCAGACATCATGAGATAGCAAGCTGGTTGGATTTCCATCAAAACATTTACGAATTTTAATGCTTAACTGGTAGAATCAACCACCTGTTCGTCTTACCCACAGTTCCCCTATCGTATCATCACGAAATCGATCCGTGCTGCCTAACGAAAATACCAGGCAATCATATTTGTAGAGTACAGCTCATAAAATTGCCCAAATGTTGAGCTCGAAAAAATATTGTTAGACCTTTTTCTAGCAACTTTGAACAGAGTCACGCACAACAATCATCGTTGAGCAAATTAAATTTAATGATGACATTTCTTAAGTCAGTTTCAAACGTATGTAACGTTAAAATGTAACGTCCACGCTTCAGTTACGTCATGCTAGCGAATGAATTTTCGGTTTCTACACACGGGGGTTCCACAGCCACCCAGCTAGTAATTAGAATTGGCGCGTGAAACATAGATTTATAAGGCGAGTGAGCTATTTCTATACCTCCAGAGAAAGCGCGCAGCATCCTTATCATCGCCGATGTAGCGAACTTGACCCTTGCGCTCAACCGATGTTGAACAAGCCAGTAAATCACGCAGTAGTGCTCATTGTTTTTTCCGGTTCACTTGAATAATTAGGTCTCTCTGAACAACCTTCAAAGATAACTTTGAATAGCACCCACAATCCGAAAACTGTTACGATCAATCTCTCCATGTCAGAGGAGTAATATTGATAAACATTATCGTTAAATAGTATAACGGAGACGAAGCATATGTACGGCTGGAACATCGAAACAGTATATCACGAAGTAAATCACGAAGAACATTGTTCCCAATGTATGCGATATCACCCGTCTATGGCGACATCCATTTAGTACGTCACGCAAATTTTGACCAAAATCAACCCCCCCTCCCCCCGTTGTCACATTTCGTCACATATTCGTGACCCCCCTGAGAAAGTACGTCACGTCACGGCAACCCCCCCCCCCCTTCACAACAAAAAAAAATTGAATATTCATTCCAACCTTTTTATTTAAAGCTATCAAATGAATTTCAGCAAATAAAAAAAGGAAAATTTTCGATTATAAGTCATCGATTTACGGATTTTGAAGATGATCTCCAATTGCTGCGATCGGATACGCTTCAGAAGTCGCTGATGTGCCGTCGATTAATGTTTCGCGCATATCCACGCGCTTAGATCCATCCACTCAAATTCGTCTGATCTATAGTTGAAGGAATCAGGACTTCCTGCTGACGTCTTGCAGCAACACGCCTTGGAAGAACTTTTCTGGCGGATTTTGTCATTTTGTGTATTCATTCAATCGTGCAATCATTCAACACTACCTTAGATGCAAAATTTAATCCACAAGTGGCGTAAACTCTATCCTTCAGGGAGCTTTTGAGTGAGGGGCAGTATAGATTATACAGAAAAACCTTAAAAGTAGCCGTTAAACTTCGGTATGAATTTTTGTTCATCGATTGAGTTCAGCATGAATATCAAGGGAAAACATTGCCATGGGTCTCTGGTAGCATCCCGTAACCCTTCAGGAGTTTGTGTGACTGGTATTTGCGGTTGCAAAAATCTTTTAGGCAGGACGGTACTCAAGCAGCTGCAAACAGCTCAAGCAGCTCAATGGAGTACTGCATATTCTGCAAAGCCTTAATGGATAGTTCATACTACATAGAATAAATGAGTCCTGTTCACCCATATACGTTAAAAAAGTTTTCATTCAAAAAATTTAACTATTTGTTTTAAAATCCATCAGTACGTTAATTTTACAGAAGCCTTCAATAGTTGTGTCTTAAAATGAAGGCTAAATTATAATTTCCCGAATAAATTTTCCATTTAATTTTTTTCATTTGACGTCACATAACTTCATACCCCCCCTCCCCCCTACGTCACAAATCGTCACGATTAGGTCAACCCCCCCTCCCCCCTCTAAGCGTGACGTACTTTATGAATGCCACCTATGTGTAATTTCACGCCCTGACACAAGCCAATTGTGACTTCATCGCTTCGGTAGCAAGGCGTCCAGCGCGGGATTTCGTTCATCAACGCTGTTGATAACCGTTCAGCGAACGATCCAGCTATCAACCAACGGTATGGCGTCATAATATTACGGAAAATAGCAAATGTCTCATCACACCAAAACACACTACTTGCTGCTGATAGTCTAGTATTGCTTCGATTTGCAACTGAGACGGATTGAATTTCCGAATCTTTCCGTGAATCTTACTTTGGTTCCTCCAACTAGCATTGGAGCAGGGAATACGGTGTGTGGAATGTGTACCATTCAAAACGACTTGGAAAGCACAACCGGTAATGGAGTGAACGAGAAGGACGCAATCCGACCGCTATCGAACACAGGAGTCAAACAAAAGCGCTCTTACAGGTGCACAACAATATTTGTGTTAACAGTTATTGTACTGATCGCCGTCGGTATTGGGACGATTCATTACTGCGAAGAATGGCTCGACATAAGCCCGTCGGACAGTTCGGTTAGAACTTCCAGTCCGGATGCTTCCGAAACTAGTACCGATTCGTCTAAATTGGAAGATGAAATTAGCAAAGCCAACGAAATGTTAGAACCTCTTCTAGTAGATCCCTATGATCTGGACACGACTACAGCAGCGTGGGATATACCGAACAAAAATAATGAATCTCTGATCTATATAGATATCGATGAAACGGAGGATGATGTAACAATTTCAACGGTTGATGTTGATGATGATGATGATGATGATGATGAGTTTGATGGAAGTGCCGATGGCAGTGGATCTGGAAGTGAAGAAGGTTCCGGAGAATATTAGTAGATGAAACAGTATTCGCCATTGCAGAAGTAATGTTTTCATCGTGAGCTGTTGTGTCCTTTAGCTAAGTTTGAATTTGGTGGATTAAGCGATTTGTGTTAGTGTATGTGCCATACCGTAATTAAATTATATTGTTTAGAATTTTGACATGCAGAAATGTGAAATTGCATTCTATGAAAAGCTATCACCAAACCCGTAATGAAACTATAAATAATAACATGATAATCTGTAGAGCACTTTACGTCGTCAAAAATGGTCCGAAATATTAACGATTGTGTTAGTAGTGGTCAAACTTCGTCCCCTTGTTTATTTATTGAAGCACATTCCAATCCAAATACAGAGATATCTCGCTATAAGACAATATACACGGAAAGAAATCTGATTCCGATACCATGAATAAAGTCATGAAATCATGAAGCTTGAATTGCTGTCAAATCATGGCGTGAGAATTTCGTAATATCATGATTATTATTCATGGTGTATTTTCATAAAACATAAGCTAGAAACCTGAAATCATGAGTCATTTTGCTCATTTTGGAGAATAAATTTCTACCCGTGTATCATTTAAAAACGTTGTTTTATATTGAAATTGTTTTACAAAAAAATGTTGTGTCAGCAGTCGTCAACTTTGCCTTGTGTTGTGTGTACATGTTTTTAAAAGATTTTATTTTGTTTGAGTTTTTATTTTTTTACAATTCTTTATGATTATTTCGAAATAACGGATGGTGGATGGTAGTTTAGCTCTGGTGTTATTGACAACTATGTCTAACGAATTTGTCTTAAATCGAGGTAAAAATTGTCTTGTTTCGAGTTGTTTTATATCGAAATTGTTTTATGTCGAGCTTGTCTCATATAGGATCAGATTAGAGACGATTAAGCACTCTGTTAAAAATAAATATGAAGTAATCAATTCGTAATACTGACTATCGGTTTTAATTAGAAAATTACAATGGTTCAAATTTTTGATGCAATAATTTATGTACTGTTTGCCAGAATTAATTGCTTGTGCACGAGCTATTATTATACCTAGCACAGTTATAACATCTAAGAAAGTTGCAATTTCCGGATGACTTCGGGAACCATAAACATTTCAAATAAGGAAACTTGATCAACACATGAAACATATAAAATTCCTAAATTGGAAATATATATTTGTTCCAAGCATGTAAGAGCACTAATGCTTTCCTATAGGGGAATTGTGTATAACGTGCCCCCCCTGGCCAATGTGCCCCCCCTTCGTTTTTCGCTAAACAAACGAAATCAAAATGCAAAACCACCCAGAAACCATAGTATTTAATGGAACTAGCCTACTATGTAAGTATGACAGTTGTCACATGCTGTAAAAACAAAACAAAAATAAATTTGTTTTTGAGCAGCTTCCGATGTAACTTTTGGCGTCATTTCCATAAGCTATTTTCTTGTCAAAATCTGTAAATAACCGGTTGTTGTGATTCGATTGCGTAAAGTGAACTTCAAAAAGACATCCCTGCCAAAAATAACGGTATGAAACGCTTGATTTGCTTTAGCATTTAATATTTTTTCAAATAAGTAAAAGCAGGACAAAATGCCCCACTTGCGGTGGTGCAATTTGCCCCCCTTGCAAATGTGGCTATAAACATAGGTAAACAGATCTAAGTAGAAGCCAATTGCCATTATTTCATTCAATTAGTATTGTAGAGCAACCGTGGTGGGAATAATTTGTTACCAACGTCCAAATTCTAGGTAATTCAACTACCCGGTACAAAACGCCACAGCTGCAGTATAATGTGCCCCATGCAGAAAAGACAAAGTGCACCAGAAGGCCGAAACTAGGTTTATTTTACATAAAATAACGATATTTTGCAAAACAAAGGAAATAGTTTTACTTTATACAAAATAGAGTTGGTCTGTCACTGGTAGAAATACTCAAATTACCGCATTGGGCATATTATACCGCAGGTGGGGCATTTTACCCCGCGTAGACGAGAAACACAACATTTAGGTGCTTTTATTAAATAATTCCTAGCATGTTTATTCCACAATACTAAATGAAATAAACAATTGCAATTGGTTGTCAGCTTAAACACCAACATATACATGTAGTTGTAACGTTAATTTGGGGAAGTATAACGGAGATATAACCATTTATTCTTAGGGGGGGCACATTATACACATTTCCCCTATACAAATCTGCTGAAACAACAGCATTTCAACTGTAGCTGCATGTAGAGAAAAGAGAAAACACTCTCCCTGCTGGTTGGTGATGGTAACTCACATATTTCACCATCAGTCACCAAAGTGGGTGGAGCCATAGCAACCGAAAAGGCGCATGCCAGGATGTCCTTGTTGCTCGTCCTACCCGGGAGATAGTAAATACATTCATCTACCGCGCGCATTGCGCTCACCGAAAAGAGAGAAGAAAAGTCGACGTATCCTACGTACGTTATCTACCCGTTGCGGTGCACGGTTTATATCCCGCCATCCGTTTCGTCCGTCCGGGTGCAAAAAGAGAATTGTAAAAGGAAAAAAGAGGCAAATCGTCATGGCAACCGCTAGACCTTTCTCGTTGTGGCTGCGAGCGAGCTTCCCGCTTCCGAATCCTAATGCGCGACACACAATGGAGAGTGAAATGAAAGGTCTTGAGGGTTGTTCATTTGACTTTATTTTTTTTTTTGGAAAAATGGGTGTGTTGTTTCGAAAGCATTCAGCTGTATCTTTCTTATTTACTGTTTAATGATGCTGGGATATTTCCTATCCCAAAACTCGACGCTCGAGATAGTTTTCCTGTGTTCTAACTTTTCAATAGAAACGTTCCTTCTCACTGCTCTAAATTGAACGCCACACATATCTGTCTTTATGTACGGAAAAATCTCATACCAATTCTAATGTCTTCCTGCTGCTTTAGTGCTTTCCATGTTGCATCACTGGCTAACCGTGCGGGAGTTCCACACCGGCTATACCGCCATTAAACCAAGGACACTCTACTGTTCAACGAAGAGGCAATAAAAACGAAACTAGAGCGCTCTGCTGGCAAGC
The DNA here is from genome assembly GCF_943734655.1 of Sabethes cyaneus. NCBI lineage: Eukaryota > Metazoa > Arthropoda > Insecta > Diptera > Culicidae > Sabethes > Sabethes cyaneus. The sequence goes on from NC_071354.1 coordinate 67,712,647, forward strand.
CAATTTTTTTCAGCGGAATTTCTATTTTTTGTTGGATAGCATTTTTTTTTTGTTCAAAAGTTCGCTAGCGTAGGAAACAACTGGAGAAAATTTAACTCGTCATAGTTACGACCTTCCCGGCCATCTCCTGATGGTTGTTCAAAGAATTTTATGGCCTTGAATGGCACGGATTGTGTTCGTCGTGTATGGGGTAATGTTTCTCAGGATTTTTATTATCAGTTTTTGTAGCCAAGAAGAAAAAAACACAACCCGAGCTGGAGATCCTTTTTATTGTTGCCTGTCTTTTACGACTATGCAATGCTGGTGCGATGATGCACGACGACAGCCCGTTTCGAAACGGGAAAAAATCAGCTGCGTTATTCTTCGATTCATCACTACTACCATTATCATCTAGAATGATTGGAACGCATTTATTCGAGTTTCATAAGATCGAACAAATACATTATTATGTGTGAACTTTCGATGACTGTTTATATCTCAGATTGGCACCTGTTACCTGGTCTCCGAATGGATGGAAACTTTCAAAATTTCATTAATTCTCATAAATTTTATCTTTTTTAAGATTATTTTCCCGTTTACTTCATTTAGCGTTGATTTTCTTCAACTTTTGTTCTATATTGTATTTTATTTTATTTTTTATTTGTTTTTTTGTTTCGATGATGATGTTGTATGGAAACTTAAGGGTATCCACGGTAAAATTGCAACACACAAAATTAATTCGCAAAATTCGAGTTTTTAGCCGATTGCCATCAAATTTTATTGGTATTAAACGCAACAATTAAACTTAGTTTTAGATCTTTAGTTTATTTAATTTCGCCTTGATATCCGAATGCCCATACTTTGGCCTTAATCCCACCCGTAACCCAACAAACATTTTTGTTGGATAATAGTGTATCAAACGCGTATTTCCTGGGCATTAGCTGTATAACGATTGAATAAACCACTCTTCAAATAAAAGGTTTATTGGGAAGGTTTTGCACAACCTCAAAATCGACGTGTTTTTGCTTATTTATCCATGTTTTCTTAATTTCTTCAACTGTTTTGACTACGGTTGTGTTTTTTGTCGACTGGATTCACTTGTAACTACAGGGATACCTCGATATAAGACAGCCTCGTTATAAAACAACCTCGATATAAGACAATTCGATTTAAGACAATTTTGTCTTATATCGAAACAAATCCCTTTGACATAGCTGGTAACGATACTAGAGCTGATTTTCCATTCTGAAATCGGTACCAAAAAAATGTTCATTATTTCAAAATAACCCCAAAAATAGTAAAAAACTAATAGTTCAAACAATGATAAATAGTTCAAAAACCGTAAACACATAACACAGGGCAAAACTGGCGACCGCTAATACAAATTTTTTTTGAAAAAACTATGATTCGATATAAGACAATTTCGATATAAGACAACTTTTAGAAATTATAAATTGTCTTATATCGAGGTATCCCTATATTAAAATATTGGCATGGGCAGTCCGATTTCGTGCCAAAAGATCTTAACCCCCCAAGCACACTGAAATGCCCTAAAGTAGTCAAAACATTGGCATGGCCAGCCTTCAGAAAATATCAAGACATAGATTTGATTTTTTCCCGACGTTTCGACACTTTGTTGGTGTCTTTTTCAAGGGGTAATATCATTGACGTCTTTTGTTCTATTTTGGGCAGTGTACATATTACGGTCATGGAGGATAGTAGTTGGTACATAAGTTTGAATTATTAAAAAAACTTTTCCTGCTTTGTAGCTATACTCCGAACACTACCCCTTGAAAAAGACACCAACAAAGTGTCGAAACGTCGGGAAAAGATCAAATCTATGTCTTGTTATTTTCTGAAGACTGGCCATGCCAATGTTTTGACTACTTTAGGGCATTTCAGTGTGCTTGGGGGATTAAGATCTTTTGGCACGAAATCGGCATTATTTGCCCCAGTACGTGCACGTGATGGCATAAAACCAAATCCTACCAGAAGATCGTAGGACAGTTACGAGAAAGAAGAACAAGTCGGTTTTGGAGACACTTATTCAAATACCCCTGTCCATTCATGGTAGGTATCTATGGTCACGAAAGGTGTACTTCGCATGAACAAATAGCTTGTCAAATCAAGAATTTCTTGGCAAACTTTGATATCCTCTGGTTTCGGAAGTTCTCTGGGATATTAAACTTATCCTGGCAGTGAATGAGTGAAATACTGATTCCCGTGAATCTGGTTGAAGTCCGCTGTAAACACTTTAAATTTTCTCCATGCCAAATTTCAACTAATTTTACTCGACGGTTCAAAAGTTAGGGCAATTTGAGTACCGTCTGCCGGGGTGAGATTGTGCGAAAAATCATAGGTTTTTGTTCTTTAGCTTGTTATACACACAATTTAGCGATTAAGTTGGCTCAAAACCTGTCGATATATACGTCAATGTTTAGTTTACAATTGCCAGAAAGATGGTTTAGTTACAATGTATATTGATAATATTAAAATTACCTGAACTTTGGCACAATCTCACCCCTTCTAGGGGGTGACATTGTGCCAAAACCATAATCTTAAGCTAAATACCTAATAAATAAACAATAGAGTATCTATGAACAATACACAGGTAGAACAATATGAACTAGTACACTAAACCCCCGCTAAAATGAAAAACACCTCGTTCAGATCAGGCGAATTCATTTTTAATCTGGATATTTAGTAACACTATTCACTTTCACATACGCGCAAGGTGATTTGATGAAAACAAAAAATTTGAAAACATGTCGAATATGCAAGAATTTTCAACATCCAGATTGTAGAAGTGGAAATTGGCTCGACAGTATCAACTAAAATAGTCTATTTTGAGTGCAGGAGAAAAATAAGTTGCATATGAGCTATATTGCCAAAGCTGATGAGCAAGAGGAAACGTATTAAGTTTTTTTGCTTTTTTCCAATTTGTCCGGTCAACTTAACCGTCAATTGTGTATGACGCTTGATCAGTTTTTAACACCCCATCGGCAGACAACCATGTTTTCGCCGCCAACATCTCGTGTGTGCAAAAATGAGATAGCATGTCAGCACTACGTTTCACTCAACTGCCAGCAGTCTGATTTGGGCCCTCTGTCAAATTTTGAGCCCCGGACATGATGTCGCTGACGTTTACTGCAGTTCGATATAGAGATGTCGATGGGGTGGTTTTTAATGTGAACACATTCATACCATGGAGGATAGTAGTTGGTACATAAGTTTGAATTATTAAAAAAAACTTTTCCTGCTTTGTAGCTATACTGCGAACACTACCCCTTGAAAAAGACACCAACAAAGTGTTGTTGTTCAGATTAAGGAAGGTCATTCCAGCGGGGGTACACGGTATGGGGCCAACCATGAACCACGTGGGCTCTTAGAAGTCGGAGGACGACCAAAAACAACGCACCTTACAAATTATAATAAAACGTATAGAGGAAAACTACTCGGGGGGTCTACAACAACCCATAATAAGTACGTGATTTATAGACAGCTACTAAATATGTAGTAATATCTTTTTCGGATTCCTCAGATAATTTCCCTTGAAAATGTAGTAATGAGTTTCTTTCTAAACTGATTACTTTCTGAGATATAAGCCAAAGAAAATAAGCGGATTTGATGAAAAAGAGGCTTTTTTTTATAAAAGGCGGGGCTTCCATATATCGAGGGGATGTCCAATCGGCACCAAACTTGGAATTTTTGTATTTTGGCCCAAAATGAACAATCTGGCCGAATTTGGTAGAAATCCGAGGAGGTCGATTACAAGTGACTTTGACACTTGGCGTGGAATGACCCATATATAAGGTAAAGCATATTTGTCTCATATTGAAGTGTTTATTCAAAGGATCTGAAATTTCTAGAGAAAAAGAAAACATGAATTTCAATTATTTAGCAGACTTACTCAAAATATTGTGTTCCCTAGTAAGCAATGCAAGTATATTGATGTACACTGACGCATTTTTGTTGTGTATGTGAATTTCAAACTCCGAACCGATCGTTATAGTTCGGCACAATCTCACCTCGTAGAGCTCAGACAGTGCAAAATTTGGAAAACAAATATATTTTCGTAACCAAAAGCCGTCCAACGCATAATAACCTTTCAATATATTGTAAATGAATACTTTATCTATCTTCAGAAAAGCAAGTTGATGCGATTTCTTGTTTGAGTTTGTTTATATGAGACATTTATTGTCAACGTTTTTTCGCAGTATTTTTAACCCTAAAGTTTGAAACCCTTTTCAAGCCAAACTGTTCGCTAATATTATTAGTGTTTCATTTCTTGTTATGAATAAATATGTTATGTTTCACATCGTCTTGAATTTGAGCCATTAGTTTGCAAAGATCTAATCTATTTTTAACAAACATTGTTGGTTTTTGGCACAATCTCATCCCCGTGGCCCAATGTCACCCCGGATGGCGGTATGTTGCAATTTTACCGTGGACACCCTTTATTCAAGTTTTCATGGTAACCCATGTTGTTTATCATTCGCAAACTGCAAATGAAATTCTAATAACTTTTTGAAAACATGCCGTGGCCGATATAAATATTGGAAAAGTAGTGCAAAACCGACGTGACAAAAGTAGTTAATCACTTGATCTGTTCTTGCTAGATTTTCACAAACTGTGTAATATTTCGGTGCCGACGGTAAAGGAATGATGGGTGTGGAGAGTTAACTAATTATATATTTCATGGCAAATGGCAATTCAATCACTTATTTTCTTTTAGTACTAAGCTCGATTCAATTATTGGTAGAGAATCAAAAAACCAAATCCATTTTGAATTTAGGTACTTAGGTAAGGTAATTTGACAATTCCCGGTGTCATAGTCCTCTTTATTATTTTCAGTACATCCAAACACCTCAAAGAAGAAGATTGAATGAATTTTGATAAAATAATCACTTTTTAGCATTATGGCACGCATTGGACAACAGAATGAATAGAACAATAGTAAAAGAAACAATTGAAACGAAGACTTAGGCTTCCTAAACAAACTACGTAACGCTTCGAGGGGAAGGAGGGGGTCGAGTTTGCGGTCGAGTATATGTTACATAGGGGGGAGGAAAGTCATGAGAATAGTTACGTGACAAATTTAGGAATACCGTAAACCCAGTTGCCAAACGGTTGTATTAGAAAACAGTAAATCGGTTTATGCTGCTGAAAATTCTGATACAAAATGAGCGTGTAGGGCGCTATACCTCTGCATTTTAGTGTTGGTAAGAGGAAATGCTTATCAACTATATAGGGACTATATTGGCTCGTTTAATTATGCCTGATTTTTATTTTCAGGTATAATGAATTTAAGTTGTTACGAGGTTTTTGAGTTACCGTAAATCTCGCATGAGCATAGTATTTTTCGATATGAATTACGCTGTTATGCTGGTCCCTTTGGGGTTTCTCTTTCTTTTTACGATCAAGTATGAACAAGTTAAAAGCTCTCTGATGAAGTCGATAACGCTAACAGGGCCCAATTGCAACGGATTTCTTGGTACGAAAAATTAGTATTGGATATAGGGTAAGGAACGAGTTAAGCAGTGTCACCTATTTTAATCAGTTGAACATAAGTCGTAAATGCACTTTTTTATTCATATTTTCAAAATCTTTTGATAGGATCATCTTCACAAATCACTTAACCATACATTTGATTCACACAAACACAATTTACTGGGTTTCCGACAGGAAATATGATGAATTAAAAATTGTTGTCCAAAAACGTACATTTTTCAGCTGCTGAAGGCAATCGCCACCTCGCTGCTAACGAATCCATCACATTTTTCAGCACTGATTACAACCACTCTAAAAGTCAAGCACTAAATTGTCACATACCATATTATTCACTATCTTTTTTTCTATTATCTAAGGCTTTGTAACTAGCCGAAAGTTTTATTATTTTCTAACAAAACTGAAAACAAATTCTGAATTCACGGAACCTCTTCACCAGTAGCAGCAGCTGCAGCATAACTGATGAACTATCGTGTTGCCAAGACACTGTTTCGGTTCTAGAAATAAGAATTTTAAGTTTGAAGTTAACTGAAACCTCCTATGGTGAAAACGTGGTTCCATACTTTCAAGAGAAATGTATATTCATAATTAAGTTTTCTTTATTAAAAACAACACAAAAGACAGCTTTTTCAATAATTTTCGAAGATTTTCTCAGTGATTTAATAAAGCAACGATGTGTTTCAATGTTATTTGCTTTGACAACACTGTTCTGAGTCGGACCATGTGTACTGTTATGTTTACCTCTTTTGTTCTCCCACCATCCTTATGAACAGCGAGTGAGACGTCAAACTAGCAGTTTCCCATAAGAACACTAGAGCATAAAAAAGACGACGAATACCGTTTGCCGAACGGTGTGGTGAGTGTATGCCCCGATAAACAATTTAGACAGATGGCATTTTACGCATCTATGCCAATACGCTATGCCGATTACGCATCAGATGCCGATTAGTAGGTCGCGAATAGGAACGCGCACTTACTGAATAGGGCGAAAAGTTCGAGGGATTTTTTATGGGGACGTAAAAAAATTCAGATTTCAGGATTGCTTAAAAAAGCACCTTGCGGGTGAAAATATGTTCGGTCTGTTCAAAATTAGTTCCACTGCTCCAACTTTTAAAGCGAAAAATCAAAAGTTTAGCTCAACAATAGTGTCTTCCAATGGTAACAGCTTGAAGAACTAAAGATAGCAAGAAGATTGGTATGCTGATATCCCCCACTTAGTCAACCCATCGCTTGTAATAAGGTAAAACAATCAGTGACCCGCTTAGACTGCTTAAAACCGGTTCTTTACCCTAGATGTTGTATCACATAATAAAACAAATGTGCAGCTATGCAGGTACAGACTTAAAAAGATAATGTTGCTTATTCACTTAATACAATAAAATACACTTAAATATAACACCTGTATTAGATAAATAAACTAGAATCGGGACGAGAGAGGGACCATCATAGCACTTGTTTGAAGCGGTGTGCCTAGGAAGAGTGAAACAGTCAACTTTCTAGGGTTAATCTTGGCCCGATTAACAACACATAGCGGATAATGAGCGGGCTCTTCTCCCCACCTGCTGGAGTCATTCTGCATTAAGACGGCTTATTTAACGATTGACTCAGGCGACTTAGCTCTTGGAAGGAGATTCTCTAAATCCCTGGTACGTGTAAGTGATGTTGCTTACCGACCAATTCCCTTTTGGCCCTTCATACAAGAGTTTGGAAGCATGACCAATCGTTCAATATGTACAACTCTTTTTGACATGATAGGCTCATTGCTATGAACGGATGATCTGCTAAGGCGGTGGTAGTACCATATATTAATTTCATATTCATATTCTGAAAATTCTGATACAAAATTATGGTTTGTAGCTGATGAAGATAATCCTACTAAATTTCCAGTTATTACGGTTTAAGATCATTTCAGCAACGTGGGCCGATGTTACCAGCATCAAGATAGCATTGGGGAGAGGAGGAAGCAGGGTATCAGGGTATCGAATGAATCAAAGACTGGATGAGGGATGTGGTAACCAGCCCAAGTCATATAAGGTCGGAGAGGATTTTGACGCGCGCTTCTTTGACGTGGCTGATATGGTGTACCCGTAAGTACACCATACACCTGGCCATGTCCTTACGATTGTAGAAATGGATACGTTAGTTGAACACCTACTCCAAGAGGATGCGCAAAAACTCACGCAATCTTCATAGGTGTTCATGTACCCAGTAATATACGATATGAAGATAATATGAATATATAAGCGTAAAAAGAAAATGAAATGGAGCATATTTGAAAAATAGAACAATCTCACCAGCAATCCGTGGAATGAAATATAATTGCGTAATTTGAGTTTCCATCAGTGCATCTAATATCCAATAATTAATTTATAATTTTTCTTTGTGATATCCATGTGCATTATTCAAACTTGTCACGACCAAAGTTTTCACTATACAGTAATAGGTGCTTGATGTGCTAAAACGAAACAAAAAAAGCAAAGCCATGGGTTTATACCGTCTTTAGACATTACCCTTCTTTATCGACAGACTTCGCGGCCGGCTGTTAAAGTACAGGAAAATTACGGGGTCAGTGCAACAATCCTACTGACTCTAACTAGCAAGCACCGCCTAGCCGAGATTCGAAACAACGAACGAAACAAATCATTAGAATAACATATTAAGCTAAGGCTTACCTGACCGTGTGGCTCAGACGTCTTCCCAAAATCGCGGTTTTGAAATCAGGCAGCTGGCAACCACCCAGCATCGCATCTCCTAGCCCAGCTGCCCAATAGAGCGTTACCGGGTATGGCCGCGTGGAGGCGATAGGTAGGGGCTTGAGATGGCAAGTGCTATGTTGGTCGCTTTCTTGTTTGCCTTCCCCATTTAATACCCAGGATTTTGACGCGCCCTTCTAGCACAAAAACCATCACGCAAGATAAGTTTGCACGGCGAAGTTATGTATCTAGAAACCGGAGGACTATGCTGGAAGGAGTGTCTTATATTCCCGAGGAATCATGTGAGCGATATTGTTAATAGATCCACCCAACCCCTTTTGGTCCTTCACAGCATTGGCATGAAAGTTGCTGGGTAGATAAATTCGATTCTGCAGTAATTCTACTTGCATACAATGGGAAACCCTTGAGGTAATGCTGGCTAACCCCATACATACACATACATACACATTTCAGCTTAACATAAGCTGATCGGCGAGTGCTTGGGGTTTTTGAGCGTAAAATTCTGCGATCTATACTTGGTGGCAAAATGGAAAATGGAGTGTGGCGCAGACGCATGAATCACGAGCTGTACCAAGTATACAAATATGCTGATATAGGAAAGGTAGTGCAATGTGGCAGGCTGCGGTGGGCTGGACACCTGGTCAGAATGCCCGACGAAAGGGTAGTCAAAACTATTTCCAGCAGAGAACCAGGAACAGGCCGTAGACTCCGAGGCAGACCCCGCACCCGGTGGGTGTGTGCTGTCGAAGACGATACACGTTCCGCTGGTGTTCGTGAGGATTGGAGCACGGCAGCCCAGGACCGACGGTACTGGTGGACCATAATTTGTTCGGCGCAGGATCGGAAACGGACCGTTGCCACTAAAGTAAAGCAAGTGGTCGTTATCACGCTCTGCTGAAAGCTGCAAAAAAAACCGATTAAGCTTTCGCTGCTTGACAACCACCGCCATAATTCAAAAAAACCTTTCGCTTTACGCTCTGGTGAAAGATAAATCGGTTCGCCAGTTTTGTCAATTTGAGAATATTGCGCAATACCACAATAAAATCAGAGGTAATGATTAATACCGCAATAAAACCTTTATAAAATTCTAATAAAACCAAGTGGCTTCAGAATTTTTGCTTGGCCGTCATATGTTCGAATCTGCACTAAGAGAGGCTGGAAAAATCAATCGGATCGTAGCACAAAGCCGGTAATTATCCTGTACTCTAGGTTGCAGTCTCTAACAGTTGGCTGTGAAATCTGTTGAACAGCAAGCAAGCAAATAGGTCAAGTTTCGGTTGCCAAATGTAGCAGCAAGGCTTTGCTTTTTCTATTTAGTGGAATTTGTGGCAGTACGAAATTTGCCGGGTCAGCTAGTTGTAGAATATTTCTCATTAAATTTTAATGCTTATATGTAACAAAAATATATTTTAAATACTTAGTTCGCATTTCTTTATGTAGCTTTCAACTACAAGCACCAGCGTTATGCAATTTGGAGGTTATAGCTTGTAAAGGCCCTTTACTTTTTTAATCAATTTTGTTCAAATCGACTGAGAAAATGAAGTCCCGTATTTTGTGTATTTTTATACATATCAAAAGTAGTTCAAAACTAAAAGTCCGATCAATATGAAATTCAATAGCGATCTATAGAACACCTATCTCTTTGATACTAAGATCATCAAAATCGGTCCAGCCATCTCTGAGAAAAGTGAGTGAGATTGAAAAGTGTCACACACACATAGATACACACCTCCGCCCAGTTTTTGAAACTGAGTCGAACGGTATTTGACATTTTTCCCGCTCGGTCTTCTTTCGATCTTCGGGTTTCTAAGTGATTCCTATACCTTTATACTATATATTCATATAATAGAAAGTCAAAAAGTGGTCGAAAATTGCTTGTGAAAACAGTGTGTGTTATTACGAGTGCGGCGTTTTACATCGCGTGGGGATTGTTCTACGTGGCGCTAGAATACTTAGAATCTTAGCAAAAATCGGATGAATCAAAATTTTGGTTTTAGTTTTGGTTGGATTTGTCATCGTGCTATTATGGAATAAAGACCATGGATCTTCAAGCGGAACCTAAAGAAGACCGAATTAGCTGTTGAAGGTGGAAAGCAGTTTAAGACAAACTGGCATTCGGCAGCGAGCAAATTAGACAAGGTGGCTGTATGGTAGGAGTAATTCGGTAATTCGGATTCGGTCAATCGGAAGCTCAGCTAATTTTTTTTTGTAATTTGTACTAATTGAACTATAAAATGAAAAATAAGCTCATAACAAATATTTTATAAAGTATTTGTCCTTCCGATGTGGGGCAACTGAAGGGATTTTTTAAATAAACAAGCCGCTACTTCCATGACATATTCTTCTGATACATATTTATTTTATGTATACCACTACGAAAAAAAGTCGTGTTAAGATTTGGTGTTGATAAATATACAGGATTTGTCATGAAAAATCGTTTAACTTATGAGATGTCAATAAGAAAATGGTGAAATTACTAGGATGTACAGTTACGAAAATAAATTTATTAATTTAATTATTAATTATAAATTTTAACGCCGAACTTTATTTAAAATTTTCTCATGATTTGGAATCGTCACTACTGTCTAAAGCGGTACTGAAGTTTTTATCACTTTCCCTAGAATTTGATTTCGAATCTTCTTTAGAGTCACTTGTGGAACTACTTCGACTAATTTCATGCAGGACGCCTTCACTCGAATCTTTCTCTATCACTGCGGGTTCAAAACTCCACTGATCATCTCCGAAACGAAACTTGAATCCCATTTGTCCATCCTCTGAGCTCCAGTTCCAGATTTCATCACCCACATGTACCGCAGGCAAGTCTACCTTATTACCGGTTTCACTCGACTGCTCCACCGCCAGAAACAATTCCTGCAGCATTAATCTCGCCAGCCATCCAATCCCAGAGTCGTGCTGAAGCTCTTTCATGTTATTTTCATCATTACCATACTTTATCGACAGACCCTGTTCGTTAAGTTCAAATTGCATAATCGCTGCTTCCGCACCAAAATCTTCCTCCGCATTTGGATTGATCCAAACTGCAGTATTGGAGTTTTTATTATCACTCTGTGGTGAAAAATCATTAAAATGTGCTTCGCTAAGGTTGGACTCTTCCTGGTGAACACTTTCAATGTCATTTTCAGTGACTTTTTCATCTTCACTAATTACAGGTGTTTCAAACCCCCACTTTCCGTCTTCAAAGCGGAGCCTAAAACCCAGAATACCATCACCTTCCCATTCCCATGTTTCTTTCTCCGGTTCCTCAGCTGATAAGACGGCTGAATTTTCCGCCTGCTCATATCCATCCGAGTCCACATTTTCAGCAACAGAGAAAAGCAAACGAAGCTCATCTTCACTAATTGCATCCAATTCGGCACTTGTTATAAAGTCTTTTGATGATGATGACTCTTGCTTCTCGCTGGTCACTTCTTCTTGAGAATCACCATCATGTACCATAAGTTCGAATCCGTTATCTGAGTGGCGCTCATAGTACCGCTGGTAGACGAATGTTCCCACAGCCGAAGCGAACATTAAGGCAACAAGCAACACAGCTACCAATTTGAGCCTTAATCTCCATCCTGCTAATTTTTTTGGTTTAGGCTGTTCGATAACCGCTCCTTCTAAATCGTACTGCACTTTCATGATTTCAATTGTCGCTCTTCGGGACGTCCCAGTGGAAACTAAGCTCTCACTTTGTTATCAGGCCAGAATTTATAAAGATTTTCCGTTCAATAATGTAAACAACCGAAGCAAATAATAACAAATCCTTCCATCAAACTCGACAAGCAGCGTGGTGTGGTGCAGTTTGAATATGACCGTGAATATTTGCGGCGGCATGAGGCGTCATCGCGCCGATTAGCTCGCAATTCGTTACGAAATGCTAATCGCTATCTCTCACCAAAGGTAAAGGACGATAGTGCACTCTATGGTAATTTCATTGCAAGTGTGATAAGAGTCGAATGCTGCACCAGAATGGCAAATTAGAACACGGCGCTGCAGCCGGCGGCGCAAACAAACGTCTAATCATTCATGTTGTTGCAGTTTTAGATCTTGTGGCGGCGCACTGTTTTAATCACATTGATCAGGTAAACATTGCGTGCAAAGACCAAACAAATACGACGAATTCCAGAAATTTTATTTTTTTTTTTTTGTATGCAAAATTACTAGAAGCGGTTGAGCGGTTTTCCCGTGATTAGCAGCAGCGTCGGAAGAGTTAACCGAACGCGGTTCGTTGTTTTATCAGGTCAAAGGTGAAAAATGCTAAAAAGCAAAATGGAATTCACTGGCGGACAGATAATGCGCGTTGCCAGTGTTGATGATATTTTCCCATCGATATTTCTCACACAAAAGAGAAAGAGAGGGAAAAGTAAATAAATGCATTGGCAGAACTAGAGGGGGATGGGGGCTAGGGGGGCCTAAGCCACCCTAGGAGAGATTTAGCCTCTCCTAGAAAATGGACGTGGCCGACCAAATAAAATGGTTGAAAAAAATTCCGGGGGCTTTAGCCCCCCCCCTAGAAATGACGCTAGTTTCGCCAATGATTAAATGTACACATTTTGACAACAAATTCATTACGATTTCGGACAGGAGTGAACAGACATGACAATCTTTTCTTTCGCCGTCAGTACGAATAGAAAGTAATTCATTTCTGCGATGATTTTGTTCATTAAGAAAATAACCTACAAAGATCAAAACAAAGTATCATAACTATTTCGCAGAAAAAATATTATTGCAGGCTTGCGATAGTTGCGAAGGTTCAGCAGGTCCCCCGCAAGGAGGTTCTTCAACAACCACCAATTAATCGTCAATATCCAAATTCTCCGAAAAGTGCGGGTCATATGTCGGATTCCTGTCATCAAGCTGGCGTGAACCTCCATCACACCAAAGCCGCTACTCCGGTCCTAGATTGGACTTTCGTCAACAAACTGCCCTGCTATAAGAGCTTGCCAGCTGGGGTCGTCGTCGTTATCAGCATAGAGCCAGAGTGGCTCATGCTATTTCAAACAGTCGTCTCCATTCAACTAGATCTTCGTCTGAATCGCCAAATTCTTTGAAATCTCAGAAGTCAGAAGCCATCTCGCACATTGGCTCCTCTGTTTCTAATGGGATTGTTGAAAATAACCGTTTTCACTGCATTGTTGACCGGTATCCCTTTTTTTTTTGTTTTTAATTATAGTCACTTTAACAACTCGAGTCATTCGTGACTTCTGCGGGGTTGGGAATTGAACCCAGGTCCTCGGTGTGAGAGGCGTGAATGCTAGCCACTACACCGGTAATGACCTCAGGGTATCCCTTTGAATTGTACGGCCCACCATAACCCACCGACTTTCGCCAGATATACGATGGGAATCTCTCCAAGTAGTGACTGTAGCTCGTGATTAATTTACAGTTACAGTTTACAGTGTGTACTCCAATAAATATCGTTAGCAATAACTCCGCTCGAAAAAGCAAGAGGCCTAAGTAACAATTTGGGTTTTATTACACTCTTATGATGGTATTTAAGACCAAAAATAGTCTTGACGGCCACCACAAGAGTACAATAAAACTCATATTTCGCAGCTTGGGGGCGTATGTCTTCATGAGCAGCATCACAATATCGACTGCCGCTATATAACAATACTGAATGTAATGTAGCACTCATAAGCTTTAATGTGTTATAACTATTTTCATAAAAATGTAAGTAATTTGCTAAATTTTAATCAATAAACATTAAAACCACTGTTTTTTCACTGGCACGTAATTAGGCTGGAAAAACCAGCAGCAATCGCTTACGCGTATCCACTCTTGATGATGGGTTGGAAAACATTCTATTAACTAAACAGCTGTGAATATGGTGTCACAGAACAAGTTTACTTCTTTTTATCACGGAAGAACACAAAAATTCTCCTCTAATAAGAAAATATAAATCAATTTTCATTCAGTAGCGATCTGCAGCATTTTGTTTTTAATTTCAGCATATGGTGCTCTATTTACACTACTACCAATGCGTGAGGCAGTTACTCCTGAAACTCTTCTATCATGTTGACATAGCCAGTATTTGAGTGACATCCACTTGCTTCTTGTGCTAGTGTATATGTACGATTCAATGATACACTAGCGCCAGCAGCAAGCTGTTGTCACTGCTAAACTAGTTATCTTCAATGAGCCGGTATCTAGGCAATACCGACACGTTATACATCGGTCTCTCTTTTGATCTGTTTTTGAAAAGCATCTTATCCCTGTGCAGGCTAAAATGGGCACAGCCGAAGCGACTTCATCATTCAACATCTATCAACTGATCTAAAAAGCTTGTCTTGAATGAATATAGTTTCAACGTAATTCCTGAATATCGTTTAGGTTACCGCTTAATGGACTGAAAATACCCTCCCGTACCCTATAATAACACAGGTCTGCAAAAATAATTTTTTTTTCAGATGCATGAGATATTTTAGGTGAATTATATGTTTTTTTGGGGTGCTGAATCCAAAACTGATTTCCGTTTTTCTCCATCACGTACAGACTTTTTGCAAATTATGCTTCTTATATGGAAAAGTCACAAATTAGATGGAAAAAATATTATCACAGATTCGTAATAAAAAACCTAAACATCATCTATTTTTATTCTTTTTGTAAATTTTTACTTAATAAATACAGGAAAAATGCTATTGGACTGAAATATTTTATCTTCACTATTTTTTTTCTCTTCAACACAGGGTTACTGTAGAAAAGTGCGCTCACTTACGTACATTCAACTGCAGTGCCTCACAGAAGCAAAATCTGTAAAAAACATGTATGAGGCATTTGTAGAGCTGAATGTAATCTACAATTTTGTTGAATAGAGGAGTGTATTATTTTTTCCATTTATAATAGAAACGGCCTTTAAATAGAACGTTTGTTTGTGGTAAGGATAAAGTTGCAACACTACTACTGCGTAAATATAAAAAAATAATGGATTACTCATCTCTGAAAGATTATAGATTGTATTCAACTCTCGAAATGTTTCATACATGACTTTAACCGAATTTGTTTCTAAAAGGCAATACAGTCGACTAAGCGCAAGTGGGTGTATTTGAGCGCACAAAATCTGCTTTAAAATAATATTCTCCATAGTTTCTCCATCATATATGCTTTTCTTCCAAAACATGGAAGGGTTTACATTAATAAATACAATTCTGATGTAAAAATTAATTTTTTAGTGTAAACTACAGCCGGAATATTTCTGCTGTTTTATGTCTCAAACCCACTTTTAAGATTATTCAACAAGTATTGCATGAAAACGTGACGTGATGGACAATTTTTATTATTTTTTCTGAATTCAGTGGACAAAAATCTATAAGAATTAGTTGGAAAATCTTATGCAGTTTTTTTGATGCAGACCTGTGTAATCGACGGCGATGAGTTTGTGGTAGTCGACAAATTTGTCTTTCTTGGCATCGATTAGGGAAACTATCATTAACTACTGAAAAAACTATCATTAACTACTGATAGTTATCAGTAACCAATAATATCACTAAGTATCAGTAACAGTAAGGTTTCACTATTATTGATATTTACTGATATAGTTATACGTTGTCCCGTTAGAAAAATTAATTGGATTAAACTTATTAGTCGGTAGTTGCGTACGATAAACGTGGATGACACAATATATTGTAGTCACCGTCAGTAGCCTAAAGCCGCGGTAGCTCGCGCTGATTCAAGCAGTCCCCTCCATTTAACTCGAACTTTGGCCACTTGTCGCCAATTTTCCAGTCGTCTCAAAAGTCACAAATCACTTTCGACGTGATCGTGCCATTTTGCACATTGAGCCCCTGTTCCTGATGCCAGTAAGGTTGTTGAAGACAACTGTTTCCGTCGCACTATCGTCCGACATTCTTACGACGCATCTGGCCCACCGTAGCCTACTGACTTTCGCCAAATGTACGATGGGATTCTCTCCAAACAATGCCTGTAGCTCATGATTAATACGTCTCCACCACTCTTCGCTTTCAGTTTGAACTCCGCCAAGTATCCGCAGTACACTTTCGTCCGGACACGGCAAGGGCGCGTATATCCTCTGTGAGCGACCTTACGAGTCCATAAAGAACTACTGACCTAATAAAAGATTTGCGCATTATCAGCTTCGTACGATACTTTCGCACGTACTTTCATGTATGTGATCTTTGACGTATTTATTATTAATCTGATCTTCCTAGACTACTGCCTTCAACCTGGCGTAGGTTGCCTCCACCATCGCAAGGTTCATAGCTATGATCTCAGCACTCAGCAGATGATCAGTCATCTTGGCACCTTGTCTCAACCCTCGCCGTGTCTCGACGGGTGTGTCCCTGAGATGTGCACAAAACACACCACTCGATCCAATAGCTCTGATCAGTAGCGTCAGTTTACCTGGGAAACCGTGTTCATCCAGTAAGTGCAATTGCTGGTCTTGATCGACTGATTCATGTCATGCGCATGTATGATGTGCTCCGAACATATTTGCTGGGTGGTAAAAATCTGGTTCGTAGTTGCGCGAGCCTCCATAAAACCAGCTTGGTAAATTACAAAGTAAACTTACAATGAAGAACGCAGTTAAAATATTACAATTTTCCATTTTTTACTTCAATGCCCTTATGAGTAAAATTACTGATATTTACTGATAGTTATCAGTAACGTACTGAAATTACTGATAGTTATCAGTAGCGATTTTTAATGATAATTCCCATCCCTAATTAAGAACATCAAAATTAGTTTTACGAAAGTTGAACTCAGATATGTCAACGTCGTCGTAATGGACAACAGCAAGGGGGGCTCTGAAGCCGCAAGGTTACCGAGTCTGCTTTGACAAGCGAATGGTCATGGGTTCGAATCTTAGTAGAATCAGGCCATTCGATGTCAAACTGACTTTAGCATGGGTTTATTCTCAGGCCCCCTCATCACCATTCCTTCATGTTGAATTCTATATTATCCCGATATGGCCTTTTGACAGTGCAAAAATGACTCTTATAGTAAAATGCACTGGTTTAGCCACGCCAGGGATGGCTATAATTGGGGACTGCGCGCTGTCATGTGCAACGAGGTGGGTAAAGTAGAGAAAAGCTTTTGAAGGAATGGTACCCAATTTACACACAAGCACGCATAAAATTCGATAAGCATATCGCTCTTATCAGGCCGGTGAAGGCCCCAACCCAGCGAGGTTATGCTGCCGATCAAAGTCGCATTCGACTTTGCACGACCCCATATAGCCATTAAGATGGGAGCGGGAACTCTAATCCCTACCTCCACGCGATGCCGGCCGGGACGCAACTGGGTCTAGGGTCGACCAAATACCAGTCTTTGGTTACACCCTCAGTTGTGTGCTAACAGGGAGAGGGGGGCACGTTGTGCTTGCGGGTGACGAGGTGCAGTGGTGTAAACATACGAGCGGTGCTCAAATCCTATAAGCCAGCTGCAGACGTCGTAGCGTCTTGTTAGACTTCAGGACTTTAAACAAAAAAGCCGAGTTAGGAGTTTTAGATTAGGAGACATTAGGATCGGTTCCAGAAAGATCTAATTATGGAGTACTGGACGGGCGGGAAAAACGTTTGGATTTGACGCTATAGGGCTGACGGCTGTGCTATTCTACTGCCTGACAGCTGCCTTCCGTCCCATTAAAACCGTGGCTGGTCTCTAGGTACGTTCAAAGCTCGTCAATCACGCCACAAAGTGCGGTGGTGTAAGCTCAGATGATACATGACTAACGCTGATCGGATGTTGAC
The DNA here is from genome assembly GCF_943734655.1 of Sabethes cyaneus. Classification (NCBI taxonomy): domain Eukaryota; kingdom Metazoa; phylum Arthropoda; class Insecta; order Diptera; family Culicidae; genus Sabethes; species Sabethes cyaneus. Next base: position 67,730,561 of record NC_071354.1, read on the forward strand.
ATCCCTACCCCCATGAAGGGTAGGGGGAGTGTCTCTAGCTATGTCCTCCCTGCTGGCATAGATCACCATGGGATCGTTAAGGCGACTACACAATTACGAGTGGAGATAGCGGCCTAGAGTTGGGACCCATAAGCATGGATAAGTTTTTAAAAATTTCTACCGAGGACACGAACGCGGGTGCTACTGGTGGCAAAGATGATATCTTTGCCAAAAGTAGTAAGTTGGCGAGATCGCCACCGGCAAAGACAGGTAGCCCCCCGTTATCGTGGGCGCGACCCAAGAAGGGAAGCGCGCCGAAATCGGGGGCACAGCCCAAACAGGGAAGCCCCCCGAAAACGGGGACGATACCGAAAAGGAAGTTGACTCCACCAAAGTCTAACACCCCAGTTAGAACGCCGGTGGTGACCACTGCAAGCTCAGCCAAGAGGGCGGGCGACAGCGGTAGGAAAATGTCAACGGAGGACGTGGTGCACCCTCTGGAGGCGGGAGTTGGGCTTCCTCCAGCCAGTAGCAAGCCAAAAGGTTGGTGGACGAGTTGTACTCATTCATCAACTCGAGGTCAAATGCCCACCTCGTCATTAAAAAGCTGACGGTGAGCCTCCGCTCTACCGTCATTGCTGCCGAGGTGGAGAGGCAGGAGCTTCTGCAGCGATGCGAGATCGCCAAAGCTCGGGTCATAGCCGCTAAGGCTGTGACCATGCTCAGTCAGGTGCGTACGCCGCTTGCCAAGGGCAAGGCGGCTACGTCTGACCATGGACCACCGCTGGTGGCCAAGAGGCAGCGGACTTCGGACCGCGCCTCTACCAGCGAACATGCGGAGGCGGTCTCGGATGTGTGGACTCATTACTGCGACCAGTATAGTTGATCTATTGTAATATCGCCCGGGTGTTTGCTGTATGACCTACACTGCATATCTTTTTGCTATAATCGCTATTGAGTGAGCGATATGCTTATTAAAATTTATGCGTGCTTGCGTGTATTGGGGTTTACCCTTCCTTCAAAGCTTGATCTCCTTTACCCACTTATTCCTTGCTGCCAGCACTATCCCATATTATAGCCGTCCTTGGCGAGGACTTATTCGTACCTCTGACCAGTACACTTAACTATAGGAGGGACATTTGCACTGTCAAGAGGCTTCAGAGGGTAAATTTAGAATTCATCATGAAGGAAGGGTAAAATGGAGGGGCCTGAGAATAAACCCATGCTAAAAAGTCACTTGACATACTTGGTGGTTAAGCGTAAACCGTCTAAGCCGAAACCGAGCGAGGCTGCGGCTGCAAAGCCAAAGCCAAGGCGGGTCCATAAGGGCGACGCCTTGGTAGTGAAGCTGGCAGGTAAACTGTCGTACGCTGACCTACTTCGCAAGGTTAACGTGGACCCCAGACTGCAGGAGCTTGAGGCCAACGTGGCGAAGACCCACCGAACCCTGGCCGGGGATATGCTCTTCGAGCTCAAAAAGGACCCAACGATCCAGAGCTCGAACTACAGGGAACTGGTTGACCAGTCCCTGGGCGAAGCGGGCCAGGTCAAAGCGCTGTCTCAGCGTATTCTTGTCGAGCGTAAGAGCCTCGACCAGATTACGACGGCAGTTGACCTGAAGGATGCTCTGTGGGATGAGCTTAATGTTGATGTGGCAACTGCAGACATCCGGTTGCGGAAGGCATACGGCGATATGCAATCCGCGACCATAAACGTGCCAGAGGCCCTCGCCAACAAAATGTTGGCGTCTGGCCAACCAAGGTAGGCTGGTCAGTCTATACACTTGCGTCCAAACGGCGTATTAAACGCTGTTTCAGGTGTATGGGTTTCGGTCATCGGGCGGGCAAGTGGTAGGCCCCCGATCGGTCTAAGCTGTGCAGGCGGTGCGGCGAAGACGGGTACTTCGCCAGGGGATGTCGTAATCCAGGTGCTTGCTCTGCACTGCCGAAGCGGGAAATAAGCATGCCACAGGTGGCGCACTGTGTGCGGCTTACAGGAGGGCCTTGCAACGATAATGGTGCAGGTTATACAGATTAATCTGAACCACTGTGATCGTGTTCAATTTGAATACATTCACATAAGTGTACGGGGACTAAAACCAACTCATACACCCTTATTCTGCGAGTCACATGACTCAATACGACAATTGTCACTTAGGTGACTCGCCACGGCGAGTCGAGTCACCTAAGTGACAATCGTGTCACCTAGGTAAGAAACCCTTGTCACCTAAGTGACAAGGCGAGTCACCTAGGTGACAATTGTCACCTGATTCGCGGTGACTGCAACATAGTCACGTCACTCGCCTCGCAGAATAAGGGTAATAACATCAACTTTCTACTCACACCATTTTACATGTGCGACGCGCATGCGAGTATCTCAACGATATCAAGGTCATAGTTGGATGCAATACATATTGGCGGAGTGACTATTGTGGCATCAAGGCCATTTTCAGCTGATGCAGATGTGGTAAATTTGGTTTTCTGTTCGGCCGTCGCGGAAAATCCACGTGACCTTGGCCTATGTGAAAAAAACAATCCACCAAAACTCTGCAAATAACTCCCCGTTTTCGCTCAGGCCATGGCGTCCCATGACGCCTTCAAGGTCCGCGTAGTTTAAGCCTATCTTCGCGTTGAAGGTACCCAAGTGAATTTTAATGTTCCTCTCGGGGTTTATCTCAACCACACTGTGCAGCTGGCTGTAGAAATATTCTTTTGCCCCTTCCACTAACGTGTACGTTGCTCGAATTATGAGGGATGCTTTCTTTCAAATATACTAAATTGTTTGGCCGATAAACAAGCGTTCAACGATTGTTATTATAAGTATGTTATTATTGATAAACTTGCTATCAATCATCGTCATCAGTGTCATCGCCGATCGAAGCATCTTCCATTGCTTCTGTAGCCATATCCAGATCCCCTTCGTTGGCTGTCGAAGCGCGATTCGGTTCAAAACGTGTCTTGAACACGTTCGAAACTAAAAAATTGAGAAAAACATTAGCAACATTAAACCAATCAGCAATATGCCACCAAATCCTTACCAACATCATTATCCAACAGATTGATCACACAGAAATTTTTCGACCTCAGATCGCCACCCAGTGCCAGCATGAATGGATTTTCTGGACAAGCATCCAAGCATTGAATCACTCCCGTTTTAGGATCCTTCTTGTACACCAATCGCGCATCCTGATCGTCGAAGTCCCATACCTTAAGCTTTCCGTCCGCTGAAGCTGTCGAAAGCATACCTTTGACCGACGTACTAAGCACCAAACCGGTGATCTCCTTTTCATGCATCTCCTTCGACCACAGCGGGTGTTTGGCGCGCACGTCAACGTAGTGCACCCGCCCTTCGTTGGTACTGGCGACAAAGTGATGCTCATTGTGGTGACTCCAGCAGACCCGTTCAATTTCACCGCCCAGATCCCAAGTTTTATGACTGCTGCTTTCGTTGGTGGTTGAGCGGCAATCGAACACCTTAACCCGTCCGTCGCAACTGCCAACCAGCAGGGATTCCGCTTTCGCCGGATGAAACTGCAGCGTTTGAACTTTTTCGTCAAACTCACGAATGATGGTATGCGGACTTCCATTTTCAATATCCCACAAAATGACTGATTGGTCGACCGATCCACTGGCGAGAATATGTCTAAAAAGTGAAAAACCAAGTTATATAAAGCTGTCTGCTAAATGAAATCTCTAACTTACTCCAAATGACGATTCCAGGACAAATCCAGTACAGCATCTGTGTGCCCTAATTTAGGCTTGTTCTTTTTTCGGCTTCCTTTCGAACCAAGCTTAAACACCGGCTCGAGTGAATCCTGAATATCCAAGTCCCACAGCGTTATAACTGGGTCCATGCATCCTATGGCACAAATGTTGCCCGATTTATCGCTGCCGGGATCGAAGCTGAGCCATTCGATACAAAGCGGCGGGCTAGGCAGTAGGAAATCGTGGTGCACGTATAAGCTTCCTTCTTCGTCGTTAAAAACTATAAAAAATGAGGAATAAGTTATAAATATATTACAGATTTGAATATGCCGTTCTTACTGTAAACTTCCATCGTTGCACTTTCGTTTTGAACGTGTCCAACCAGAATCAAGTTATCTGTAGGTTTTATGATCTCATCTTCCGCCTCTGAATCGTCCTCGTCGACGATGTTTTCCGCCGGGTCTACAACAGCCACCGAGCCGAGTCGTACTACGGGTTCTCCAGCTTTAAACAAATTGAAACGTGAATTTGAATTGTCTCGAAAGATCTAATCAAGACTTACATTCTTGTTCGTATCGTTCGAAACCGAACTCGTCTCCTGGCGTAGCCCCAGCGCCACTACTTGAAGCACCGGCTGCCTGACTAGCCAGCCTAGCAGGAGTATCGTCATTCTCTTCGTCATCTGAATCATCCATGCCTTCGGCACCGTCTCTATAAGCAGAAAATTTATATTCATATTATAACTGAATAATCTGAATAAGCATGTCTAATTCCCGCTACTTACTCTTCCAAATCATCCCGGGTATCGTTGATAATCTTGGCCAGCTCGGCTGGGGTTAGTGTAACCTGAAATAAAAAAAAGTGGTACCTTATAGAATTTAGAATCTTTTGGCTATGTGGTGAAATCAACCTTATCCGGATTCGCCTTGGCCACCCCGCGTCGGATAAACAGCAAACTGGGAACAAAATTAACGTTCGGAACCTCATCCTCCTGATCGGAATCCATTGTTGCTTTCGAAAATCAAAGCACTATTTTTAGTGGATAAAAACCAGAAATAGTTATAAAAACTGCAATAGCACGAACTAGAGCACTACCGACCACGACCAGTAATACACGTGTTTTGATTTGAAGAACTGTCAAACGGTATTTCACGTAAACATTTTGTTTACGTTGCTTACGTCAATCAGAAAAATATGAATGAAAGCTAATGTAATATATACAGGTGTGAAAATGTTGGTTAAGTGGTGTTAGTGCAGTGAAAAAATTTCATCACGGTGTGGGTGGAATCGTACCAATCACGATGAAGCGTGACGTCAAACTCCAAAAATAAACCCCATTGTCCAGCGCGGTTTGTTTTTGTAGTTTGACGTCGTTTTCTGATTTTTCGCTACTAATACCATCAAATGTCTTCATCTGCCACACCTTTTTAAACCTCATTGAATGAAAGCATCAGGACATCAGTTAGCGTTAGCAGATATAACGCTGAGTACTGTAACGGGTGTTATTCCTAGAGAGCACCTAACATACATTCAGGCGTTTATGAATTTCTTAGCTTAAGGGGCTTAGATTAAGTTCCCGACTAATTTATTTTTTGATTTAAATTAATACAAAATAGCAGATTTAAAATTTTGATATCGAAAACAAGTAAAAATGCTATTATCCAAATATTATAATAGAGCTTTCCAATTATTTCTTGTTCCGCTTTCCAACTGTGTTCTTGAATTTTGAACAGGAAGAAAAATTTACCAAAATTTTGGAAAAGCAAGATACCGAACTAAATATATGAAAACCGGATAGAGAGTCGCGAAGACGGTCTTTTTATCTCATGCTTTGGCTGTTCTTCTTCTTCCTATTACGTTTGCTTTCATTTTCGGGCAAATAAATCAAACTTGTGCGTGAACATCTCATTGGGCGTGTGAAGTTTGCGTTTTATAATAACATTTTTTGGTATTAATTGGCCCACGGGTATTTCAGTTTTTGCAAAAATGTTAGTTTATAGTTGAGACAAACAAGATTAATTTAATTCCAAATGTGTTTTTCTAATCTAATCTAATCTCACACTAACGCAGCCAATTCTTGAAGGCATCCTGGAAAATGACGATTACTTGAATCAATCATTTTTCTTGTCAACGGCCAGGCCAACTGCGCAGCATGTACCGCAGAGAGAATTCCAAGGAATCAAGTGGAACCAGAAAAAATATCTAATTCCATTAAACTCCTTGAAATCAAGGGGAAGGAAGAAAGCGTGGACCTCCCGTACTAAACGCTTCCCGTAATAATAATAATTGCCTAATAAAGTTGCTAATAAAGGTTAAGTGATACTCCGGACCCTCAGGGATGAACTAATGGTATTTAGACCAGAAGCCAGGCTGCAATTGGCCAAGGATATAGCGCCTTATTTCGCTCTCAGAAAATAGATTAGTTTGCCAAAAATATTAGTTTTAATCATATAATACTTGAAAATAAAGTCGTGTGGTTTAATGGTTGCCTAAAACTACAATTGTAAGGTTAGGAACTGAAAACCGCACGACCCCGCACCTCCTAGCTTGGCTACTCAATTATACAAATTGAAGTATTTCCAGGTATGGCCACGTGGAGGCGCTAGGTAGGGGCTTGGGATGACTAGAGCTATGTTGGGCGCTTCTTAATAGTTGCCTTCCCCATTTCATACCCATTTAATTCCAAATGTGTTTTTCACAAAAACACCAGCAGAAAACTTTTGAGAATTATCAATACTTTTCCATTTTGGGCCAACGATAACGACTGGCTGCATTTGACAGATCGTACTGGCTTCATTTGACGTTAGAATTTTTCCTCTTCGCGAATCTCTCTCAGATGAAAACTATTCGCGTTGATGGCATTAAACGATCTCTTGCACACTCATAGAAATGCCCGTATGTACGTGTGGGTGAAAATCTGCCAAAATGTTTCGATCTCTTGCGCTCTTTAAGGAATTCCTATTCCGCTTCACCCCTACAGTAAACTTTTAGAGGTGGCAGCAGCTTACGTTCGTCAACGCGAATTGGCGAAACTAGGGGGGTTAAGCCTTCCCCAGAAAAGATTTAGTCCCCCTAGAAATGATCGCTAGTTCCGCCAATGATGAAAACATGCTTATTTTTCCGTGATTTCGGAAACATTTCTCGTTTACCGTAGTTTAAAAAAATTAGAGGGGTTGTGTACAAGACACGATCGCATAGGTGACATAGGCCGACATAAAGGCCCCCATACACGTACGCATATGTTGGGTTGGAAATGAACAAAATGTTGGAGGGTCATTCCGGTCGAGCGGCGAGCCGAACATTTTCTTCTGTCAGTGTGGTTCGTGGCACTCACACACCGGCGAGCGTGTTACGCGAACATGAATTCACCAACGTTTTCGGCCAACATGTACGTACGTGTAAGGGGGCCTTAAGTCTCTTTGTAGCGATAGTATAGCATATATTCATGCATGTAATAAGAGATCATCAAGATCTCTTGATCAAGATCAAGAGATGGCGCTTTTCTGGTGGTAGTAAAATCAAAATTTCTCACTTTTCTATGTTTACCTACCTGAAAAACAATCACTAATCATATTTTATTTGTGGTACAGTTACTCTGTTATACTTAATTTTCATGACTTCTGCCAGAGCCGGCGTTACAACGTGCGAGGCCCTGTGCAGATTCAGTAGCGAGGCCCTTTTTGTATGCTACAATGGAATTCGGTTAAACGTCCATTGTGACAGTCCAAATGATCATCTTTTGAGGCAAGCTCCAATTGTTCTACATAGTTTACGGACTCAACTATCATTTTCCAAGACCCGCCGTGCGTTCATACCGGAAATATTCAATTCCACAGCGCGTAGGAGAAGTCACGACTAAATTGTATATTGGTGCCCGTTGCGTTACTGAAAAATTCCCTTCAAATCAATCCACGGACCGAGCGGATTACGTCAAAGGGCCGCATGTAGGACGTGGGTTATTATAGTTATAGAGGATCAAGCAAATTTGTCATTTTCATGTTTACATCCTAACACTTAACTAATTATTGCATATACTTTTTAACTACCGTAGGATTTGAGTCAATGTTGCGAATCGAGTGAGAAATCAACCATGCCTACTCCCACGCGAAAGAGTATGAGAAACATAGCATTCAACGCTCACGCGGCACACGCATGCGTAAAAGCAACCGCCGCCATTGCTGCGTGCAGACATTCTGCTATCCATACACTCGCGCATGCGCATCCTCACATCGTCTTCCTGCATAGCTTATTCCCGAGTCAAAAAACTTGTGGGGAATCAGCTGCCCGTGAGGTTGGTGGCGCACTGGGATACAAATTTTGCATTACTTTTTCTTCTTCTGCATCTTCGTCCACGATTCTACTCACGGACGGGAGTACGAGCCGTCATGAGTAATCGGTATCAGTAGATCGGGCTGCAACGACGAACGGCGAGCGACGACTGTAGCTGTTAGCTAAACACACACTCGCAAAAACCACACGAGTGTGGGCTTCGCAACACTGATTTGAGTAAATACACAGTAAATTTAACTGTTTAGTCTATTAGCTCCCACCAGTGACCAAAGTAAGGGGAAAATTCCTCCTTGTGGAAATCCTTTGACCACCGTAATCTTGACCGATATATTTGCCAGTTATGATGGGATATCTCTACTCAAAAGCATTGCTTAAATTCAGCACATTGTAGTGTAGTCAATTCTGTTTTGAAAGAGAACTGTAATATTTGAAACGAAGGACGTCTAATCGAAAGCTCCTCCAATATCAGGGGAAGCAAAAAGTTCCGTTTGTTGATATTTGAGCGTTTTCTCAATTAACGACTTACCGTGTTGGTATCTATGTTAATCCCCATCTATGTTAATTCCCCAATCTTTAAAAACTCATTGCGGGTATAGTTATCTGAGATTTTCCCATCAACCCAAGAAGCGTTGATGTCAGATTTATTAGGCTGAAAGCCTTATGCATGATTTTCTCTTACCCCCTCTAATTTCCGCCAATGATCGACAAAATGTTATAAAGTGAAACTGTCTCGAAAAAGGTTGATGAGCTCGGATACTATACCGCCGTCCATTTTCTGTAAGAAAATGAGTAGAATACCATCCGGACCTGGAGATTTTATTAGTTCGAACGTGCTAAGTGCCCATTTGATCCAAATTCCGTAAACAATCGACTAACAAGCTGAGCCGTGTCGTCAGACATATGTATAATCTAACGACCCATTCCAAAGCAGCGGCGCCTAATTTCATCAATTTTTTTATAATACTTTACATTGTGTAAGAGGAAAGGAAACAATCGGAATCATGCAAATATTTCTTAACAGCCTATTGTATTGTATTCAACCACTGATTGTCCAGAAGAATTTTAAACATTTTCTCTAGTCATCACCAAGCGCGAGGCCCCCTGAAGCGCGAGACTCCGTGCGATCGCACAGGTTTGCCGGCCTAAACGCCGGCTCTGACTTCTGCCTAGTGTTCGACATCGGAACGAAAATTGAAGTCCGGGTTCCGGTCCGGTCCGGTTAAAAGTCGGTACGGTCTAGGTTTAATCGCGGTGTTAAGAAATCTTGTTGAAATGAGGAAACTTTGTCACTTGTTTTGGCTTACTTCCCAAGCACAGATATCAAGTTGTTATAAGTTTAGTTTAGATCATCGTAAAGAATCTTCCAACCCATCACGAAGCGATCACGAATTCACCATCACGAATTATGGTAAAACATAGGTTCATTATTTTCAATATTTCAATAGTTCAACATCAAGAATCCATACTTTTCTACTCTTCATTTGGGCCAATTTCTAGAAGATTTTCCAATCGATTGGTGTAAGAATATTGAAAATCGTTCGGGAAACCACTAAGCTATTAGCGTTCAAAATCTGACCTGAATTTTTTGGAATGACACCCTATACCAGCTACCTTCCTGAAAGACGTAGTCCTACGCCAAAAAGTTTTCCAGGCGCAATGAACTTTTCTTCAAGAAATGATTCATGAAATGCAATCAACGAGATAAATTTTGAAAATGTATGAAGTGTGTTGTGCTACACACAAAAACTATAGAAAAATCCCGTCCAGTAAGGTGTTTGGGAAGGCTAAGTTGAAATACTAGAAAAGCGCTATTTGTAAAGATCGGGTCACTTGAGTAGTCATGGTTGGGCCACCATAATTTTAAGTGCAGAAGCGCAATAATCGCTAGGGAATGTCAGTCACGTAAAATGTGATGTAATAAAGCAAAATTATTACGATAAAAACCTAGATTTTTGTTGTTTTTTTTTCGTTGTAGTTGTACACTTCGGAAAACGCGATTGCAGGAATATTTATTTTACAAGATCGCCAAAATTTCGCAGAAATGCTATTAAAAATAGGGTATTTGTACCTATACGAGCCGTTGCTTATGGAATTCATTCTTTTCATATCTCTATATAGAACTTCAGTACGTATGTCTTAGATTTTCTGCGGTGGCTCAAACTGTACAACATGGCCCGACTATGACAACATTTTTTGCCTTCACGTAAATGCCTATAACTTTTTTAATTTTCAAGCAATCAGTTCAAAACTTTCCGAAATATACCTTATTCTTAGACCGTTGCAACGATGTATTTAGATTTCCGAAAATTCTTTTGAAACGAAAGTTATGGGCGAATTCCAAAACGTGGCCCAACCACGACGAAACTCCCCTACACTTTCCTAACACAAACATCAAATTAGTCTAGGTCTAGGACAGGACGTGACACGTTGTATCGTAAAATAGCCAATTTTCTGTCAAAAAAGAGCCAGCTTTCTGATTGACTAATCTCAGGCATGCAAGTGTAGAAACGAAAACTCACCAGGGAAACGCAAAAGTGTTGCTGGAAACCACGAAACTATCAAGTTAGCTACCATATTATTTACGTTACTAGGTTTGTTAGAGTTTGTTTATTGTGGCGTACTGAAAAGTTAATAAGTTGCTAATATTATTGAAAATGAAATGCAAGGCATTTAACTGCAAAACAATTCGAAAACTAACGGTGAATTTAGGTTTTATAGATTTCCTACAGATAATAAAACTCGGCGGGAGTGGATCCGTTTTTGTGTATTTGGCGATGAAGATGTTCCGTTTTTTTAAGTTGAAGGAAGCTCACGGATATGTAGTGTATGGAAAAATAATAATTATTTTTATAGTAATTCTCAAAGTTATATATCTATACAGTTACACTTTCCGGACGGAAGGTGTGTACAAAACGGCCTGTGAATTGCTCCAACAATACATGCACAAAATGATGAGGAAGAATCTTCTGTTGAGAATCACTACGTTTTATGTTCGTCTACGTCTTGTCCAAACTACGAATTGAAATATGAGTTTGCTGCACTGCGCCAACAGAATTCAAATCTTAAAAACCATATACGTGTGTATGAGACTTAAGTCTATTTCTACCAAATTTTGCAACTTTTTCAGAAGCTGCAACCAATGGAAAACAAAATATAATAGACTAAAATTTAAAAAAAGAAAACTGCTGCAAACCGGTTCGCAAAATTTTTTGCTATGATCAAATAAGACTTTTGTACCGGCGAAACACAAAAAGTAAAAGAATGGTCAGAGAAGACTGTATTGCAGAATTTACAACAGCGGATTGCTTGCCAGAAAGGGTACGATGACCTCATACGCCACGGATACCAACTTCACGAACACTTCTTCGGCAGTTTGAGTCCATAGAATTTATGCCAGGTATTATCTAATGTTAAATTTTTCACTAAGGTCTACAATATTTTTCTATTTGAAGGTATTATAAAGGATATTGTCAAGTTGCTTGAACAAAAAGTGAGCACAATGTCAAATAAACAAAAAGATTGCGGTTTAGTTATGGATGAAATAAGTCTCGATGAAAGCGAAGAATATTGCCAAAATGCAAAACAGCTCGTTGGTAAAACTACTTTGTCTCCATCAGGCGATCTAGCCTGTAAAGGACTGGTACTGATGTTAGTTGGCGTAGCAAATAGGTGGAAACAAGTAGTTAGTTTTGAATATACTTCAAAATCTATACCCAGAGGCTATTTAAAGCGACTTATTGTTTCAACTGTTCAAATGGCAGAATCGATTGGACTTAGGCTTCACTTTGTAACCTCTGATTCCAGAGCTGAAAATCAACGAATGTGGGGCGACCTAAGTGTAGAGTACGAGAAAGATACTGTCGAAATTAATCAGTCGATTGTACATCCAATAGAGGTTCATGGTCAAAGACTAAAAACACGAGTTTGGTCAATTTCATAGGAACGGAGCCTTTCTCCGAAAACCTGCGCTGAGAATCGCGGACAAACACGCTGACGGTAGGGATGTGCGATATTTTATCGATACCGGAGGTATCGATATTTTCATTCGATATATCGAGTATCTGGCATCGATATTGTGCCTTGCGATATTATCGGATATCGATACCTTTTCATCCGATATTATAGGTATCGAAAGTTGCAAAAATGCCAGCTCTTCACGCATAACTTTTTGCCAAATCATCGAACTCACGTTTTTCAGTTCTCAACTCACCCCATCGGCAGGCAACCATGTTTTCGCCGCCAACATCTCGTGTGTGCGAAAATGAGATAGCATGTCAGCACTGCGTTTCACTCAACTGCCAGCAGCCTGATTTGGGCCCGCTGTCAAATTTTGAGCCCAGGACATGCTGTCGCTAACGTTCACTACAGCTTGTTATAGAGAAGTCGTTGGGGTGGTTCTCAAGCATTCCAAACAGGCATGTCTAAAAGCTGAACCATACTGCATGCCGCATTTAAAAAATGCTACAAAGTTTATTTGAGTCGATACGCTGCTGTCGTGCCTGATGAAATGAACTGCACGCTCAAAAAAGCAACCGCATCCCGTTTCGGTGTTGTCTTTCAGACTTCGATTTTTAACACTTCGGTAACACTCAGGATTGCGTGTGCTAGCTTCGTAAAAGATCCCCGGATATAGAGCACAGGAAGGTGTTTTCAGCCCATTAAGCGATGGCATCTATTTTCTCGGCCTATGGCCTAGTTATAGTGCAAGAACAGGTGGTTTTGACGTTCTTTGAATAAAAAATAGTAAATTACTTACAGTCTTGAGAAAATAGTTATAACATATTAAAATTGTATGTCGGCAAAGTATTTTAATTGGCCAAAGAAAAGGTAAATATGCTGAATTTAGAAACCTGCTGAAAATACCCTCCAGTACCCTATGCTGGATGTGTGTCTCTTTGCTAGCGTTAGGTTTTCGTATTCCCTTATCTATTTCATTCACTCACACGGCCAACTGAAATGAATATGAAGCGCCTCCAGGTGTGTTTTTGCAAACTTTAGAATACTCTTCTACGGTGGATGCTGATATCATCGGACTGTTTGGTTAATTGTTTCCTGAAGCCGACCGACCATCGTATCGCTGCAAGCGCTGATTGATTTGCAAGAACCATTCATACTGTGAACTGTGAAGCGAGCTTTCTTGAGATGTAGATTATCTTTAATATTTTCCCCCCTAGAATAACACAATGTGAATAAATAATGTGAGAAGGTTAACCTATGCGAATCTAAATTGCATCTAACACTTTTCTGATTATAGGAGCTAATGTAAGCATTTATGCTGCTTCTATTGAAATATAACAAACTATGCAGCAAATCACCGGGTTTTTCAACAAAGTCTTGCCAGGATATTTTGTTGCAATTTAGACCAATCTATTGAACAAAAAATTGTTTGAAACTGATTAGTTTTAGTCCTGCTGCTTCCAATTAAAAAGCGCCCGCCTGACCGATAAATCTGATGCGAACACTGTCGAGTGGAACGTATACGGTATCTTGGAGGTGCGGAGATGCCGGTTACATAAACGAGGCAGGTGGCCGCATCGCAAGCCCGTGCCGGATCGTATCTGAAAACTTTCTGAATATTTCGGATTCCGATATCGGTGAATATCGAAGTATCGATATTTTGGTTGCGATATACTCATTACTCAGTATCGGATCGGTCCGATATATTGCGATACCAAATATCGATACTTTGGCTTTCGATTCCCATCCCTAGCTGACGGACGAACAACGTCACACGCAGTACCTTGCAAGTCGCAAGGGCCTGCATAGTGTCGTCGTCCTGAAAGTAAAAACAAGTTAGATTAAAACTTCTCGGTCGGTGGTTTCTACAGTTGACGGAGGAAGAGGCACAATTTGTGTGTCTAAAAATAACCCTAAACCAGATACGTCGCTACATTAATAAGGGGGGTTGTGCCGTCTCCTTTTGTCCAGCGCCTCTATGGTTCAAAGGTACAAGTGCCACATGCCCTGGCGGGTGTGGTTGGTTCAAATCCGGTTATAATCTCTGATTATAGCATGGTTCAACCCATGCACCTTCCAGCATTGGACAAAAGGTAGGAGTCACAACGACAACTTGTTAAGCGTAGCTACCTATTATCCCCCTTCCTTTCCAATCTTTCTCCTCCTTTCCCAAAAATTTTCATTACTTTCCCCTACCGTCCCTCCATCAATTGTAGAACCTTCGTTTAAAAAAAATATTAATATTAATGCCTGACCGCATTTCAAGGTCAAAGACCAAAAACACGAGCTTGGTCATCCAATATATAACTCAAGAAGACTGGAAGTAGACTCAGACCCGGTGAAAGTTGTTAAAAACATGGTAAATGGCTGGATCAATAATCGATAGATGAAAATCCCCGATGGGTATGCTGATAAAAATAAGCTATCCTCAAATGAAGTGCACCGAGATCACTTAAAATTACTTGTGCATTTTGAAAAGGAAAACCAATTGTGAATATGTCATATTCCTAATGAACTTTTCCATTGTAATATTTTTAAAGTAACCCTAATTAAGAAGTTTGCAACGTTTCGATTGAAAACAGGACAGGCGAAAAAACCCGTAAAAGAAAGCATGATAGCAGAAGCATGCTGTCGTAGTTATAAGAATCTCTACTGTAAAATATATAAAAACAATGTTAAAAAATAACTGTAAAATTTCAAATTCTCTATCACTATCTCTACAAATTACTGATTTAATTTATGTTAATTTTAAAAGGTCATTAAAAAAGAAAAATAAAAGAAAAAACAGTTAAAAGAAAATTGTTGAAAATTCAGAATTGTATTTTCTGGTAATTATCTGATGATTATTCCGAAATTTCTTTATGCTCGTTAAATTGATTGGACAACTTTCAGTAATTTGGCCTATTCTCGGTGTAAAATTACTTATCATGTGGAAGTTCAGTGAAAGTGGCTGGCCGAATTCCCCGGAAAATTAATTCAGATGAGATGGCCTCGGCTGTCTAAGTTTAATTTGGATGACTATGCTGGATGATTTATTGAAACGAGGGGCTCTTGTCACTCTTTCTGGCGTATCTCCCTAACAAAGACATCAAAGTGGTGTAGGTTTAATCGCAGTGTTAAGAAAACTTGTTGAAACGAGGAGACTTTTTCATTTGTTCTGATTTACTTCCCAAGCACAGATATCAAATTGGTTTAAGTGAAATCGTCGCACAGAATCTTCAACCTGTTGGAACGGCAAGATTTTGTCACTTTTCTTTCTAAAATCACGTTATAACTATGATGATTTTTGACGTAGGACTACGTCTTACGGCAAGTTTTGAGATAGGGTGTCATTCCAAAAAATCGAAAAATGCGAGCGTCACGAAAAATGAAAGGTTTTGAGCGCTAATAGCTCAGCGGTTTTCCGATCGATTTTCAATATTCTTACACCAATCGATCGGAAAATCTTCTAAGAATTGACCCAAATGCAGAAAAGTATGGATTATTGATGTTGAACTATTGAAAAATTGAAAATACTGAACCTATGTTTTACCAGAATTCTCGCTTCGTGATTGGTTGGAAGATTCTTTACGATGATCTAAACCTATACCAATTTGATATCTGTGCTTGGGAAGTAAGCCAAAACAAGTGACAAAGTTCCCTCATTTCAACAAGATTTGTTAACACCGCGGTTTAACCTAGACCATTTTGATGTCCTTGCTTGGGAAGTACGCCAGGGAGAGTGACAAAACCCCCTCGTGCCAGCAGATTTCTTACGAACGCGATTAAACCTAGTCCAATCTGATGTCTGTGTTAGGGAAGTGTGCCAGAAAAAATGACACAAGTTCATTGTCCCAACAGATCGCAAATTCTTTACTGCGAGACGATTAAACCTCGGCGAATTTGATATCTGTGTTGGAAAAATGTGCTACAGCTGTAGTGTTCCATTATAATACGGCTCTGTATGAATACGCATGTTTGCCGTTTCATTAGAAGTGTAGTGAAAAGATGTGCTGTTGATAAAATAGGATTGAATTGGTAAAATCCCTTCAATGTGGGAAACTATGGATAATAAAAATAATCTTTAATTTCAGTAAGGTAGCAGGAAAGCAATAGTTTGTGTTCTTGATTTTGTTAAATTGTTTTCAAATGCACAATCTTTTGAGAATTGAACGTATGCAATGTTACTACTTTGATAAATGTTACATACAACGCATGTTGCATATAGCATGTATACATGAAGAATCGAATGATTACAAGCATGAATACATGGTACTACGACTACAAAGAGACTTACGTAGTCCTGCGTCACCTATATACGCGGTCGTGTCTTGTACACAACCCCTCTGATTTTTTTTTCCAATCAATCATAAAGCGAGTATTTCTAGGTGGACATGCTTCATTATTTCCGATTTTTCAATGCAATTCAATGCTTCATTATTTCTAATTTTTCCATAGAGCGTACTCAAAAATCGATAGTTTTCTTTATTGATGTGAATACGTAGAAGATTTTCCGATCAATTGGCGCAAAAATATTGAAAATCGATCGAAAACCGGCTAAGTTGTTAACGCTCAAAATCTTTCGTGACGCTTGCATTTTTTGATTTTATAGAATGACACCCCATCCCTAACCTTGCCGTAAAACGTAAGACGTAGTCCCAAGTTTTACTCAAAATACCCTTAAAGTATATAAACTCAAATTTTAAGCAGAAAATTCAACCGATGTTGGCTACTTGCTATCAATAATTCAGCACCAACTTTTCAAATGGGCCATTCTGCAAAATGTAAACAAACTGAATGAGCGTTATTTTCTGCTGGACTAGAAAGAACCCCTCACTCGGTTTGTTTACATTTTGCAGATAAACCCTTTTGAAAAGTTGGTGCCGAATTAAATTAATCTCTGTGACAAGCACTTTTCTGTTTCTGGTGCCAATTTTTTGGTTGGAAAACTACTTTAAGGGCGTTTTGAGGAGTTTTACCCAAGTTTCACGTAAATCCAACTTATTTACAGGTGAACTCATTTAAGAGTGTACTCTTTATCGCAGCACCCAGCTGCTAACGCTTCTGCACGCAGCCAGCTGAACCAGATATCACGCACACTATCGTCGTCATCGAAAATCCAACATGAAACACCCACTACAAAACTTGCCACCCGAATAAAACCAATCCATTCATGCGTTTCATTCGCAATCTTTTAGCATGTGTTCGTGTTGCCAGGCATCAGTGCAGCAGCAGTAGTGATATGCGGACTGCGAATCGAAATCGGAATGAAATAGTGCGAGTTTTGCCGTCGTCGGTGCTACTGCTGCTACTACAGTCGTTGGCTGGCTGACCGTTTTGTTAGAAGTGTAGTGTCAAATTGATTGTTGTTTCATTCATTCAAGTTTTTCCTCCGGAGCTGAGGGTTCGTCTATTGTTTCACCGCAGCAGCCGCACCTACTTAGCTGCGCTAACGGGATTGTGCGATTGTGTGCCGTACCGTGCGTGGGTGTAAACCGGAAGGATTGGTACATATCACGAGTGCAGCGTGCAATGGATTGCTAATTAGAAGTCCTGGCTATGGAAGCGGGATTCGCGTTCTAAGCACAGAGTTAAACTCCGCTTAGCAGTGTATTGTACGATTTTTGGGAAAAGTTCAGAAGCAGGAAACGAGAAGAAAAGTCTGATTGAAACAGACTTGTTTTTTGTTTTTGTTGCGCTGTGAATAGTGTGTTCGTTTAGCTTGAAGGCTAGTTAATAAAACCTAACATTTATGCCGAGTGGTGAATCCAGTGTATGGCGACTATAGTTTTCAGAGGAAAAATACATTTTGCTCATTTCCAAGCGATTCCTAGAAAAACCGAAACAAGGGAATCCTCGACACAATCGCTGTGGTGAGACTGAGATTAAATTACCTACGTGTGTGCGTGCCGTGGAAAAAGAGATAACAACAGGCAGTGTCCTTTTTCAGAAGTAAGTTCTATGTTTTTGCTTGCCTCTTAATCATCATCGTCTGCAATTACTGTCCTTACATGGGACTTTCCCGAGAAAATATGCTGATATGCTCCCATCCAGCTGTTGCTTTCTCACTCTGGCCCAACATTGTATGGGAGTGACAAAAGCAAAAGTCTGTCACGAACACTAAACAAAAGCATTGTATTTTTTAAT
Organism: Sabethes cyaneus; assembly: GCF_943734655.1. NCBI lineage: Eukaryota > Metazoa > Arthropoda > Insecta > Diptera > Culicidae > Sabethes > Sabethes cyaneus. The sequence goes on from NC_071354.1 coordinate 67,748,617, forward strand.
GAGGGATGCATTTCTGTAAAATAATGTATGTACCTAGGGGCATGGGCAAATGTGAAGCTTTGCAACCATAATTGCTATCGATTAAAAAATCACTTATCGCGGCGGACAAATTGGAAGCAATCATCGTCAAGATCAGCTAAAACCATCGTCAATTCCGTAAGTTAGTTGACCAGCACCAATACCATTACGGATGGTCGGACTGAATCGAGCTGCAGTAACAAAACTGCTGGTGCTGTGCTGGTGGAAGTCGACCAGTTCGTGCAGGCTGCCGAAACATTGCGATCTCCATCGGCCATCCACACAAAAACAGCACACGTTGGACGTTGCTGGTTGCTGCGGGAACGCAGTCGGCTGACGAAACCCAACAAGAAGCAACCAGAGCGCATTGCGATGTAGTAGTGTGTGCAGCAGAACCCTTATAACACACATCGATGATTGTGATGACGATAGCGATAGTCATCGTCATCTTTCTTCGCACGTCCATCGTATCTGATTTACTGCGTGCACGCTCCAGTGTGTTGGTGCGTACCAGCCAACCAGCCAGCGCTGCTAGAGCGAACACTGCGCTAAATCGGTAAACCGAAGGAATCGAACGGACGGAGGCAAAAACAACAACAAAATATTACCAACTTGTATCACAAAGAAAATTGCTTTAGCCATCTAGCGTCTCCGGACCGTTTGCACGATGGCAGCTAGCAAGCGGTTGTGCCCGGAGCGAAATGACGACAGGAATAAACGTCTGGCTTCATTTTCTCGATCTATGCATATTGACTGATGACTGCAGATCCCAGGTAGAAGTGCCCAAGCGTCGGCTAGCAATGCAGCGTAGTTGAATACTTGAAAAACAGTTTCAACGCAGCGTGACTAACAAATTTGGAAAATATTTGTTTCAATTCATTAACATTATTATATTTCAGGAAATCATTGAAAAATGCCAAAACTTCAAGCACTGTCAACAAATAGGGAATCAACCAGCACGCATATTGCTTTTCAGGCCCTTGACAGCAGTGTTATACAGCATCTCTGCCATCTGCACCATGAATGTAACTTGTAAGATTCGGTTGCCAGGTATCCCGCACCATCGCTCCTTCTTGCTGCCAAAAGGCCCAAGAAGTCAGATATCCTAGCCACTAGACCATATGGGAAAATTTCAGCAATTCAGCTCGTCGCCTTTTTTGTAGATTGCGCACATGATCCCGTGCATTCACGCCTGCGATAAATGCTCATCCTTCCAAACGTTAGAAATTATTCAGTGATCAGTGCTTCACCAGCATATTTTATGCCAATATGAACTGGTACATGAAATTTAATACGCGATTTTAATGTACCCGGGTCATAATGGGGTAATCGTTCGCTCGGCAGGGTAAGTGAGGTATTGTGTGGTCTCTATTTTGGCCCACCACGGCAAATTAAATGGAGCGGTCTAAAATACCTCATTTACTCTAAATGGTTTGATAGTTGACTTTTTTTCACTTCAATAGTTTTCTTCCTGCTATTATTTCAAAAGTACTGCAACAGTTAAATATCGCAAAATTTGCAACCAAGGTTTTACGTTGCCAGCAGTCCGCCCTCGATGTTCCACGGTTTCTGTCGTGTTCGAAAATGCGTTTGACCGTTACGGTTTACACTTCCGCAGAACGGATTCCGATGACCTAGCCTCAGCGTTCGCTCAACTAGATTGATTGATAATCTTTGCGTTTTCTCCAGGATTTAGATTCCCCCGTTGAGTGTCCCATATGCTAAGCTGCTCGCTAAACGGATCGAGGATATACGCACGTCCGTCGTTTGAAACGTGCCAAATCTTTAGTCCTGTGTATATTTCATAGATCTCGCTGCCGATCCATTACGACACCTTCACCATGCTAGAGACGATTTTCGTACCTACAACTGTCTTCCGCATAAAAATATATGGAACCTAGTGGATCAATCGGCATCGATTCTCATAAATTGGCAATCGGAATGGATTTCGCCATGGTAAATGACAAAAAGCAAAGCGTAAGAAGCGACGTTGAACCGTCTCAATCCTTGCTATCCTGTTTTGGTAATACTTGTACTTTAAAAAACAAGACTAATTTTGGATGGCGATGAAAAACAACTACAAATGATGCAGCAGTAAGTCTAAACCTTAGCGATGACTGACGAAAAGATAGATTTTAACATGTTCTTCAGCTCTTTCGTGGTTTTGCCGAACAAGTGCTTTTTCCGTTTTGGTCACGAAATTATTGGACTAGATCCTCCGTTTTGGGTTCGCCCTTCTGTCTAGACTTTCTGTCGGTCGCAGCTGGGGTACGTCGGGAGGGTTAGCGATCTGCGGTATAACCTGTATCTTTAACCGGTCCATCTTCTCTACTGATCCCTTGGCATAATGAACCGGGAGCAAAACCGGGCAAAAACCACATCTTCCTTCGCGTGATACTTCGAGATCAGCGCGGCAACTTCCAGCAAACACTTCGTACTGTATATGTCCCAGATAGCCCAGTAGGATCTGCTTGTACCTTTAACATTGTTCAATTTCTTTGCTCCGGGATGATGTTGGATAACTGCTCTAAATCAACTGATAATGTGAAAATTTTTCTGTACACAACAGTGCTGCTGCAATTGGTGATGCATAGGTGGGTTCACCTCCCAGTTGGCTTCGAGGTATGATGCTGGCCGGGGGGGCTCCGTAGCCGCAAGGTTACCGAGTCTGCTTTGACAAGCGAGTAGGTCGTGGGTTCGAATCTTGGTAGAATCAGGCCATTCGATGTCAGGCAAAAAGAAATGCAGTGCAGGTCATACAGCAAACACCCGGGCGATATTACAATAGATCAACTATACTGGTCGCAGTAATGAGTCCGCACATGTAAAAAAATGACGCTGGCCTAATAAACCAGTCATCGTAGGTTCAAAACTCGACTGGGAGAGGCTGTTAGAGTCAATAGGATCGTAGCAACTGGCCCTGCAATCGTCCTGTACTCCAACAGCTGGCTGCGAAGTCTGTCGTATAAAAACAGAAGGTCAAGTTTTGATAACGGAATGTAGCACCTATGCTTTGCTTTGCTTTAGATGGGTTCACCCCCAGGTGGCACGGTAATCGCATGAAAACTCGCTAAAATCCGTCAATTTTTTTCACTCCCTAGGTTATGAATGCCAGTGAATGGAACCGTATTCGAGAGTCAAACTGATGGGTGAGCAGTATAATGCCTCGGAGTAATACACGTTCGTAAAGTCTTTTGTGATACGGAAGATGAATCCCAAAGCTCCCATTTTTCATATTCATACCCGAATTATAGACAGAAAGTGCTGGAAGTAGCCCAGCGTACCTCATCCTGGATGCAACACAGGATGAGGTGCAACATCGGCCAATAGTTTTCAACCGAACTGAAAATAATCATTTCGAAAATTTCACATGTTTTTCGCCTGGACTGGTTTGCTTCATATGACGGAATTCATTTCTGTATTGCGACAGTCCTCTGTGATCTCTTACGATGTCGTGAGACAGAGCTTAGATTATACAAATAAGTTTGCGTAAGCAGCTCCATCTAAACAGTAATCAAGTAATCTATAAATAGACTAACTGTTTCGGCCGAATACTTCCCTACGAGACTGCTTTATTCTAGTAAAATTCCGTATAAATTTGTCATTTTGTCAAACCATGGTTGGTTGAATTTTGCAGTGGAAAAGTGCGACAGTATTTTCATTTTTAACTGCTACATGCAAAACCCAGCGTGTGCTCTGTTCGTCAGCTCACTGTGCAGTTTACTTTCGGATCAAACTGGTTCCATTTTTTGTGACTTGAGTTTTCATATTTATTCGCTTATTAAATTCCAGCAACATGAGTAATTGTCAGAATAGTGAAATTACTGATTCAAGCCTTTTTAACAACCTTTACGATTCATTTTCGAGGTTTTCAACAGTAAATTTTGGCAGCCACCAACCACCAGGTGTATCATAGGCTTGCCAACGATCCTTTCTCAGTTCCAATGGGGCCGTTCTGTATCGTTCCTGTGGTGGTGCCGGTGCGGTGCGGTGGTGAGTAGGCGCACAATCAAGCAACCCAACTCTCGGTCTGACGGCTCGGCAAATATTGACCCACGCTGCGTTATCAGGTTTCTCCTTGGGAAGTGATTGAAGTCAACCAACCCCGCGCCCGTTACAACGTGACCCGTCCGTGCGTCCGTCCGTCTCTCGGTCCCGCTTGCTCGAAACCGACCGCAGCACGTACCTACACGTACACGGCATCAAACACGTAAATAGCTACCGCTTGTGTCGGTTCGGTCGGTCGGTATCAGGCGAGACAAAAAGTACAAAAAAGCACCTTATAAATCAATTTTCAACGATTTTTTCCTCGGTGCACTTCCCTCATCGCTTTGTTTGCTAATATACACTGCGCACTGTTTCTTATCAGCGGAAAGGGCAACCGAAGCGGCGGCGGTGTTCGTGTATAGTGAAACCAACACCACTCCAAAGTGGGGCCAACACAAACTGCTCGGGAAAACTTTGCACTTTGCTGTGAAAATATGATAAGAGCTTACTATCGAGGCACAACAGGCAGCCGCCGAAGAATGGGGAGAAACAATTGGAGTGTGGGGGGATGACTGGATGTTGATAATGGTTCAATTTGTAACTCGAAGCGCGCACTTTCGTTTGGTTTCCTTAGAAAATTCTTATCAATTTCAATGCCCTATTCCCGTTAGCGGATTTCAGAGTCGTGTTTGATTTGTGCATTGAATGAAACTAAATTGGGCTTTATTGATTTATTGAGTTGCAACAGGTTTTGAGTGACATATTGAACGATTTGAATTACTAATCAACTAGTCAGTCAGTCAGTTGATGATAAGACTGACGATTGTAAGCAACAATGTTGTTTGGTGCTCGTTAAGTGAAAGTCTGCCTTTCCGACGAAAACAAAACAATGGAATGTCTGGCATGTGGGTTTTACTGTAACCATGTGCATGTTCAAACACGATGCAATTGCATGTGTTGGACCGGTTGCTAGTTATGTTAACAATGGTATAATTATTGTGCAAGCTAACGGTGGCATGTAAGCTGACGATGATTTGGCCATTATTCGAAGGTTAACGTACTTCCTTTCTAAGGTAACATCCACGACCAGTGCGCAAACAATTCCTCCGTTCTGGGATTATAAATGCGAATGATTTCACTACCTCAAAGCAACGTTCCTCGTGTATATGGCTAATCACAATACCTTTCTGTGATGGGAAAGCCTTAGATCGCGTTTGTTTTTTCTTACTTTTCGTCTCATTAAATTTCCAACAGCCCGACGGACCGAGTGACAGACTGCACTGTTTGTTTCCATTTTATCGCACTGAATTTTGGTAACGAGCTTGAAAAAATGCCACCCATTCGGAACACGGATACCTACAGACAGCAGAAGACCAGGCCATCTTTTTCGCTTGGGTTTGCTTCCACTTTCCGCTGGCTGTCTGTCTCGGTTTAACTACCGTACGAAATTTCACCAAGCAAGCAGGCAAGCAAGCAAGCAGTGTGCAAAAAGCAGGTCATATTTTGCTGTTGTAGCCTCCGAACCAAAACCGAAGCACAAACCTAAAGTGACAGCCTTCTTTTGGCCGGATGGCTGGCTGGCTGGCTGCGTGGCCGAGTTTAGGCGTGGGTGGGACCGGTATAATAAAAACCAAAACAAGCAAAGTTGCTACTTTTGCCATTCTTTTTTTTCGCATTTCATAATGCATTTTCACCAACGCACAAACATTGGTGCCTTCGGGGTAAGTATAATGGCAAACCACTGTGTGTCGTCCCGTGGTTTCGTCGTTTTGACAGCCTAGTTCTTGTGTATGGTTTTAGTCCGATGAGATGCGCTAGAGCAAAGTTTAAACAACGCACGCTTTGAAATGGTTGGCTAGAGTTGAAGAAATGGGAGGGTTTGAAACACATCCAACCGCTAACGGAGCATGTGTTTTTTTTGTCCTTGCTGTACCATGCGGACTCTTCGGTCCCTACTTACTCGTGAGACTTCATATGAATTTCTCAAAAATAAATAATTTTTTAACTTCTGGCACCTCCATTTCTACAATGGTAAAGAAAGAGAGTCAGAGGACAACATTGAGCTAAAAGCTAGCTTCAACCTAGACAACGACTTGCTAAATGAAAGAGGTTCAGTTTCTTCGATGATCATGAGTTCACCTCATAGGAAAGAGGAAACCCGTACGGACTGCTTTCTCGATCGCGGCTTTACGATGACGGGGCTCCGAAGTCGTCTCGTGTTGCGCTCAAGCGATTCTACGATGCACAAAATGGCGGTACAAGCTGTATCTCAGCGAGGGATACCTACAGGAGGGAGCCAGCAGTCTGGCCCTTATTTTTTCTACCGACCAGCAACCGTCGCACGCTGTCGTGAAGACTAGGCGGCAACGGTCAGCCGAACTGCGTTGTCAAACACGAACGCAAAAGGTCTAAGTGGCCTGGAGTTCACAAAAATGAAAGAGCCGTCGGCGTTCAAACTCCATAAAGGGGCTTCATGTCATCAGTGAGATGGCGGAGGCTTGCAGCCTCGCAATCACTTCAGCTAACGGCTGTTCGCAATGAGATCCTTACTATTGCTGTAGTATTCGACATCGGAACGAAAATTGAAGTCCGGGTTTCGGTCCGGTCAGGTTAAAAATCGGCTCGATTTTTGTTATTCCGACTTTTAACTGGACCGGACCAGTACGCGGACACCAATTTTCGACATCGGAATGTCGAATACTATACTGCTGAACAGGATTTTCTAACCATACGGCCTAAATTCTAACATTTCCAGTTTATGAAAGGCTAACTACTTCTCTTTTGTGCCGAGGAACATATCCCATGAGAATGAGGCATCGAACATGACTTCCCAAGACCGCTGGTGTTCACAGTTTTTTTTTGTCTAAACAGCGTGGATGCATCGAGCGAGAGTTCGCAAGGTTTCCCAAAAGGGAACTTTGGGTAAACCACTAACCATGAATTGCACACCAAGAAACTACCGAAAAGTAACGCTCATACCTCGGTCTCCTATCGCCTGCTGTTACCGGAGCCGCCTGATGATGTTGAGCAGGGTAATCACGCTAAACCACAAAAATAGCGGCCAACCTTCAATGTATAATGGCCTGAATTATCTGGAATGTAATTGGTTGGCATTAATTTGAGATGGCCATCTAGATGGGTAGGTACAGTGCGCACTCCAGATTGTTCGATCGCAAGTGTTTGTGGAGTCCGTAGTGTCTTCCGCTGATAATAGGGTAACCAACCTATTTTGGACCCTATCAGCATCTGTACATAATTTGGACACTTCCATTTGATTTTGCTGTAAGTGTCCAAATTATGTACAGCTGTTGAGGGGGTCCAAAATACGTTGGTTACCCTACGCCTTTAAATCTCACAGCTGGTATTGTTGTTGCCAGTGAGGCAAGGTATACGAACTCGTCGACTACCTCGAACTCATCCCCGTCGATTATCACGGTATGAATTATGAGCTATTTGCACTGCTTGGAGAGATTCCCATCGTACATCTGGCGAAAGTCGCAAAAAGGGCACGACGTACGGATGCCGAACGACAGTGCGACGGAATTAGTTCTCTACAACAACCTCAATGGCATCAGGAACAGGGGGCTCAACGTGCAAGATGGCTTGATCAAGTCGAAGGTTATTTACGACTTCTGAGACGACTAAGAAATAGGCGACAAGTGTCCGTGATCGAGTTGAATGGAAACGACTTCTTGAAACAGCACGAGGCACCCCGAATCTAGGCTACTGACGACGACCGCATATTGTGTCATTCTCGTCTATCGTACGCAACTACCGACTAGTAAATTTATTCTAGCTGATTTTCCAACGGGACGACGTAGTTGTATCAGTGAACGTACTGGAAACTAGCGATAGTTATCAGTAACGTTTTTTACATAGTTTACATCCCAGCTTCGCATTTCTCCTTCCACAGCAACATGGAAGCTGTCTGCGGACTTAAAAGTGTGCCCAGATTCAAAATACTAGACAACCACTCCCTTCAACTGAACAATCTCTGAATTGCTCAGAACGGTTAAATGAAAGAAGAGGTTCCAGTTTTTGTTCTGGGTAACGCAGTTATCGAGCTATAGAATTAGTCTTTGCATGCCACTGAACCTTTCGGCGACCCGGTGGAAGCATCCGATGATGTCGTTTGATGAGCGACCACTTATTGCTTCATTCCACAAACAAGCGACGACTGGAATGGACTATGCATACTTTCTTACCGAAGCAGAGGTCTCGTTAAATGCCTTTGTGCGAAAACCACAGTTTCAAGGCCATCACTAATACTTGTGTAAAATGAGAAGGTAATGAAAAGACTGTGATAGTCTAGTTAACCTTGCCGACAGTAGATAGTGCTGAATGCAAACTTTTTACTCATGCATGAGGCAACCAAAGACTGGCATATCTAGTTCCTTTATTAATATAAAATTTTGGATATTTACGGCAAAATCAAATGGAAATCCAGAGCAATATTCGAAAATGGCTTAGGGTAATGGATCTTGAGTGGACCTATTTAGTGGTTTTCAAGGCCACCGCTCACACTCCTGCTTAATTTACTCGTCATTTATAAATAATATGTGGTGATGTTACTATTTGTTGGAAAGTACCGCCTTTTTTCTACATTATCAGTACTTTAAAAAAGTTGAATTGATGAAACTTTTATTAAATAGGGCATGTTGCTGCTTCGTCGTAATTGCCTATTCCCGTCCTATCCAATACAAATTATTAAAAATATTAGTGTTTTTCATGACACACAATGCAAAATTAGTTATTCCCTAATATTTTAGTTTGTTGACTATCATACGCGATCAATCAAAGTAAGCGGAGATGTTAAAGGTTTTTTTTCATCAAAGGGTTCCTAGCAGCCAAATTTCCAACGTTTTTTCGGGCGGCGAGGAAAAACATGTCGACTAATCGTTTCAATTTCCGTCATTCATAAAATGAAAATAACTTACGCAACGCACTATCGTTATTATAACCCCGGGAAAACTTGCATGTCCAGCAGAAATTTTTGCAGAATAACATTTGTCATGCCGTCCTATACAAATGCAAGCGCACTATTTTCGTAAACATTATTGTGATTTTTAGTTCGGACGATGAAAAATTTTGATGAACGGATTTTAAAACGGTACGACGAATTTAAGAAATAAAGTCAGTTGCGTTATTTCAATAATATACTTTAATAATCGCTTTTTAGTGAATTTAAAGCGCACGGATCGGAAAGGCAAGTGTGTTTCAGTCAAATCAGCTCAAGAACTTTCTGAGTATTCGTTAAATCCATCCAAGAAAGTGGACCCAATATGATCTTGAGTGGACCTATTTCTGATTTACAGTGGGCCTAAATTAAGATTGTCATAGTTCCTTCCAAGTAAATGAACAAAATAACAAAGGATTTTGTTTTCAATAGTAGGTACAACTATACTACTGTTTATTTATAGGACTCAAGGTTGAACAGCTTTTACCTTGTTTATACTCTGTTAGAAAGGTATGAAAGTCGTTTGAAAAATATGAAATCGGTCACAGTCGTCGAATGTCTTGTTTCAGCCCAACAATTGAACCCTTATTCTGCGAGTCACGCGACTCAATACGACAATTGTCACTCGCCGTAACTCGACACGGCGAGTCGAGTCACCTAGGTGACAACCGTGTCACCTAGGTAACAAACCCCTGTCACCTAAGTGACAAACTGTGTCACCTAGGTGACAAAGCGAGACAATTGTCATCTTATTCGCGGCGACTCCAAAATAGTCACGTCACTCGCCTCGCAGAATAAGGGTGAATGTCTCAGTGTTTTGGAATGTGTTGTGTATGTATCTGTGTGTTTCATTCGTTGGAAATTTATTATTCGCCTCGATCCAACATTCCAATCCGGTCCGTTCCGATCAGAAACGTTCCGATTATTTCAAAAATTGAAACCATTCATTAAATTATGTTACTGATTACTAATTAGTCCATTATGTCCAAGTGTATGAAATTTAATACGGGATTTCAATGGAGAGCGGGTCATAATGGGATAATTAATTTATGCTTCCTTTGCGCTTTGACGGGAAATGAGCAGTCATTAACTTTTCGTCGGAAAGCTCAATTTCGGAATCAATTTTTGGGCCCAAAAAAGGGGTTCTGTTTTAGAAATGTATTCACTGCAATCTTCTTGCCAATCTGAACACAGAGAATATATTTTCATAAACAGAACTTTTGTTTCAAAGCAAAATACTGTTTTTAAAATTACCAGAATCAATAACGAGTCATTTCTCCTTAAGGCAAATTAGTCGTCATCGATTTTGCCTATGAGTAATTCTCGCTGAAACGGGGCCACTACTGACACGAGGTCTTCAAATATTGGAATTTTTGTGCCTTAAAAATGACCTACATTCCTCAGCTCAATACCACTTGTTTTATATTCAATCCTGAAGCTTTGGCCCAAATTTCAGCCAAATCGGTCAACATTTGCAAATTTGAGACCATTTTTAAGAGTTGTAGATTTTTTTTGTTTTTCACATATCACCCGCCTAATCTTACAACTGAGCATCTTATAAACGTTTCCTATTTAGGTACTTAGTTCTTAGATCGAGCGGACAATATTAGGAAGTATATACAATATACTGAAAATCCGCCTTTTGATCCGTGGGTCCTAGGGCCGCATCAACACCAACAACACAAACGGCTGCTGGAGGACGTCGAGGTTCCGGTGGCATCCCTTGCTTCGACAACGATCGCTGGAGGACAACGAGAGTCCCAACGGAACCCGTTGATTCGAAAACAACCGCCGTAGGACACTAAGGGTCCCGGTGGCACCCCCTTCTTTATCAACGAACCGCGAGAGTATCGATGACGGTCCCAATCCCAACTGTAACGACCGACAGTAAAACACTTTAAGAGTCCCAGCAGCGCTTCGTAGCATAGGAACGGTTGCTGAAGGACGTTGAGAGTCTAGGCGAAACAACCTGCCTCAATGACGTCCGCTGGAGGAGATCGAGGGTCTCAGGGGCGACCACTACTTCAATGACTTCTGGTCGGCGAGAGTTCCTTTGGTGCTCTTAACTGCATCGACCGATCGCAAAAGGACTTTGAAAGTTCCGGCAGCGTTTCGTAGCATATGAACGACCGCTGGATGGATGCCAACGAGAGTCCCAGCGGCTCTCCTTTCGACAACCATCACTGTAGGAGAACTAGAAAACCTGTGGTGTTGCAAAAAAAATGAGACCTTGTCGAAATTCATAAATTCGTTGATGCTTTGGATGTCCAATTTTATTTATATTTTCTTCCGGCACCTTGTTCATTTCATTCTCCAATAGTATGGTATGTTTTGTGAATTTTGTGAATAAAATGTGTTAATACATTTTTCTTTTTGCCTTATTATTTGAAGCGCCACCGGGACTGTCGCTTATCTTCAACGAAGCGCTGCTTGATCTCTCAAAGTCCTTTAGAGACCGGCCCTTACGCCACCGGTACTCTCGCCGCTCTTGAGCAATCTTTGTCAAAGCTGAGGCTCCGCCGCGATCCTCAACGTCCTCGAGCGATCGTTGGTGAAGTAGAGGGCGCCGTTGGAACCCACAATGTTCGCCAGCAGTCATTTTCGAAGTAGAGGCGCCACCAGTTTTCTTGATCTCCTACGGCGATCGTTATCGAACTAAGGGAACCGCTGGTACTCTCGTTGTCATCCATCCAGCAGTCCTTCACATGCTACGAAGCTCTGCTGGGACTCTCAAAGTCCTTTTGCGGTCGGTCGATGCTGTTAGGAGCCCCAAAGGAACTCTTGCCGTTCTTGACCAGACGTCGTCGTCCTCCAGCAATCGTTCATGTTGTTAATGTTGATTTAGCCCTAGGATCCTAGCTTCGGATTGAAAGGCGGATTTTCAGGATACTGTATGTACTTTCTAATATCGCCCGCTCAATCTTACAACTAGGCAATTAGGTATCTAAATAGGAACCGTGTATAAGATGCTCAGTTGTAAGATTAGGCGGGTGATATATGAAAGCAAAAATTTGCAAATGTTGACCGATTTGGCTGAAATTTTGACCAGAGGCTTAGGATTGAATATAAAACTAGTGGTGTTGAGCTAAGGAATGTGGGTCATTTTTAAGGTCACTTTAAGGACTTCTAAAGTGAAAAAATTTCATTTTTTGGTTAAATTTGAGATTTAATTGAAAAAATCTCGTCTAACTTTTGTAGAAACATCGTGAATGTGTACAGTTTTAGAAAGCTTATCCTTTAAGCTTTCCAAAAATGTATAGAAAACATAACATTGCTGGGAAAATGATTGAGTGTATGATGATGAGTATCATGATAGTATGTAGACATATTTGGTTTTTTTGGTAGCCAAAATTAGGTGTGCAATGGCATTAACTGAATAAAACAACCAGTTATTTGTAGCAAGGTTCATAATTTTCATATAATTATTGTGACACGGTTTTGTAAAGAGGAGAGATAGGGCTTATAAACAAAGTGAAAAATAATTGGCGGCCATCTTGGATTTGGTCGCCATGTTGGATTCAATCAAAAAACGCCGTTTTTGGAAATATTTGTATTTTGGAAATACATACATCACAATAATTATATGAAAATTGTGAATCTTGCTTCAAATAACTGGCTATTTTATTTTGTTAATGCCATTGCATACCTAATTTTATGAATGTTTCTTGTAGCATTTTTTCTCAGATTTCCAATGGTGGTTTAAAAATTATAATCGGTTGGGGATAAAATCCAATATGGCGACCAACATCCAATATGGTGACCAAATCCAAGATTACTCCATTTGAAAGCCCTGTTCTTTTTTACAGAACCGGGCCATTTGTTAGTTGTTTCATGGCAACTTTATGAAATATCACATGATATAAATCTCAAGGTTTGCTCAAAATCCAACTTTTTTTGAACCTGTTAGGCACCTTGGCGAACGAGGGGTTCACTATTTCGAGGTATCAAGACTGTAATTCTTATTTTTCAACCATTTTCAACCAAATAAGCGCAAAAGTTTCAATATTTGAAGACCTCGTGTCAGTAGTGGCCCCGTTTCAGCGAGAATTACTCCTATTTCAAAAGCAGTTTTTTTTGTTTGAAACAAAAATTCTCTTCTAGAAAATATATTCGCTGTGTTCAGATTGGCAAGAAGAATGCAGCAAATACATTTTTATAAACAAAACTGCTTCCGAAATTGGCCTCTCCGACGAAAAGTTAATGACTGCTGATTTCCCGTTAATTGTTACTAGATAATTTTCAACCTTTTTCCGAAATAAGTACATACAAACAGACTTGTAGAACTAATCGTACTAATTGCGGTACGCAAACAATCCGCAAACAACCATGTATGGCTATGCGAAGCTAATAATCGAAACCCTTCCTTTCCGTCATTTTTCAGATATTCTCAACGCACCACGCGTCAATGATCGATGACGGACAATCGAATAGCGAACGGAAGCTTCCACAGTTCATCGACGGCGCTCCTTGTCGCACCAAAACGCTAACGCAGAACCACAGAAGAAGTGAACCGACACGTGATCGGAATCGAAACCAGTGACCGGTTCCACCCACACTACGGGACACACACACGGGGACCGAAGAAACATACAGTAGCGATCACTGTACAGATTTCGAAATTTCGTCGCCGTGCTCGATCAATGCGGTCATACGTTATTGGAACGTATTATTGATCGTTCCTTTGTAGAAGAAAAACTCTAGTAATAATTATTCAACGTCAGTCAGTGCTGCTGCCGTTAGGTTGTCCGGAATCCTTCCCATCTTGGTCGAAGAGCGAGACGACAACGATAATAACATCACAGTTCGGTCAGTAACAGACTGATCGTCGCGTGTGTTGGTGTTTGAAAATTTTCCCGTGATCGCAGTGATACTACCCTACCCGTCGTAGTCGTCGCCGTCGCCGTCGCTGCTACTACACTATCAGTGCTTCATTGTGCATCGTTCACTCAGTCAGTCTATTATCATCTCGCTGTTATCTCGTAGTTCGTGTGTGCATGTATCTGTGTTTATCTAGTAGCCATTCGTGGAAGCAAGCAATCAACTGCCGTTTGTTTTAGTATTTCTCGCCGTTGCTGTCATAAGTCAGCTTAGTAACCATTCGCCGCTGGTAAATGTAATACCAAGAAAAAAGCAAAAGTAATATTATTATGATTAAGAGTGGCACATAACCGAGATAATAATTGGTGGTGTCACGGGCTGAATCAGAAAATATACAACACAACTGGCTGCCTGAGGCGTTTTCGTAAAAGCTGAGTCGGTGCCGGTTCTACTGCCGAAGAAAGTGCGTTTACTCGAAGCGAAGTGGCGCGCGGCTGCATTAGGCTCGACCAAGAGCAGTTCCACGACGGTCTTCGTGGTCCCGCGTGTTTAGCTCTATTGTGTGTGTGAGAGAGTGCTCAAGAGTGGTAATTGCTTGCGCCCATTTATTGCTCGTTTTATTTTTCGATGATTTTGTAATGATCAGTTGAAAGCAGTGCAAAAGATCAAAGCAAAAAAAAGGTGTTTTCAGTGATTTTATGTATTGGTGATTTTGCCTACCACTGTTGTTGGTGCTGTTGCTGAAGAAGAAGGTGAAAATCGAGGGCGAAAAGCGTGGAAATTTCACCCAGCTTTTGTTGTTTTGTTTTATCCGTTTGTCCGTGTGTGAGTGTTTACGGTTTGCGATCGACAGCAACCGATCGCGCCCTGGTAAAGTGTACCAGCCGAGCAAAACCGGAGGCACCGAGTGAGCTGAGTGAGGCCGTTTCGACAGTGTAAACAAAAGTCGGAGCAAAATGCGCGAATTCAAGGTCGTTGTACTGGGCTCCGGCGGAGTTGGCAAATCGGCCCTCACCGTGCAGTTCGTGTCCGGTTGCTTCATCGAAAAGTACGACCCAACGATCGAGGATTTCTACCGGAAAGAGATTGAGGTGAGTGGTGATCGGTTTTTTTTCTTTCGTGTTTTTTTTTTCTTCGAATGTTTTTCGTTGTTTATCTATGTTTGCTCGTCGATTGGTTTGCGTTTGAAACCATGCAATGTAAGCAACGAACGCGACAACCAGCCGTGACGAGACTCGTAATGCTCGATTAGCCACAGGTTTCCGGCTGTCGTCGTTGCAAACGGTTATCGGCGGAGCCGCATAATGAGCGAAGAAGCAAGGCGCAGTCGTGGTCTGTTTTCGATTGCTGTTTTTGGCTAGACAGACCTGGTAAGGGGGCACTTTGTCCCCTATCTGGTGTGTGAGTTGTAATATTTGCTATCAAAAAAAAAAAGGGTTTTGACTTTCGTCCGTTATTCATTTTTAACCTTCAAAACTTACCTTAGAAAACAATTCTTTAGTTTGAGACAGACGTTGAAAATAAGTTCTTAATGAAAAACAAATGACATATTTTATTACCTTACAATACTTTACTGTTAGTTATTGTTTGAAACTACACTTGATGCGTTTTGTTTTGAATATCAAATTTTATAACGGACAATTTGTACTAAATCATCTCATAGAGAAATTTATTTAAAGTCGTCAAAATAGTTTTGCCGTCGGACTACGTCTTATCGCAAAGTATCATTCCATAATTTAGATTCTAATTACCGTCACGAAAATATGAAAAATCTTGAATGCTAATAGCTCTGCCAATTATGAATGAATTTTCATAGTGTAGATACCAATCGACTCCTAATAGATTCTGTGGTTTATGTTATAATTTTTGTTTTAATCAGGCTATTGCAAATTATTTTCAAAGTTTTTGTTAACCCCCCCCCCCCTTGGAAATTGGCTTGAAAAATCGGGGGGCAGAAAAATAATTTGTAGGACATGAGTCTGTGTCATTGTCTGTGGGCTCTACAGTCTGAAAAACTCAAAAAATGAGTATACAAGTTGAGTTAACGCTTGTAGTACGATACAAAAATGGAAATTTGAACAATGGAGTTTCCGAAAATCGTCCAAAAAATTTTTCTTCGGTTTTGTCTTTTTTCGTAAATTTTTGCATAGAAAATAATAACGTATATATTATAAGCAAGAATAGATTCGGTGTTCACGTTTAAACTTTAAATAAAAATGCTTAAACCCAAGTTTTTTTTTGCTCGATTAAAAAATTCACTTTGTTTTTTTTTTCGCCCCCCCCCCCCTTCAGTGGCCGAACACCGGAAGGACAAAAACTTTATAAAATATTTGTAATGGCCCACTAATTAGTGAAAATTAACAAAACGTTCCAAGGACAAATTTCCCCATCCCCATACATTTTCTTTGTGATCGCCTTGTTTCACAGGCAGTGACGACTGGTAAATGCATCATCTATTTATTGTGATTTCTATTACTTTCAGTTTAGAAAAAAAGTGACAAAAACTCCCCGTCCCAACAGGTCGAAGATTCTTTACGACGATTATACATAGACCAATTTGATGTCTTTGCTTGGGGAGTACGGAGTGCCAGAAGAAGTGATAAAGTTTGCTCGTCCCAAGCAGACTTCTGTTGATGTCTGTGTTAGTGAAGTGTGCCATAAAAAATGACAAAAATTCCTTGTCCCAACAGATCGCTAATTCTTTATGGCGAGATGATTTATCGCAGGTGAATAATTGACTAGGAAACTTTTCAACAAAGCCTAGGCTACTTCTGATTGGACTAATTATAGAGAATGTCTTACAGAGTACAATCGAGAAATTCGTAAATCTAAAAGCAGGGATTGGAGGAATACATGCGAGCAAGTTGACAGCTTGTCTGTTGTAGCAAGACTTCACAAAGCCCTTTCAAAAGATCACACTAATGGACTTGGAAGCCTAAAAAATAAACATGGCCAGTTTACAACCGATTCTCAGGAATTGCGTAGTATCATGATAGACACACACTTTCCAGGCTCAATTCAAACGTCTTGTGATGACGCACAGGGCTTCAACGCAGCTCAGTCTAGTTCAATTAGGGACGAAGATGGAGTTCAAGAATTAGCCAGTGCTATTTTCACGGAGTCGAGACTTGAGTGGGCAGTGGATTCTATAAGTCCCTTCAAGTCTCCAGGATTAGATGGAATTTATCCAGTGCAATCACAAAAAAGCAAGGATATCACGATTCCTCTTCTGACAAAGATGTTTAGGGCAAGTTTGATACTAGGATACGTTCCTAAGAAATGGCGAGAAGTCCGGGTTATCTTCATTCCAAACGCGGGAAAACGTAACAGGACAAATTATTATCATATTTGAAAAGAAGACCTTTGAACAAATTCCAGTTTGCCTACCAAACAGGAAAATCAACTGAAACAGCACTTCATACGTTGATTTCAAAAATAGAAAAGTCTTTTGACAATAAAGAAATCTCACTTGCAGCTTTACTTGATATTGAGGAAGCATTTGACAATACCTCCCACAATTCAATAAATAAAACCATGGAGAAACGGGGTTTTGACCTGCCCTGCCCTGAACTACACACTTAAATGGTGTGACTTAGAAGGACTAAGTATTAACCCTTCTAAAGCAGTGATAATACCATTTATAAGAAGAAGGAAATACCGTATTGCAGCTCTGCAGCTGAAGGGAGTCCAATTGCAGCTATCCAAACGTACAAAATACTTGGGTGTTATACTTGACCATAAGCTAAATTGGAATGCTTATCAAGAGCAGCAGTTCCCAACCTTTTTTGTCCGCGAACCCCTTGATGATATTTCACAAAAAAATGAACCCCAAAAAATGCAAAAAAATCAATTCATATGACTTTTTGTGTAACATTTTGTTGAAGAACATTGACCAAAATAGATTATCAGGAATTCCTTCTTTGAAACCCATAAAGAAATGTCATCGTCCGCGTAGAGCAGAGGTGGCTCGTGATATTTGAAACAATCGTCTTCATTCGACTCGATTCTGGGTCACCAATTTCCTATGTGTCTCACTCTGGTTCTGGTGAGCATCCAGAGGTCGCCAAGTCTCGCCGTCGCAAGTCGTTTTCGATTTGGTCAAATGTGAAACAGAATTTTTTTCTTCGCACTGTCGTTCGGCATCATTCCTGGCTATGACATCAAAGTCATCTGCGAAGGAGTGGACTACCTTTGCTAAAAATCGTGCCTCTCGTTTCGATGCCCGCTCTTCGGACCATCAAGAGTGATGTTGAAAAGCACACAGGATAAGCCGTCATCTTGTCTCACTCAACCTTCGCCGCATCTCGAGAGTGCCCCCGAGATGTGCATGAAACACATTTGCTCAAAATGTAAGCAACTGCTTACATCTGATACAACTGCTTACATCTCATACAAATTCTTCATCGAATGAGCTGTCACAAGAGAACTCAATCAATTTCGATCATTCCTCTTTTCAAGGTATGCCCGATCTACTTTCATCTATGCTTTCGCATTCCTGTTTATATTTGGCGCTAGTGACATCAGTGATGGAGTCTTTGATTTGAGCGCCAAACATTTCGAAGACTCACAAAGGTACCACTGGTCCATGTGTTTATAGTCTTGGTAAACTTCCCTCCCGCAACTGGTTGTTCAGCTACTGCGAAATATGAGGGATTATTAGTGTCGATTTGGCAACGTTGACTATGAGATATGCTGCCTTGGAGCTATCGGAGCAGTCAAGGTTCTTTATATCAGATAGCAGTTGGGACAGTATGTCGTCGTCGTCATTGTTGCATTGTCCAAGGGTTTCAGGGTAATCTACAATTCAACAATTAATGGTTACAATTAAAAATGTGCCCCAGGTGCTTTCAAGATTTACTTTTTGATATCAATAAACAGGCCATGGAAGTCCTGGAATCCTTTGATTTTCTCCAACATAACACGGAGCGTAGTGATATGATCCACCCTAACTAGCTGCCACCAGAGTGTAGCGTAAATTTTCTTCTGAGTCCAATTAAGACCTTGCAGATTATTTTGAAAGTGGTACAAAGCAACATACTGCTGTATTAGTAAGATGTCCTGCTTACACTCTGATCAGCTGATGCACATTTGTACCGATAATACCTTTATGCTTTGCTGGACTTCATACTTATTATTGCTACTTCAATTTTAGCTAACGCTGATGCCGCGAATTTTTCTCCAGTTCCAAATCGTTGACGGTCTGTTATTTTAGCCACTCTGGCTAGCGCCCTCTCAATGCTCACTTTCGCAAATCTCCGCTTATCGATTATCCTCAATGTTTTATATGAAATTCTGCTGGTGAATGCAACAATGACTCCAAACTGATTGGTATCTTACTTGCACTGGTTTGGCATCTCCCATCTCATACATCCAATCGAATCGTCCGCCATTACTGCCAAATTTTTCGCGAACCCCCTAAAACTTTTTGCGAACCCCTGGGGGTTTTCGAACCCCCTTTTGGGAACCGCTGATCTAGAGTATGCGATCTCAAAAGCAAACAATGCTCTTTGGGCTTGCAGCAATACATTTGGCAAAAAGTGGGGACTTAAACCGACGATGATTCACTGGATCTATTCGGCAATTGTGAGACCCAGACTAACATGTGCTTCGCTATTGTGGTGGCCTAAAACTACACAAATAACGGCTCAAAAAATGCTTGGAATGATACAACGTATGGCGTGCTCTTCAATAACTGGAGCAATGACCAGCACACCTTTCATAAGCTCCTTAAGTCTAAGAGTCCGGATTATTTATACAGCAAACTGCAATACTTCAGAGGGTTTAGACTGAGAAAATTTGTCATTCCAAGGCACAGGACGAGTCACTATGGTAAAACGTTTTTCATTAGAGGAGTTGTCTACTGGAACGAACTTCCACAAGACGTCATTCATGAGAATAGTACGGTTAAGTTTCGGAGAAGATGTTTAGAACTATTTTGAGTTAGTATATAATTATAAGGTATGGATTGAAACTTTGAACTCTACATTAAATTCAAATGTAACGTTAAAAGATATTAATCTTATGTTGCAGTAATCAATAAACAATAACAATAACACCTTCCAAAGCTCTAGATGCTCTTTAGTATCTTCTACCGTTGCACCAATTCGTTCAACTTGAAGCAGAAAAAGGTGCTCTTAGGCTAAGGCGTGTTAAACATTTTCAAGATGGGGATCTCAATGGACACCTACGAATCCTCCGAGATTTTCAACTGAACACCCTGGTAATCATGAACGAAGACTGGATGGGAACTAGGACAAACTTCGATATACCCTTCAAAGTAATCGAACCCGATCACAGATTATGGGAAGAAGGTGGTCCTAAGACTCGTCTGGGATCATTCCTGTTTTACACCGATGGTTCTAAAATTGGCAAAGCTACAGATGCTGGGGTTACTGGACCAGGAATCGACATATCAATTCCAATGGGACAGTGGCCCACAGTCTTCCAAGCAAAAATACATGCCATATCAACTTGTACAAACATTTGCTTGACTAGGAAATACAGACATGCCAATAGCTGTATTTTCTCCGATAGTCAAGCAGCTCTAAATGCCTTAAAGGCATACACATGCCTGTCAAAGCTGGTTTGGGAATGCATCCTCTCCCTAAGACAATTGGCTTTAACTAACAATGTTAATTTATACTGGGTACCCGGTCATGCCGGTATAGAAAAAAAATGAAAAGGCCGATCTCGTAGCGAGAATTGGTTCTTCAACTGAATTCGATGGCCTGAGCCATGCTGCGGGGTGTCTACATCCTGCATAAAAGCTGAGCTCAAAGTCTGGGAATCATCAACGATTGATGCCAACTGAAGAGCTGTTCAAACATTACGACAATCAAAGCGTTACATTACGCCATGCAAAAGCATCACACGCAGCTTAATCAGTTTGAATAAAGTGGATTTGAGTACGCTGACCGGTCTTTTAACCGGACACTGTTCGAGCAGATATCACCTCAAAAATATAGGTAAGCTGACCGATGATATATGTCGATTCTGTAATTTTGAGATCGAGACCTCGGAACATATACTGTGTCAATGCAGCGCACTAATTCAACGAAGACTGTGTATTCTCGGAGAAAGCGTTCTAACGCTTAGCGAGATATGGTCTGCTGAAACAAAAAAGGTACTGAAATTCATTAAGGAAGTCATACCTTCTTGGGGGGAAATACAAATTCATAGGACGACCAACACTCTGACTCATAGTGATGGAACGAATTGATTCTGCAAACAGCAACTCGGAGTATACCACAATAGATCTTCCTAATGGTCGCAGTGGTTCAGGCTCCCATAAAAAAACGCTGGTGAATTTGAAATCTGTGTTGGAAACGTGCGCTTGGAAATCTTGTTGAAATCTCCTTCAGAGTCATTTTTGCCTCGATTTCTCAACTTCCCAAACACGGGCAACAATAATAAAGCAAGAAATATGATAGAACTTTGAGTCCGGCGTTCCCCGACTTTGCGTCTAGCAAAAGTATTCGTTTTTGGCAATATAAAATGGCTTCCCCCAAAAATATGGTAAAATGCTAACCACGTTTAACGGCCAATCCTTTTCCAGTGACCGATTAAATTGGAAAAATTCCAATTTTACAAAAGATTATTATTTACAATAGTCGAAAGGAACGGTGGAAGAAAGTAATCAAACAAAGGTGTTGATAGATCGAATTGGAAATAAGACGTGAAGGGGAAAGGGGAAAAACTTCGGTAAGGGAGGGTCATTGAAGCCAAGGGTTATTAAGTTTGTACAGTTGGATTTCGAATTTGGCAACAAATGCGTGTCGCCTACGTTGCCAAAATCGAAACCGTGCCAAAATCGAGACCTATTTTTGATATGAAAAAATTGAATGTAAATGCGTTAAAAATTCATTAAAAATATTATTAATCAACCAATCATTTTATGCTTGAAAAGTCCGCCAAGAGCTAGCCGTCCGGTGCAAGTAAGTTTTTGGCAACCGGCGGTATAACGTAGTCCTACGGCAATAAAAATATTATTGTTCGAAACATTCTACAACAGCAAACTTTTTTCCATGAACACACTGAGGGCATCATTTTTACGTCCTTTAAAGCATGGATGCAAAAACTGACTAATATTTAAGCATATTTTTGTAAGGGAAATATTTTGTGTTGCCAAAAACGGATACTTTTGTTGCCAAAATCGAGGCATGCCAAATTCGAAATCATACTGTATTGCGCGCCTCTTTACTCGAGCTGAGGGATCTGCGGAATCTGCAATCAACAGCGCCTGGGGAAAAAGCTGGGAGGTTGATTTATTGGCATAATGGTTCATTCCGACCCGAGAATCACTTTCTCAAAAAAGTCATTTTTCGCGTGCAAATATCTCTGATACAATTTTATGTCCAGACAATGCCAATACAATCTGGTCAATCCTTATGCAGCAAGATTCTGGAAGTGTGGGATTTTTAGGGATTGGAGACAACGATGTGGAAACTTTCAGTTTTTCAAGCCTTACAAGTATCTTCCGTGATCCGTGATCAAACCGATCAAAGACCGATGCTTTCAAGTTCGTGTACACAATGCATCCGTTTGCTTTCCTTTATTCATGTTACGTAAGCAGAACAAGACTAATCAACGAGGTTCGCAAAAAAATTCATGCTGATCTGGGAAGATGCAGCTGACAGCAATCCATCTTCATGTTTCTTAAAGTTGACAAAGATTCCTTGTATTCGTAGGGTATACTGTTTATGTAAGCTCGCAGGTTATAAACGCTAAAATCACTGTAGGTACAGTTGAAGTATCGCATGGTAACTTGGTAGCACGATCTTTGTAATGCTCGTAACGCAGACGATATTGCACTTGCTTCAACCGATAGAGATGCCTATTTTCCCATGGAGTCTTGTGAGCAGGTCGGAATATAGGACATGAGCAGCCGGAACCTCATGCTGCTGCCTTGAGGAACATCCGTAGTTACTGTTAGATATTATTCAAAATTGTCGTACGAAATGAGCTCAGGATTCCCTGATATTTTGTACCCTGGCATAGTTAATATACTTACTCTCGAATGTGTCAACAGAGCAAGATGCTGCACTGACAGAATCAGTTTCCGTTATTTCTCAGCAGGTCTTGTGTTGTTAAATGCACTGAGTAACGTCAATGGTAGAATCCTCGGTTCAGCATATGTTAACATTCCGGACTACGTCGAACTTTTTGGTCCACTTCTGCCGCTGTTGAAGTTCAGGTTCGACTTCAGGTTTTCAGGTTCGATTTCAGGTGAAGCGGTCTCAGCTTGTTGAGCAGTAAAATCTCGACAATCAACAAGACACAACGATTTAGTTGTTCTTCTGTTGATGAGGCCGTAACTGTAACATATTCAATGCGGTTGTACCACGCGGGAGAGCTGTTAGCCGCAATACTTGGTGGACTCCACAGTCCGAAAAGCCCGCAGCCGATTCTTTAGTATCAGATCTAAAGAAAACAGAAATCGAAAATGACTACAAAGATCTACTTACAGCGTCCCATCCAGCTTACGTGGATATAATGCAATCAAAGCTGAAGCTGAATCCGTCGTCGTTTAGGGCTTTCCTAAGGGCCTAAAGGTCACCGGGTAATGTGGAGTACAGAGGATGTTTCCAGTTCTGCCAATCCATTTGCTGATGTCTTTAAAGTGTGTTCTGCACCGGTTCACCCGCATCCAAACCGGAAAGCTTTCGTCTGATACCATTATACGATGTGAACAACTCGAACTTCCGATTCTCAGATGGAATTGTCTGAAGTACTGAACGATTTATATATAACGAAAGGTCTTGGAGTGGATGGACTAACTCCACTCATCATCAAGAGCTCTACGAAAGAACTGGTTGCACCGATATCGTTTCCTAGCTGACTGTACGTTCCCGTCCATTTGGAAAATTGCTGAAATTGTTCTTATGCACAAAGTAGGACGTATTCAGCTAGCTGATAAACATCGTGGAATATCGATACTTTGTTGCCTTGTCAAAGTCTTTGAAACAGTCGTCCATCGTTCGCTGAGCAATGCTGCATAACCTTTGATCAGCGAGTCTTAGCATGGTTTAGTCGAACGTCGTTCTACGACAACAAACCTAATGGTCAACACATTATTCTCTGCAGTTAAATTCCGTCGCCAAGTAGATTTAATTTACTTAAATTTTTTGAAGGGTTTCGACCTTGTTCCGCATACGTTTGTAATCGACAAACTTTTCCATCTTGGTTTTTCCAAGTACGATAGTTGAGTGGTTGGAATCATACCTCACCGGACGGAAATCTTTTGTTCAGGTTAACCATGAAACCTCAGCAACATTCAACGTCACTTCAGGAGTTCCCCAAGGGAGTGTACTAGGTCCGCTCATTTTTATTCTGTACGAAAACGATCTCGCATGTTGGCTGTCATCTGGACAATCATTCTTCGCTGACGATCTCTCAAATCTTTCGGGTAATATCATCCACCCTAGAGTACGCCGCCTTGCAAAGCGACATTGATCAACTCTTGATGTGGTGTGACGAAAACGGCATTGCTGTTGTAAACATTAAGAAACGCAAGGTAATATCTTTTATTCGCTGCCTAACTACTACTGAGTTCCCATACAACCGCAGCGACTGTTCATCATTACTTGCAAGTATTAATATAAATATTCCAGTTCGCTTTCTCCGAACTCACGATGCACTTCTGTTGCCACTCAATAGAACAAACTATAGGTACAGTAACCCGTTCAATGCTTGCATTCGTGATTTTAATTTTTATTTTATAATTAATTACCAGTCGCAATCGTTGTTGCAAAGCGTTATTGCCGGCTGGCACTATATCATAAGGTATTTCATTCTAAATCTTCTCCAAACGTTACTTGAAAGTATCCAAAGTCAATCCTTTGATGTATGCATCAAAGGATTGCATAGATAGAAGTCAAGAGGATTCAAGTCAGGCGCTTTTTCGAAAGAATAAAATCCGAAAAATTGTCCTCACACCAAGCCTGTGTAGCTTTCGCCTGGTGAGACGGTGCAGAATCTTGTTGGAAGCAGTATGGTGCATTCTTGTAGTGTTTTTGACGATGGGAAATAAATGGTTCAAAACATTATCGATATAATATTTAGTGGAGAAAGTCCCGGTGTATTGGTTAGCATTCACGCCTCTCACGCTGAGGACCCGGGTTCAAATCCCAACCCCGCAGAAGTCACGAATGACCTAAAAGTGTTAATGTGACTATAATCTAAAACAAAACAAAAAGAATAATTATATTTAGTATTGATTTTAACAACAGGTTTATTTAACAGCAATGGAAACTTCAAATTTTTGAAAAAACATCCTCATACTATCATCCTGAAAACATTTGCCTTTGAACAGTCAGTTTGTCCCGAGGAATATTTGAGTTTCGTACATTGATGCAATAGTATATCAAAGTCGAAAATTGGAGTGACTTTACGGGTAAATTCTGGACTGTTACGGATTAAGTCATTTGATATAATATCATCTGGTATGTTTACCAAGTAGGCTTAGTAATCTTATCTTTCAATATAGCAAACTTCCAACAGAATGTACCAAATCAGTTCAATCGATCGATTCAAATCAAAGCAATATCGCTTGGAAAACTATATGAAAACCAGAAACCTGATGCTGCTACCTTGAGAAGCCTGCGTAGTTTTTCCTGTAAAATTTTGCTCAGCGACGAGGTTCATTTCTGGTTTAACGAATACGTCTACAAACAACATTATCACCTTTTGTGTGATGAGTGGTTTTATGTAGTACAAAAACTTTTTAATGCGTCCAAAAAAATATACTGTTTGATGCGATTTATAGGTCGGCGGAATTGTTGGTCCGTATTTTATTGAAGATTTTTAATCTTCATTGGTCGTTACCTTAGTCTGAATGGACCCCGCTGCTGTTAGCGTTACTGTTTTTTATTGCCATTGCAAAGCATTGGATCTGGCCAATATGTTATTTCAACAAGACGGCGCTACTTGCCACTTATCATGCGAAACAGTAGACCAATTGGGAGGCAAGCTTGGTGAGCAATCAATCCTTCGTTTTGAACCTGTAAATAAGTTGGCTTGATCGTAAGATTTATCACGTCGGTCCCAGCTTTTGTGTTGAAAACGACTTGACAGGTGATGTGGATGAAAGTCATTACTTTACATTGCGAGATACTAATACCATGCCACCCCTACTAATACACCTAGAATTCTGCATGTATTGGTATTCTTTAGCAATCAACAAAAACATTCAAGAGCATCTGAAACTGAATACAACCATCTATAGTACGAACCACCGGATATAATGGCATCCGCGTTGATCACCTTGTGTCCATCTCCAAGTAGCGAAAGCGAGATTTCGTTGAAAACATAAAAACAACACAAACAGTAGAAGTCCCGCATTGCTGCCTTGAGGAACAGCCGAGAAGCAGGTAGGCCAGAAAAAGAAGCACCAGTTAAGCCGCATACGTATTACTCTGTTGCACAAGCAAGAACAAGTTAATTGTGAACCGGTCCGCCAAATCCCGAAAGGTAGCCGAGTCGCGAATTTTTTTGCAGCAGTATTTTATGGTCTGTATACGATCGAACATTGTGATTCGAAGACAAATTGCGTCAATTTATGCCTTTTGTTCAATGATATAACAGCATACACAGGCAGACGAGAAATCCTTAAGAATCGTGTTTATGTCCGTCAATAAAAAAAAGAATTCAATCATTAACTGTTTCATAACATTTATCTTCCATGGCAATTTTGTATTACAACCTTGCAAAGGTGTTTTTAATAAGGTGACCGGTATTTAGCTATTGTGCAATCATTACAACTATCATTTTGAGCAAATAGATGAGTTTTATTTCGATTGAACCACATGTATCAACAGTTAAATTGCATTCTGTACTAAAAATTATAACTATTATTATTATTTTAGTGGACACCGGAAATGTTTGTAAAGTTACAAAAGGTAGGGTTGCTCTCGTAGCTTCAAATTTAAAGTAACCAAACACTTTGGTTGTATTCTAGCTTATGAAGATTTTATTTCTTCAATAATAGCTGCACAACAGTTGAATAAGCAATTATTAGCGGTCATGCTGATGTTATGTTGTCTGTTTCACACCAACCAACAGGGAGGTGTTCCACGCAACATGTTGTTTTAAGAAGCTGGCTGCCCTCCTGCAGCCAAACGGGATGTAAAACAACACTGTTTAACCAGAAAATCAATCACTTCGAATACCTACCAAAAGCGAAACGCGTCGATTAACGAGTCCAGCGAACCTGCGAAACCGACTCCTCCGGCAAAACTAGTAGACCCGGAAAAAAGTCCACACTGTATTAAAGGTGCACCAAAAGCAGCTCGGAGGAATTTTTATCTTTCGGCGAAAGTCACTTTTCTACGACTCTGGCAAATTGAAAATGGCCATAAAATGGTGAAACCTGGCGCTTATTTTCTCGTTTAAATGACGAGTGATAGTAAAACTGGTGATCAATTTTCTGCTGCACAGACCTTGCTGTTTGGAGGTTTATTTCCACGATAAATGATAGACAAATTTATGCAATTCCCTTCAGCTCAGTTACTGAATTGTAAAGTGTTAGGTCAAGAAAAAATCCATTCACGTACACGTTAGGTTTCAGAACGGAAATTGTAAACATTTACGTTTATGTGTTCGTGATTTAAAATAATTGCTTGGTATAATTCAATTGCTGGAAACTACAAAAGCTTAAATAGTAACTCCGTAAACGTTTTTATTTTCTACCCAGAGTGCAGAATTATAATAAAACTTGATGTATTTTAAATTGTTCATGCCCATACTTTGTATGTGGTGCATTTCTATCGTAAACTTCAGCTCGTCGTCGTCCCTTAGATTCGCTCTGAATGTCTCCCGAATGTTCGGGACCTTTGTCGTAAATATTTGCCGACCACAGTGGCCCCTATCATTATCATCGGCCGCAACAGAGCAACAGAGTGGCCGCCGCCGCTGCCGCAGCATCATCAGTTTGTGATACCACATGTTGTTTATGTTACTGCCAGCCAAGGCTGGATCTTGTGCTCGTTTTTCTCGTGTTTATTGTTACTTTTCCACTCGCAATCAGACGAGCGGCTGCGGCTGCGACTGGGTGATGCATTTGCAGACAAAATGTTTATAAGAAAACGCCGTCTCGCCGCTCGGTTCGTTAGGCTTCCTCGTGCTTCCGCTCTTGGGCGGATTTTTTTTTCGTTCCTCGCTAAATGTGCGCATGTGTTTGAAAAACAAAATTCAGTTTACAATTATTTCCCTTTAGGTGCCCCCCACCTGCCACCACCACCCGAGACGGATGCTGTTGCCATCGCCACTGCGTTTGCCACCGCAATTTCGCTTTCGTCTCGCACGCACTGGCTGTGGCTGTTCACACACAAAACCGCGGTGTGGGCCGACCATGGGGCGGCAGAGTAGGACCGAGCGGCGGGGCCTATTCTTAACTTTGTTAATTTTCCAGCATTAATGTTTTCTATTTTTGTTTTCTTCGACTTTGCTTGCTGCTGCTGTTGCTGTACACCGATGCTGCTATACTGTTGGGTGCCTCAAAACTTTGTTTTTCACGATTATGTTTTTCGCGCGCGCGCACACGGTTGAATATTTTTCTTTGCTGTACCTCTCTATGGCCATTGCACAGCATAATAGTGCAGTTCGGTGTGTGGTTCAGCTTGGGGAGCAGCACAACGCATACCTACCACCGAGCAGGTGTGGGGGGTCTCCCGACAAGTTCATTAGTTGCAACCGAGCCGTGAATGAAAGGGCGACAGCGACGGCAGTAGCGGCTATGTTCGTTCAACCCCCGTTCCGTGCGATGTAAAGTAAGTGGGACCGAGTGGAACCGCGTCTGGTAGCAAACTCAATGGCTGGAGTTGAATAATAGTTCGGTACGGTGACCGAGGAGTTCTTATTTCATACTATATTTTTTTCTGTTTATCACCAGTTTTTCGTCATTTTTTGCATGATTTCCGTCCAGACCAGAAAAAATCTTGGAGTTACGTGTCATTTACTCCGGGAACTGTAAATTCAACCTATCCGTTTCGCTATTCTTATTGATTGAGTTTATCCATATAGTTTTAAACTAATCAGACATTCTGCACAAGAATTCATTTCATGGTAAATTCAGACCCCTCCCCTCTTTAGAAGGGGAATTATGACTCCTCTCCCCTTTAAGAGGAGGGCTTCCATACAAATGAAATACAAATTTCCTCATAACTCAAGAACTAATCAAGCAAATGGAACCAAATTTGACACGTGGGTGTTTTTAGGAGACAAAATTTTTTTCTATGATGAATTGGGACCCCTTTCCACTTTAAGAGGGGGGCTCCTATACAAATGAAATACAAATTTCCTCATAACTCGAGAACTAATCAATCAAATGGAATCAAATTCGACATATAAGTGGTTTTGGAGGCAAGATTTTTTTTCTATGGTGAATTTAGACCCCTCTCCTCTTTAGAAAGCGAGTTATGGCCCATCTCCCCTTTAAGAGGGTGGGCTTCCATACCAATGAAATTTTCTCTTATTTCTGCACAAGAATTTATTTCATGGTAAATTCAGACCCCTCCCCTCTTTAGAAGAGGAATGATGACTCCTATCCCCTTTAAGAGGAGGGCTTCCATACAAATGAAATACAAATTTTCTCTTATCTCGAGAACTAATCAAGCAAATGGAACCAAATTTGGCATGTGGGAGCTTTAGATGGCAGAAATATTTTCTATGCTGAATTACGACGCCTCTCCGTTTTAAAAGGGGGGCTTCCATACAAATGAAATACAAATTTCCTTATAACTTGAGAACTAATCAAGCAAATGGAACTTTGAATGGAGTCTTAAATTTATTTTATGATAGAGACCTCTCACCCCTGTGCACAGTGGTCCAATCAGCGAAATACGTGATCGTGTGATATCGCACCAAAACGTAAAGTTTTTCGCATATGGTAGTCTTTAGTAACATTTCTTGGTATAACAAGCCCCTTCTTGTGAGAGAAATGTTTGGGTGATTTTTTGTTGTACTTTTAAGTACGAGTTGTTTGATCTGCCACCATTTGCCACCTTGAGAAATATTTAAGCTCAGAGTAGTACTATTTTTCATCAAAAATGCTCAATATTTCCGAAACTTCAGAAAATCACTTATAATAATGTTCTACAAAAACGTTGATTTTAGCAAGATAAACAACTTTCTAGAACACTATGAACACGTAAAAGTTGACCAGAATAACTCAGGGTTTAAAAACTGTTTTGAAGGGTTTGTCCACGAATAACGCTTCATAGATAATTTCCATGAAGAGATACAAGTACGGTGTCTTTGACCAAGTTGTTTGCATTGATATTTACTACAACTTTGCCGAAAGTATCAAACCTGTATCTCGAATGTACGAGAAAATAAATTTCGTATCTCACTTTTAAGG
The DNA here is from genome assembly GCF_943734655.1 of Sabethes cyaneus. Lineage (NCBI taxonomy): Eukaryota > Metazoa > Arthropoda > Insecta > Diptera > Culicidae > Sabethes > Sabethes cyaneus. The sequence continues at coordinate 67,778,751 of NC_071354.1, forward strand.
GAATTAATCACCCAAAGATTTCTCTCACAAGAAGGGGCTTGTTATACCAAGAAATGTTCCTAAAGACACTATATGCGAAAAACTTCACGTTTTGGCGCTATATCAAACGATCACGTATTTCGTTGTTTGGACCACTGTGCTGTGGTAGGGGATATGGACTCTCAAACAAATAAAACAGAAATTTTTGCGAAACTCAAAAACTAATTGAACCCGAGAAATTCGAGACTCTTCCATAAAACATTAGTCGATAACAAGACCACAAAAACTATCTATAGTAACACTAGATCATTTAGGACGAGACGGCCGCGAGTGTTGCCGAGGACCCGTCGGAAGCGCCGCCCACTGTGGAGAGGCAACTCCCCGCAGAAATCACTACTGTCTAGGTTTATTTGTTGTCCTAGGTCTACCTGCACCTGGGTTTCCTGGAACTAGCGACAGCGAGCATTAACATAAGCAGCAAATCAGCGTATCTGGCATTTTATACTGTACGTTGTTGTATATTAGCTTTTTGACTGCATCGGTGTTGTAAATTCGCATCCAAAATTGTATTCAAATTCTTCGTGTCGGTAATTAGCTGTAAATTAGCATTGTCAGCACTATAAGAAGGTTATCAGTAAAGTAGCTGTATATTTTGCCAAAATAGCATTTAAGCAGCATTTAAGGCGACTTAAATACTTATTGGCCTACATTTGAATAGCATTGGTGATGCTTATTGGTTACCTGGGATGATTTCATAGTTACGTAACTGCTTAAGTCTGAATCATCTAAGGTTGAACTCCTCAGAAACTTGCAAAACACGAGATTGTGACAAAGATCATTCGAGATTCATGATTTATGTACAACACAGGTTAATTTGTGGCAATACGAAGTTTGTCGGGTCAGCTAGTACAAATGTATCTTCTTCTTCTTCTTCAGCAGCATAGAGCCGAGGTGGCTCGTGCTGTTTCAAGCACTCGTCTCCATTCAACTCGGTCTTGGGTCACTCTTCGCGTCGTCCGGCATCCTTACGACGTGTCCGGCCCACCGTAGCCTGCTAACTTTCGCTAGATGTACGATGGGAGTCTCCCCAAGCAGTGCCTGTAGCTCGTGATTCATACGCCTCCGCCACTCTCCACTTTCAGTTTGTACTCCGCCAAATATCGTCCGCAGCACTTTCCGCTCAAACACGGCAAGGGCGCGTATGTCCTCCGTAAGCAGCGTCACGGCTTCAAGTCCATAAAGAACTACCGGTCTAATAATGGTTTTGTACATTGTTAGCTTCGTGCGGCGGCGTATGCTTCCTGATCGTAGCGTTTTACGAAGGGCAAAGTAGGCCCGATTTCCCGCTTGGATGCGCCGCTGGATCTCCTTACTAGTGTTGTTGTCCGCGGTCACCAGCGATCCCAAATACACGAACTCCTCTACCACTTCTAGTTCGTCGCCGTCAACGGTTGCCGTCCGTGGGAGGCGCGCGTTTGTTTCCTTTGAGCCTCTTCCTTTCATGTATTTGGTCTTCGACGCATTTATTTTTAGCCCGATTCTCCTAGGCTCCGCTTTCAGTCTGGCGTAGATTGCCTCCGCCGTCGCAAAGTTCCTGGCAATGATATCGAAGTCATCTGCAAAGCCTAGAAGTTGGCTACTCTTGGTAAAAATCGTGCCTCTCGTTTCGATGCCCGCTCAAGAGCGATGTTGAACAGCATGCAGGATAGACCGTCACCTTGTCTCAACCCTCGTCGCGTCTCGAAGGGACTCGAGAGTGTCCCAGAGATGCGTACGAAACACATCACTCGATCCAATGTAGCTCTGATCAGTCGCGTCAGTTTGTAAGGAAAACCGTATTCGTGCATTATCTGCCATAGCTTGTCTCGATCGACTGTATCGTATGCTGCTTTGAAATCAATAAAGATGTGATGCGTGGGCACGTTGTACTCCCGACATTTCTGCAAGATCTGTCGGATAGTAAAAATTTGGTACGCAGTTGCGCGAGCCCCCATGAAACCCGCCTGATAATTTCCTACGAAACCTTGTGCTATCGGTGACAGCCGGCGTAACAGGATCTGGGAGAGTACCTTGTAGGCGGCGTTTACCAGCGTAATACCACGATAGTTGCAGCAGTCTAGGCGATCACCCTTTTTGTAGATGGTACAAACCACTCCTTCCATCCATTCCTCCGGTAGCTTTTCCTCCTCCCAAATCCTCGAAATAACCCAGTGTAGAGCCTTTGCTAGCGTTTCCCCGCCATGTTTATAAAACTCTGCCGGTAGGCGGTCCTTCCCAGCGGCTTTATTGGTCTTCAGCAACCTGATTTCTCGTTTGACTTCTTGGAGATCAGGTGCTAGGACATTACTATCTTCCATGGGCGCTCCTAGGTTAATTTCCGTTCCGCCTCCTTCTGCGACTTCGCCATTGAGGTGTTCATCGAAGAACTGCTTCCACCTGTCGACCACCTCGCGCTCGTTTGTAATTAGATTCCCTCCCTCGTCCCTACACATGTCAGGTTTCGGTGTGTAGCCCTTCCGAGTTTGGTTCACCTTCTCATAAAACTTGCGCGTGTCATTAGCTCGGAATAGTTGCTCTAATTCTTCACGATCTCTGTCCTCCTTTTGGCGCTTTTTTCTCCTCAGGATCGTGGTCAACTGGTTCCTAGCTCGTCGGTATTTGGCCAGGTTCTCTCTAGTGGCAATACTTAGATAATTTTTCCAAGCATTTTTTTTTCTCCTCCACCGCTTGTTGGCATTCCCCATCAAACCAATCATTTTGTGTACTCCGAAGCTCAATACCTAGTGCCTCTCCGATGGCCGAGCGTATTCTGCCCCAACCGTCTTCGAGGTTTGAAGCACATAATAACTCCTCGGAAGAAGGCAGTGCCTCATTCAGCATTCGCGCGTAGTTCTCGGCAGCTTGTGGGTTATCTAGCTGCCTGATGTTCAGCCGAGGAGGGCGGCTTTGACGTGTCCGGTATACGGTGGACAGCTTTGAGCGCACATGTACTGCTACTAGGTAATGGTCAGAATCAATATCCGCACCCCGACGGGAGCGTACGTTCGTGATGTTAGAGAAAAACCGGCCCTCTATGAGAACGCGGTCAATTTGGTTCATTGTACGTTGGTCAGGTGATCTCCAGGTGGCTTTGTGGATATCCTTGCGCGGGAAAAAGGTGCTTCGGATCACCAGGCCTCGGGAAGCTGCGAAGTTTATACATCTTTGGCCGTTATCGCTCGTGTCGGTGTGCAGGCTATGGGGTCCTAGCACCGGTCTATACATTTCTTCCCTACCGACCTGGGCGTTCATATCCCCGATGACGATCTTGATGTCCCGTGACGAGCAGCTGTCGTACGTTGCCTCCAGACTCGCGTAGAACGCTTCTTTCTCATCGTCGGGTCTACCTTCGTGCGGGCAGTGCACGTTAATGATGCTATAATTGAAGAAACGGCCCTTTATCCTCAATACACACATTCTCTCGTTGATCGCCTTCCAATCTATCACGCGATCCTGCATTCCGCCCAGCACTACAAAGCCCGTTCCCAGTTCGTTGGTAGCGCCACCGCTCTGGTAAAACTGGGCCTTTTCGCCACGGATCTTCCATACCTTCTCTCCTTTGCAACAGATTTCCTGCAGAGCTACGATGCCGAGTTTGCGGGGTTCCAGCTGTTCAATCAGCACCCGCTCGCAACCTGCGAAATTTAGCGATCTGCAGTTCCAAGTTCCGAGTCTCCATTCGTCGTCCTTATTCCGTCGCATAGGTCGATGCCGAATATTCCGCTCCGAATATGCTTGAATGTTGTTAGTTTAAGTTTAATTTAGGTGTGTAGCCGTACTGGGGCAACACTACCGAGTCTTGCGATGGGGCTGCTATCTTATAGTGCCGAGACTCACTACCTCCTTCCCGGTTAGTATACGACCTTAGTTTCCACAGGGGTTGGTTACCCGCTAAGGTTTCTCGTATTCCGGCTGGTACCACGAGGAGGTCGGGATCGGAGTTGCTGGATAAGAGGCTAACGACCACTATGGGGTCTATATTTCGCATTATCCAGCCGTTTACCAACCTGTATGTAACAAATGTATCTTGTAAACGAGAAAAAAATGCGTTTTAAGCAGACCCGAGAAAAAATTTACATTAAATTTTGTAGTAGAGACAATGGGTCTACAACAGTTTTTATTGTCGGCATTAAAATTTCTTTAACTCTAAATTGACTGATCGATAATCCGACAAAATTGACAAAACATGTTAATTTACGTAAAATTATGTAAATAACAAGTATCTGGAGTCTTTGAATGATATTTCAAAAGGAACATTCCGAAACTGGAACTCGAAAATCTCGACAGGGGTCAATACAGGTTGATCAATAAGGGTTAAAAAAATTATAAAAGGACTATAATATTTACTGAAAATGAAAAGCTTTGTTTGCGAAAAAAAAATTTTTGACGTAAGACTTTGTTTGTTTCTTTGTTTACTATACTGGGACTGGGTAGCACTTTGTGAAAACGAAAATAGAAGTGTAACGTTTGAATGAAAGATTTCAAATGCTAATAACTACTAAACTACTGAACGAAAATGAACAATTTATATGTCGCTGGATAGATAAAATGACCAGCAATTACGGAGGAGTTGGAGACCAATATTAAGGAGAGCGTAAGAGGGGGGGGGGGTTCTCCCATACAAATGAAAGACAAGTTTCCTCAAAACTCGAGAACTAATCAAGCAAATGGAACCAAATTTGGCATGTGGTGCTTTCAGAAGGCAAGAATTTTTTCTATGGTGAATTGAAACCCCTCCCCTCATTAAGAGGGGGCTCCCATACAAATAATTTACAAATTTTCTCATAACTCGAGAACTAATCAAGCAAAAGGAACCAAATTTGGCATGTGGGGGCTATTGGAGGCACGAATTTATTTTATAACGGTTTTAGAGAAGCACATTCGAATGGCATGTCATATTTGCGATGAACATGCTTTGGCTTTAATGCTATTTGTTACCAATGGCCCTTTTAAAGGCCACAAGCGAGTAAAAGTAAGATTATTGAAACATGTTAAACCACGCATAATCATATTCAATACAATAATCTGCGGGCTGGTCATTCATTACCATTTCAGCCTTTATGGTGCACACAAGTGATTTTTGAAAGAAATCTATATGTCTCATTGGTTGCAGGCCTTGTACTTATCAACCCCCGACCACGTATTCAAAAAAATTGAATTTGAATATTTCGCTCTACTCTTTTAAAAGTTTAATTAAACAATGGCACACACATTTTCGTATAAACATACATATGCCAGAAATGCAGTTTACTTTAGTCCTTGATCTAATGATCCGATATAGTCCTACGTCACCCTTTCGTACAACCCTTACAGCTGTATACCTTGTAGTTTTTTATTGTTAAGTTACTTAAGAACTCGTCGTTTTTATGGTAGAATCTTTCAAAATCCTAAAAGTTACGATGGACTACAATAAGTTTGATAGTATGGTTAGCTTTTTTGACAAATTTTAATGTTTTTGCTATATTTTGTATTTCACTGTCACAATAATTCTCATCTTCGATGGTTATTTTTCTTATGGTTATTTTTTCCGAGATTTATTCTTGCTTTTTATGTATACACTAGCTGACTCGACAAACTTCGTATTGCCACAAATTAAAATGTGTTGTACATAAATCTGACACAATCTCGAGTTTAGCAAGTTTCTGAGGAGCTCAACCTTAGATAATTCATGTTGGTAGTTACGTCACTATGGAAACATGGGTAGTTTAATTTACAAATTTTTCAATTTTTTGTCACAGTAAAGTAGAAAACTTGCTTAATTTGAAGAAAACCGAACTAAGTATAATAATAGAAATATTTACCGGTTACTGTCCGAGCAAACGCCATCTCAAACCGATTGGTAGGCTGGACAAAGATACATGCCAACTCTGCGAATTCGAAAGCGTAACTGCAGAACATCTGCTCTGCCAGTGCAGTGCACTAATTCTTCGCAGCCTAAGAACCTTCGGTAAAGGAACGACGGAGCCTTTCGAAGTATGGTCTGCAAATCCCAATCAGGTAATAAACTTCATAAGAAGTGCAATGCCGGACTGGGAGAAGAGGTATGAATTGACAATGACGAACACTTCCATCAATAGTGTTTTGTCGGTAACTAATACCTAGACAAAAGAAGAAGTATACCGCAATAGATCAAAATAATGGTCGTAATGGCCAAACCTTCCGACAAAAAAAATGTAGAAAACAATCCCCCCGATACTTAGCCAGGTAAAATAAAGCGGATAGCACTTAAATATTCGCCGTGATCTATACCTAAAATGGATTTCTGTCTGTCCGTATGTTCCTTATAGAATCGAAAACTACTGAACCGATCGGTGTGTTAGGAAAAACCGAGTAGGGGTTTTTGGGGCCGGGGAAGGTTCTTATGATGGTTAGAGAGCTCTCTCTCCAGTAAGAGGGGGGGGGGGGCTCCCATACAAATGAAATACAAATTTCTGCATAACTCGAGAACTAATTAAGCAAATGGAACAAAATTTGGCATGTGGGCGTTTTAGGAGACAAGATTTTTTTCTATGGTGCATTGAGACCCCTCCCCTCTTTAGGAGGGAAATTATGACCTCTCCTCGCTTAAGGAGGGGGCTTCCCATACAAATGAAATACAAATTTTCTCATAACTCGAGAACTAATCAAGCAAATGGAACCAAATTCGGCATGTGAAGGTTTTTGGAGGCAAGAATTTTTTAGTGTAAATTAGGACTAGGAATAAAAAAATATCTAGTTTTTCACGAACAAATTTTTTTATTTACAGTAAAAGTTATCGTCCTTTTATGGTAATTTTTTAGGCGAAAAAACAAAATATAATTAAAACAGACAGTCAAGCCAATTCTATAGCATAAAATAAGAAACAAAAATGTGAATAAAATTTGAATTTAAGGCACTTTTACAATAAATTTACCATAAGTTTCAGTGTTCACAATAAAAACTGTTGTAGATGCATTGTTTCTACTACAAAATTTAATGAAATTTTTTTTACGGGTAGTTACTTGTGTCTTTTCTGGTTTTCCTATCCAAGGTTTTCAGAGCCATAACATCTTCCCCCTTCGGGAAAATGATGTAATGACATAGAAATGCAATTACGATTAAATTTAAGGTCTTCAAATGGTCCTACGATGGATTTTTATTATTTGTCCTATCTTATTAACTAGGCAGTAGACTTCTGTACAGGCAGTCGAGGTTCAATTAGTAGATTTCAGCGTTCGTTTAGTCGAAAGTTTTGCAATTACCCATCATTTGGTGATAGTGCATCTATTAAATAGTTTGCTGCAGTTTACCATATTCATTTGAATTGTTTAGTTTTACTACATACTTCAACGAAAGCAACCAATCATTAGCTTTATAATAAGCAAGCTACTTTACTATATTCGGTACAAGTGAAATTTTTCAGCTGGATTCACTCCGTAACAACTACTGGACCACGTAACTAACAGCCTCGTTAGCAGTCATTTAAATGAACAAAACACCAGCAAGCGACCGGAAGCTACGAGTGGTCGTAGCTTATAAATAGCAGTAAATTCCTTTGCGTCAAAAAATCGATAGTCCGTATTAAAGCGCAGTAGCGTTGATGATGGTAACGGAAATTACCCATCAAGGATGAATGAATATTAAAGCTCAACTGCATGGCATTTTACACCTGGTCTGCACTTTTCTTATACTGCTTGTTCGTCAGTAAATGAAGCTTAAAAAAGTGAAAAACCAACAAACCACGGTGCCCGATGAAAATTATACTGAATTACTGCGTGATCGTAAACCAAGGTTTGCATGAAGTTAGACAGCAACGTAACAGGAAAACATGAATCCAACAAGGAAAACATACATTTCTTAATGCGCAGCATAAACAGTACTTATAAACAGTAGCTTTTACCTAAGCTACGCACATCACCGACAAGGAACCGCAAAGCGGCCGACCATTGATTATTCGACCGACCTGTAAATTCTGCGTCGTGGCTGGGCTGGGTGGCGGTCATAAAATTTTCCCCAACCCAGCAGCTATCTTGGAAAACTTTGAATCACTCGCCTCATCTCATTCTTTTTTACCTTTCACGGTAAATAGGCGGTTATTAGGAAATATCTTTTCACAGAAAAGTTTTTTTTTCTGTTCGACTGCTGCAAGTTCAATTTAAAAATAACATCCACCCACTTTCACATTAGTATTCCGCAGCTTCAATTGTATAAAGCTGTGGTATTTCGGAAAACACCAACCCCACTCGGGATTGTCTTCCTTTGTTGGAAGCCCTCTCTTTCGTTGCTCTGTCTGGGAGTTCATGTTGAATGGAAAAACAGTAAAAGTACTAGATGTCAAAGACGACGGCAGTTACGTGGGTTACCTGGCTGAGGAACCGCGACAGACCTGGGCTCGCCGAATATGGAATTTAAGGATTAAACTTTCGAGTTGGTTTAAGTTCGTTCCAAAACAGATGAGAGCAAATATGGAATACATTTCGTTTCAGAGTACGTGCTTGTGAATTGCCAGCTGAATGTATTTTTTTTGGGTGCATGTTTTATTACGTAACAGTTTTTTTGTTGCCAAAAAGCCATTAACCGTTGTCGAAATGCTTTCATTACGCAAGTGTTTATTGTTCCGAGCATCTTAGGCTGGTAAACAGGAAGCGAAGGAAGGAATTATAGTAGAAAATCGCACTTTACGCGGAGTTACTATCCGGTTATAAGAAACGACAGTGCAGAATGTGACCGGCAAGTAGGTACGGAAAATGTTGAGCCTCGAACTTACCGGTCTCCGAAAAGTAGTTATAATAATGGCCGGTGCTTGTTCGCCCCGTGTACAGGAACACCGTAAACACCAAATATTATTTTCCTTTGTTTTTTTTTATTGCTACACCTTTTGCCGTCGCTCAAAAACGCCGGGATGGGATCAAAGGCATCGAAGGGGGGCGGTACCAGCCCACGACGGACGGCCGCACCGGGGCGCGCTCGTTCGCCCGCCGATGGGAGAACACTTGCGAACCATTCAAGTGGGTACCTAACGAGGAAAAAAAATCGTGTTTAAAGCCATGTCTACAGTTGCAATTGCCGGGGCGAAAATGACCTTCCGAGCTCTCCGAACGGTACAATGGCTACACGGGACTAGACGGCGGCAAACCGGCCCAACCAGGCACAGCACCAGCACCAACGCCGAAGTACGAAAATCCGCGTTTAACCACCACCGCTTTGTAGCATGGCAGAATAGGTAGTAACGGAGTGACGGAAAGAAACACCAGCACCACAGCGGAAAAACTGACGAGACGGCTTGAAAAATAAACAACATAATTTAATGTTGGCAGACCGGGTCAAGTTTCTTATCGCGCAAGATCAATGATTAATTTTTTAGGTTTGTTTTTCGCAACGTTTAACTACTTGATGCATAATGACATCAGCTTGTGTCAGATAATTTCATGGAAGTGTATATAAGAAATGATGAGAACTAATTATGCAACGCTTAAGAACTGTACTTTTCAAGCACGCATAATTGTAGATAATGCGTAAAAATGATCCAGAAACAGTTTTTACGATTTCACTGCAAAACAACGTGCTACCTAATCAAATTTCCGTTCCACAAAACAAATATGCGGCAATTTTATGATTTTTAAACAATGATATCATAAACATGGCGTTAGATTCAAACATTTTATGCGTTTCCAACTATCTTAAATTTTTATTTTGGACTAGCTGACCCGACGAACATCGTATTGCCACAAATTAAACTGTATTGTACATAAATCCTGAATCTTGGATGACCTTTATCACAATCTCGAGTTTTGCAAATTTCTGAGGAGTTCATGGTTGTTTTAATATACAAATTTTCCACAGTAAAATAGAAAACAGCTCCCCCCATTGCTTAGCCTGATAAAATAAAGCGGATAGCATTTAAACATTCGCCATCATTACAAACCATTTCGCCGAATACCATTTTGCGGAACACCAATTCTCGATTGACCATAACGCGGAATATAGAGTTCCGCAGAACCCAACTGAAGGTGACACGACTGAAGGAAAGTAATAGAGGTCACTAGATTTAGGAAAATAAATAAACCTAGATACAGGTGATCTCTACGGGGGGCTGCCCACCGCAGTGGCCGGCGCTTCCGGCGGCAGGTCGCTGGCAACACTCGCGGCCTGTGGCCGTCTTACGCTGAATTATCTAATGTTACTATTGATAGTTTTTGGTGGTCTTGTTATTGATTAATGTTATATGAAAGAGTCTAAAATTTCTCGAGTTCGATTAGTTTTTGAGTTACGCAAAAATTTCTGTTTTATTTGTATGAGTCGTTTTCCCTCAACCACAGTGGTCACCATCATTAACAAAATTCATGCCTCCAAAACCCCTCACATGCCAAATTTGGTTCCATTTGATTAATTAATTCTCGAGTTATGAGGAAATTTCTATTTCATTTGTATAGGGGCCCCCCCTCCTAAAGTAGGGAGAAGTTTCAATTCTCCATAGAAAAAATTCTTGTCTCCAAAAACACCCACATGTAAAATTTGGTTCCATTTGCTTGATTAGTTTTGGAGTTATGCAGAAATTTGTGTTTCATTTGTATGGGAGTCCCCCCTCTTAGTGGGGGAGGGGTCTCTAACCATCATAAGAACCTTCCCTGGCCCCAAAAACCTCTATATGCAAATTTTCACTCTGATCGGTTTAGTAGTTTTCGATTCTAAAAAAATTAACTTATATCCTACAAATTATTTTTTTGTCCCCCGATTTTTCAAGCCAATTTCCAAGGGGGGGGGGGGGGGGGGTGACAAAAACTTTTGAAATTATTTGCAATGGCCTTAATAAAGTTATATTAATTTTCCCCTTTTTTACTTCTTTGTGAGTTGTGTCACTTTTAACTGTTATTTTTTGAAAAACGAGACCCCTAAAACTAGGAGAAAATATTTACAAAAATTAAATAAAAAGGAGATATTTTTTACTCGCTCAAAATATAGGAATAGAAAAGAAAATTCAATCCCCAAAAAAGTCAAATACAAAGTCGAAACGTCGGAAAGAATTAAAAAAGCTGTTGTAATTTTCATAATCGATTGAAAACCCAGACAAAAAGCAAAAATTAGAATTGAAAAGTTAACAGTAAAACTTATGAAAGAAAACAAAGGTGTTTGATCTTTAACGCTCAAAGTTAGTGAAGAGTAATTTCAGCTCAACTAGCCAAACGATTTGACTCGACTATTTTTGATTGGAATGAAATTTTCCTAATGTGTTGGGTACCACGCAAGAACTCATTTTCAACTAAACTTGATTTTTTTCGTCAAGAGTAACTTCAATTGACATTTTATAATTTTTATCAAGGTTTTGAAAAATTTTTTCTTTCAGTGTAATTTTTTCTGCAAATATACTTAATTTCTTACAACTTTTCCTTTGACGCCATTTTGATCAAATAAGTAGTTTTCAAGACATGATGTTTTGAAAAAAGTAATCTCATTTCTATATACGCCCTTTTGAAAAGTTACTCTTGACGAAAAAGTTTAGTGGAAAATGAGTTCTTGCGTGGTACCAAACACATCAGAAAAATTTCCTTCCAATCAAAAATAGTCGAGTCGAAAAAAAATTTTTCAGCGAGTTGAGCTGGAATTGCTCTGAAGTGTTGACCTGAAATATGTTTTGTTATATGTTTGTTTGAAACGTCCCCTTCGTAGCACCACCATGTGACCATACCTGAAAATTATTCCATTTTATAATTTAATAACCGAGCCTAGGAAGTGCGGTTTTCGGTTGCCTAAATTTCCCTTATAAAGTCAAGCGACTTAACCCTGCCGTTAAGAATTAGAAGCGCTATGTCGAAGTTACACTCTGTACTGGAGGGGTGAAAACATGCCAGTCGCGACCGGAGTATTTTGGGGTATTATGCTTTTTACCAGCATCGAGCCGAGGTAGCTCTTACTGTATCAAAAATTTCTCTCAACTGTACTCGATCCTGGGCTGCTCGTCGCTAGTACCTTGAGAGCTTCGACACACGCAGCCGGCTTCAACCGGCGCTATATTTCTATTCCAACGCTTACGCCACTGATGCAAAGGTACGACAAACAAACGCCGGTGCTGTGTGCAGACATTCTGCTACCGACACACTCCCCAGCTAGCACTATCATATGTATATTAAGGTTACAAATAAGAATTACGTACGCATATGTATCTAATAAAATCGCATTCAATGCGCAAAACTAGCTAATACGTACTATTTTGGAAGTGATATACGCACGGAGGAATAATTTTTCACTTATTCACGATTCACTTATATAGTATATATAGTATATATTCGTATATATACGACAATATTCGATTAAACGTGATCAGTTTCATATTGCTACTCAACTGAAAATCGTAATTGTCTGCTACTAGCCTTATAAAAGAAGGAATATCACCTTTTGCGCGCTGTATTAAGTTAGTTTTACTTACGATTTCGAATTTCTTAACCTTCCGTTACTCGCACTGTTGTATTTTGTACAACGCTTGTAGATTTTTGGATGCCATTTTGTTTTAAAGTAACTGATCGATCGAACCAAAATGTATTCTTCAATAAATTTATTATGAACAAAATGGCATAATTATTTAATACATTAATGCTTTAAACTGTTCAGCAAAACAGATGAGCATAAACCAAAATCGCAGAAACGATGCAAGCGGCGTGTGAGGGGTACCGCACTTGGTCCCTACTGGAATTTTCTCTTATTTCTTCATAAGGGAAAATGGTTTCTGTATACAGCAAAGTTATTCAGCAGTTGATGGTCATTCCGCAGGTGTGCAAAAGTTCCTAATTTCGTGACTTCACGGCGCTAGTGTATGGGCTAGTTTTCTGAATGTGTTCTATCTACGTAATCTGTTTATTTGTATGATCCTGTTTTCGGAAAATGTTTTAGTGGACCAAAAATGCGCTGATGAACGGAAGTAACCAATTTTCACACTATGTATCATCACTGTGCAAAAAACTTTCTAAACATCCTGCCCAAGTAAATCAAAACACCACATCGGCCCTACTTTCTAACCACAGATGCCCTACTTTCTGCCAACAGCAGAAATGTTATCATTTGTTGAGATGATTTATATCATTATGGAACTACATCATTTATGGAGCTATATCATTTAGGAACGATAAAAGGATCTTTCCGAATGCAGAAACTTGTATATGGCCGCAATTGTAAGCCCTACTAGCACGGTTGTTACAAAGCAGTTGTGGTAACCGAATTATGACTAATTTCAATCGTAATTCGGTTGCTTCAACTAAATGGACCTAAAGTGTGCTACTTGGGAGATGTACAATTTACAGCGAGTTTTGGCGCCGCCTGGTGACAAACTTATAAAATTCTATCCCCCAAACGATAGGTCTTAACCTACTGATTAACTTTGCTGAAGACAGTAACTTTCTATATAGCCAGGATTCCAAAATATTCCGAGATAAAGAGTGTTGTACAAAATACAACGCGCGAGTATCCGTGTTACAAAAGTTGGCGCGAGTAACGGAAGGTTAAGGGGTACAGTCATCCCAGTATTACGGGCCAGTTAAGCATGATGCTGCTACAAAATTATCGGTAGGAACACAGATTTAAATAATTTACAGATTATTTATAACTTAATTGGTTATAAATATACCATAGTTTGATGTTCTGTAGGAAATCTTGCTCAAAAATTACACACTTTTTTGCAGAACAACGAAATGTAAGCATATTCCGTTCCCAGTATTATGGGCCACTTTTAAACCTGGTCAGAATTATGGGTCAATGTTCCCAGTATTATGGGTCAGTAAAACAACATAGGTTTTATTTCGAGAAAATCGCACGCACGCTCGCGCCTGTTTGTGTGTGTGTGTATCTTGTTGTATCTTGTACTGTACTCAGCAACCGTCTGAGTGAGTTGAGTTTAGATTCAATTTTAGCTTCTTCGTCAGGAAACTCATTAAACTGACTCAATGTATGATGGATGGTACTCAGTGCTGTGTTCGGATTTCGGGTGGAATGTCAAGTTCATTCGAGTCCCGCAGAGGGCTTCATCAAAGTGATGGTCTCTATGGCAAACCAAGTATGCAAAAGGCGGCCTAAGCTAAATGGATACGATAGGCAGGGCATGTTGCAAGAATGCCGGACAACTACCCTACAAAGATGGTATTTGGCTCACACCCGGTAGGAATAAGAGCGCAGCGAGCAAGATGGTTAGATTAGGCGGAGCGAGTCTGAGAAATTAAAGAGCGTTGGCCCACAACCGAGTGCATTGGAGAAACTTTGTTCATCAGGCTTTATCTTAGAACAGCAAGCCAACTAAGTACAGTAAGTAAGTTCAGGAAGAAGAAAAGTATTTGATCCTGGATTATTAGTTTTGGGTAGTTTCCAAAAATAACGCGGAACTGTACTGTATGGTAGATTGTAATCCCTTGCAACTTCCCGAACTTTTTCGATTTGTCTTGCTGGATCAAAAGCGTGATGCAATATATCAGAATCATAGAGCTTCGATTTCTGTATACTGATTTTCTGTGCACGTTTTTTCGTTTTACTGAAAACAAATTACAATTATAGTCAAAAACAGCGAATACTGTTGATCTATATGCTTGACCCATAATACTGGGAAAAGTCAATTTTGCTCCCAGTATAATGGGCCATTGTATAATTTCGTATATTAAAGTGGAAAATGAATTTTTCTAGGCGGTTTAACCGTAATTCAATGAATACATACTTATTCCCTCGATTGCCGTTCATTTTATGCTCAGACACACAAATTTACGCCGCTTTTCAGCTTATAATTCACAACCGACTTTTTATAACAACCGCAAAAATAACAACAAATCGACAGTCGATTGGAGCCAACTGACAACTACCGAAAAATTAAGAAAATTAACGCATTTGAACTAAGTGTATTGCTATCAAGCATGCAGCGGAATGTTGCTTCTATCTATTGAACTCATACTCGATAGTTAAATACTAATTTGTTACGTATGAAACTAACGTAAAGTATGGACTGGCCCATAATATTGGGGTGACTGTATCTATACCTAGAAAAATTAATTTCTGTCTGTATTGTTTTCTTATAGACTCGGAAACTACTGAACCGATTGACGTGAAAACTTGTATGCAGGGGTTTTTGAGGCCGGAAAAGGGTTTTGTGATGGTTAGAGAAACCTGCCCTCTCTAAGAAGAGAAGATCCCCTATAAATGAAACAAATTTCTGCATAACTCGAGAATTTTTTTCTATGGTGAATTAGGAACCCTAACTTCTTTAAGAAGGGGGGGGGGCTCCTATATAAATGAAACACGAATTTCTGCATAACTCGAGAACTAATCAAGCAAATGGAACCAATTTTAGCTTGTTGGGGGTTTTTGAGGCAGGAATTTTTTCTATAGTGTACTGAGACCACTCCCCTCTTTAAGAGGGGGGCCTCCCATACAAATGAAATACAAATTTCTGCATAACTCGAGAGCTAATCAAGCAAATGGTACCAAATTTGGCATGTGGAGTTGAATGGAAGCAGGATTGTTTTATGGTTTACTGAGACCCCTCCCCATCTAAGAGGGGAGTGATTCACGATTAGGGCTCAACTGGCAAATTGTAAACAAATCGTTTTATTACACCATCAGCCTTAAAAAGACTGATAATATCCTTGGCAAGAATCCTTTCTTTTGTTTTAATCGTTAGAATTATTTAAAACAAGTTTTTAGTAATGGGCGATAGAAGTGTTTAATCAAAACAAAAGACAATTTGCAGTTTAGCCCCTTGCATTGTTATGAAGTGACAGACTTATTTGCAAATCGTTTTGTAAACAGGCGATAGTAAAGAGCGAAACTGCGTTGTTTTCAAAACACAGGCGCATTGTAAACAGGCGAAACTAAATAAAAAAATCAAAACAAGGCGAAACAGCGCTGAGCGAATCTCATTGTCAAAATGCTTTGAGGCTCATTCCAAGGGGTTCAACTATAAAACTTAGATTTTGAGCTTGAATGCACAAATTTTATGCAGTATTGTTGTGAAATTATAAGATTGATTTATTCTACCCCAATTTATGTCTTTAAACTTGATTTTTGTAACTTTTATTTAAATTAAGACTTGAAAATGTACTGGCAAATTATCACAGCGATATTCCTCATTGTTTACACTTTGTTAGTTGCGCCCTTATCGCGAATCACTCCGGAAATAGAAATTTCTTCATTTCTCGAGAACTAATCAAGCAAAAAGAACCAAATTTGATATGTGGGGTTTTTTTGAGGCAGGATTTTTTCTATGGTGTACTGAGACCCCTCCACCTTTTAAGAGGAGGGGCTCTCATTCAAGTGAAATACAAGTTTCCTCATAACTCGAGAACTAATCAAGCGAATGGAACCAAATTTGATATGGAGGAGGGGGGGGGGGGTTTGGATGCAGGATTTTTTTCAAGGTCTACCTCTATTACTTTCTTTAAGTTGGTTCCAAACGAGTGCCAGCGAGTAAGGAGAGGATCATCCCTGCGAAAAGATACTTTCCGCGTAAAGGTTTTTCGCGAAATGGTGTTCCGTGCTACGGTCAACCGAGAATTGGTTTTCTGCAAAATGGTATTCAGCAAAATGTTATACAATCACGGCAAATATTTTAATGCTAAAAAGCAAAGCCTAGGTGCTGCATTCCGTTATCGAAACTTGACCTTCTGTTTTTATACAACAGACTTCGCAGCCAGCTGTAGCTGAGTACAGGACAATTGCAGAGCCAGTTGCTACGATCCTGTTGATTCCAACAGCCTCTCCCAGCTGAGATTCGAACATACGACGACTGGCTTATTAGGACAGCGTCATACCTCGAGGCCAACTGGGAGGCCTAATGCTATCCGCTTTATTTTATCAGGCTAAGCAATAGGGGAAGCTGTTTTCTACTTTACTGCGAGGAAAAATTGTAAATTTGTATATTAAACTACCCATGCTTTCATAGTTACGTAACTGCCAAAATGAATCATCTAAAGTTGAACTCCTCAAAAACTTGCAAACCCGAGATTGTGATAAAGGTCATCCAAGATTCACAGTTTAATTTGTGGCAATACGAAGTTTGTCGGATCAGCTACGATAATTTTCATACAATGATATACGAGCTGGTGTTGGGTGGGTCGCTAATGCACAGCCTCGTAGCGTCTTTCTGCATAGCGAGCCCACTCACGAGGCAAACAACTCGTGAGTTGCCAGCTGCCCGTGACGACTAGCGGTAAACTAAGATACAGCTGCTAAGCATTACTTTTTGTTTTCTTCTTCATCTTACGCCATCAATTCTACACGCGGGTGCCAGTACAAGCCCTCGCGGGCGATCAGTATCAACTGCTTGGGCTGTAATGCCGAGCTAGGGCGAGGGTTAGCACACTCGCAAAAGCTCGTCCCAGGGCATGAATAAATAGAAGCGAGAGTCCGAAAGAGATGTTTATGCCGGCGCGTTTGTTAGAACGAGTACGCGTGTGTGCGAAAATTGGACCACACGAGAGTGGGCTTCGCAACTCCTGTACGTTCCACAAGGGAGCTATTCAGGGTCGTTAGTATTCAGTTTATATGTAGTTATAAACTGCATTCAAGCATAGTAAATTGTTGCAAAATTATCCAATCCCGTTGTGAATGAATATGATTAGAATTTTTAGTATATATTATGTTTGATACTTGGGCCATATTGGGGAATATGTACAGCTTTTGGCATAATTAAAGAGCAGACATCAAGTCAGCGATATAACATCCAATGTAAAGTCCACTTTATGTCCAGAAATTTATATCAACGGCAGCACAGTAGTTTAGTCCAATCGCAAAGCTTTTGCAATAGAAATTTAAATATAAACATAAGCTCTCAGAGAGTTATAATCATTATCACATGTTCACTAAATAATTTAAAGGTAAGAGTTAATGGAATAAATGTACCCCGAGCATCACATATAGTTGTCTGAATCAGTTTTAATGTTAAACGACGAAAATACCGCAATTCAATAATCAATAAAGAAATAATAAATTACTGAAGCCAAGAAGATCAAAATACACAACTCAACGACACCATATATTCATTTTTCAACATGTTGAAAATACTCGATAGCATGTTGCAAAATGAATGTTATTTTTCAATTTTGAAAGGAACGCGGTTGCGTCGTCGCCCGTTATATTGTACCACTCATTTTGAACAAGAATTTTATCTCTATGAAAATGTAGAAATTCAAAAAAAAATCTAGAGCTAAATTGACAAAATTAGGCCACACACATGTCATGTTTCATTCTGATTACAAGCGCTCACTTTTCGGTACAATGGAAAAATGAATGGCAGCAACAAAGCGCCATCGAAAACGGCCGCGGTTGTATTCCAATTCCAATGAATGACGAGGAAAGGAAACATGTGTGAACAGCCCGACACTAAGACGGATTCGGGCGTTTATTATTAACAACATGACATCACACGCGCGGCCAGTCCGCTGCTGCTGCAACTTCAGCGCGTTGTCATAAACATACCTACCTCTAGATACTAACGCTGCTGCGCCGATTGGTTCGAGCTTCGAGCAAACTAGCGATTGACTAGTGGCGATGGATGGCGACTTGCGCGAGTGCTGCATGCATCACGATGTGCTCTATCTGCCCCGGGGCCTGAATGCGGTCTTCCTTCGTGCGGTAATGGCGTTGGAAATGTTAATGATGATTAAAAGGATGATGACGACGACGACGATGATGATGATGATGAACTCGAGAGCTCGTGATCAGGTTCTCAATGTGACGTTTGACAAGTTCTTCGTTCTTCGAAATTAGCAGGAGGTGTTTCAGAGACTCGACTGGTTCAGCAGACAGCAGCGGCCGTTTTATCGCGCCTGCATTCCCCACATACCGGTTGTTCGAACGAAGTCGTGCCTTAGGGATTTACTGGAATTCGGATGGTGTTCCCTTCACTCTGACTCTAGGTGTTTCGATTCTTAGAGGAATTTATATGTGTTAAGTTCTAATTTTTCATTTACAGGTACATAAATATAGACCATCTATGAACTAACGAAGAACTTGTTTTTTGAGCTTGAGGAACAATCACCGGATGGGATGTTTTCCCTAGTGAACGTACTTCGTTAGAATACCGCGAAGAGGCACACCGATCAATCGACGAGTCGCCTGCCATCGTAGCAACGGATCATCAATTTTTGGCGACTTGTTGAATCCGGAGGAAAACCCACGCCAAGGTGGTACACTTTCACAGTCACTGAAGCGCAGAGCCATTTCCCTCCTTCGCACACATCATCTATCAACGGAACCGAACGTTGCAAAGTTGCAATCGATTGAACTTCTCCTTTGGAGGTCCTTCACTTTTTTATGCGCACTGTTGAAGTCGCGGATCAGCAAAATTACTCACGCTGTAACGGACGCGGCGGTGTAATGGTATGCGTGTTTGTGTGACACCGGCTCCGCCGGAGACGCTGGAAGTTTATTATGACTGACAGCGTCAGATGAAAATTATGGTATTTTAGAGCTAGACTGGTCTGTTTTCGCCACCCAGCATCGACGCGAAAATATCCGGAATCATACGTATATATTTTTTACGGTAAGTGGATAACGAAACGAGAAACGAGAGGGAAAAACGAGCTCTATTCTTTCTGGAGAGGTTTGGTCGGATGATGGCTAATGGACTTTTACGATGCAGGGTTTGATTTCATGACGAGGGCTTATGGTTATCATAACACGAGTGGTTGCCATATAATATAGCCGGCAGTAATCCGGCGAGGGTGGTTGGGGCTGGTGCATGTACCCGGGCCAGACGTACAACCAACCAACTGGTGGTGTTGGCGCTCTCGAGCAAAAAATCATATATTTTGATTGGCGATTTACTGGAAATAGCTTGCCGTTTCGATTGATTGAAGGCTGTCGGAAACGTCTTTTGTGTAAATCGCAACCATGAACTTTGTGCTTCGGTAAATATTGACTATATATGTGGAGGAAAAACATGTGAAATGAACAAAAGTTTGCTGGCAATACACGGGGCCAGACACCGAGGGAGACTTTCGTCTAAAGTATGGTAAAGGAAAGACATTTCACATATATGCTGGTAGTTCGTCTTGAGTAAACACACACGATTTAACATCTAAAAGATATTGCTAATATGTGTGAAACCATGAAGGACGTGTAATAAAGTTGATGCGATAAAAAAAACTGACGGATAAAACCCAGAAAAAAGACATTTGATTTTGTCTTTCGTGTTTTCTCGAACTTGAAACTAAGAGCCGTGTTATTCTCATATGGCTTTCTTGTTTGTTTGAGTGCTGAAAAAGCTCCAAATTGAATTAATTATTTCAGCGAGTTTGAAGTTTATTTGCAGTATTTTGCCCGTGATATTTTGGATGCCCGGTAAGAACAACTCCATATTTTACTTCCATTTGACAAAGTTGCCATTCCTTACGCTCAATCGATACTTTAACCCACGGGCAGCTTCTTGAAGACGCCGCCTTTGATGCTATTAAGTGTGACGTGTCGTTGAAACGCGCGCGCTCGTTCGCTTGTTTGCATTAACGTGCGCACCTCGATATAAAACTTCAGGCTTCTAGAGGTTTCATTTCTCCAAATTGCTGTGCTTCTTCGATAAAGACCAACAAATATTTTAAAAAACGAGAAAAAAATGTCCCGGTTTTGAAAAATTTGCAGTTGCTTATAAAAATGCACTAATTTACTATTGAAAAACAAACGAGAGGAGTTATAGTATATCAATTTGGAAAGCTTGTGGAATAGTGAAAGGGCTAATCAAAATTATTAGAGAGTTTAAAATTGTTGCCATTCCGTGAAATAACCCCTCCCTCGCTTCTAAAATACCTTACCGAGTTATAGTAAAATTGACGGATACAGTAAAAACGTCCGAAGACACAGTCAAGCGCATTTCCACTTATTTATTTAGAAAGACAAAGACTACCCCCCTTTCTTTATTCTAGTTACTCCACAGAGCAAAATAGAACAGCAAAATTGCCTATACCTAGAATTTTAAAATACAAATTTTCACTTTTTCTATTCAATAAAATGAAAAACCTCCCCCGCCTTGCTGTTGAGAAAGAGTGAAATTGGTGGCACTAAAGCACTCCTCGGGTCCAAAAACACCTGTGTAAGTATCTGTGAGTATCATTGCCTCCTGCTTGGCTCACTACAACAGGGAGCGAGTGCGCTACGAATATCGCGCGTGCTGTTTGTTTCTTGTTACTGCGTGAATTAGCCAAAATGCCATCCAAGTCCACATTTGAATATCATCCATCAATCGTCCCTTTTAAAGGCCACCAAGTAACAGTTGAAGATAAAATTGAATTTTCTTGGATATAAATGATTGTCGATAACTTCGCATTTTGATCATTTTTCGATGACTTGTAGCACTCGTCAACTTTAAGTAACTAGCTTGAAACTGGGATGCAGTTGACGAAGTTAACTTACTTAAGAAGCTTGCTACAACTACGAATAAACCGAAAAAAATAAATAACTACTTTGAGTTATCACTTACAACATGGATTCGCATTCGTCAATTTCCACGAAATTGTTGATAACACCATTCATTGTGATTGATTAAATTACCTTACAGCTTACAACTAACACGTGGACAGCCAGTTGAAATATCAATTAGCAAACGTCCTCTACAACTTACTCATTCTTTTATACACCCTTTACAACCCTTTACCCTTTCAACACTTTACAACTATTTGGATACTTGACAGAAATATAATTAAAGCTATGCAAAAAAATTGCAAACAACTAACTGACACAAAGCAGCTAATTAAACGCTTAAATCTATATTCTGATAAGACAGTCGCTGATTTTCCTCGTTTTGAGAATTGCTGTGTCACGTCACATGCACAAATATCCCTTCAGCTCTGTTTCCTTGCAAGACAACAGTTTCGAACAAATTCTTGAAGGAAAGGAAAAGATGACCGCTCACTTTCCTATGATGTTTCACTTTCAGGACATCAAATTGGACTAGATTAAGCGTTCAAACGATGAAGGAAAGGGATGGTTTTGTAGTCTGGCGTACTTCCCAAGCACAGATATCAAATTAATATATATTTACACATCGTAAAGAATCTTCGACCTGATGGCACGCGGAGTTTTATTACTTTACCTGTGAAAGAGGAAACCACACTAAACAGATCATGTGTTTAACTGTTGTTCCTATCTGTGAAGCAAAGTAACCATGAAGAAAATTTATGGGGAAATTTGACCTTGTAGCTTTACATACATTTTAACTACTAAGCGTAGAAAATATTGTTATAAACGTGTTATTATAAAATTGCTAGGCGTTTTATCTATCCAATGACATACTAACAGTTATGTTTCTTTGAGTAGTACAGTAGCTATTAGCATTTCAAATCTTTTTTTGTTTAGATTATAGTCACTTTAACCAGTTTTGGGTCATTCGTGACTTCTGCGGGGTTGGGATTTGAACGCGGGTCCTCGGCGTAAGAGGCGTCAATGCTAACCACTACGCCGGGACTGACCCCTTGAAATCTTTTATTCAAATGTTACACTTCTATTTACGTTTTCACAGAGTGCTATTTGGTATAGGAGTCCTACGTCAATATTAATAAATTTTTCTCAAACTACTATGTGATGCAGGACCACAAACTTTACTTTCCAGCAAAATATCATGAATTGTCAATGCTTTATAGCAAAGCTATTTCCATTGACTCCTTATTCCTGCTGTCTCACTGCTGACTACTTTCTTCTATATGTCTCTATAAAACCACCTTTTTATAACTAGAAAAATTTAAACTGATTATTTTTTTTTATTTATGTTTTTTTTCTTTACAGGTACGCGGACACCGTCTATTTAAGCCAAATTCATAATGGATTAACACAGGTTTATTGTTACTGAACTGTAATTATTTGACAGACCGTTTACTATGCAAATGTTAATAAAATCCGTCTGCGGAATGACAGAATTTTATATTTTACTAACTATACAGGGTGTTAGATAACTCGGTGCAAATAGTTCAGAGGGTGATAGAGGACCACATTGGACGAAAATAATGCCTCTACGTATATGGTCAAACCTGAATCGTTATAGAGTTATTGAACTCTTTTAGTTCTCGATTCTGTTTGCCTTAAGTTAGCTCTAGTACAAAAAGTATGCCACTTAGCTCAATTCTGCTACTTTTATTCTAAAGCTGACACAATTTTGTACTGTTGCCCTAAAATCTCCTACTTCATAAAAGTTAGTAACTTTTCAGAAGCAAAAACTTTGAAACAAGTGTTTCACAAGCTGTTTTCATCCAAAGACCACCGACATAAGCCTGATAAAGTGAAATGATTTTATCTGCTAATTTAAAGCTCTGGTACCGTTCTACAATTCGTCCTTTGGTGTGAAACACCTATCTTTTAAATCTTTTCGTTGCAATTAAATTTTAAACGTATCGTTTTAGGTGTTGAATTAATATCTGAAAACTGCACGAATTCATACATCACGCATAGCACACTAGATCACCGCATGCGACGGACACAACAACGAAACACTTGCTGGGTCTCTCTAGAACGTTTCTGAAGACGATTGCAGTATCAAAATGTGTTCTCCGGAAAAAACCGTGAACTTTCGCCTTTGCTATGGTGTCGCTATTCGTTAAGCAATGACAGCCTAGCAGGAGTATGATAGGTATAAGATTTGCTAACCGTCGACTATCTAATGCAAGTGTGTAAACACAAATCTAGAAGTGTTCGTGCTGTTACATGATTTTAATTCAGGTACTTTTACGACAATGCACCGTCACTTTCGAGAAGGAACGTTGTTTTTAACAAGGCTTTGTAGAGAGCAGCAGCAGCAAGTGGTATCAGCGATTGACCATAAAATTTGTGGGAATTGTGGGAATGACACTAGACACGTGTAACACTAGAAAGTATATAGCGTGCGGACCCGGTAAAATTGCATCCTTTCCACACTACAGGTTCAAGAACTGCTGCTTGCGGTTAAATCTAAGTGGTTTCAATTTTGCAGGATTATGCGAGTAAAAGTGGAGGCGAACCATCAATCCTAATGTGTCCTAATGTGGTCGAGCATTGGGCATCCTAATGGGCCCCTTTGTTCCTGGTGCCGAAGGAGTTCTTGAAGAGAACGGATTTTACTGCACTGTCGTCCGGCATTATTGCGAAAACGTTTAATTTTAACTAATAAGATAGAGTGACCGATGCGATCAAACGATTGCCAGATTTGAGAAATAGTAGGTGGTAGATATGAAAGTTTCGTCAAGACTAAATAGGTACGCGAAACGATCGAATTTTGCAAGCAATGGGCGATATATGTTTTGCCTATAGTTCTCCATGTTGTAAAATTCGAGAATGGGAGTAAAATGCGCATTTTGCGATGAAAGATCTAGTCCATCTTATACGCCCGTTAGCAGCATTGTTGCAAATCGGGCAAGAAGCAAACAACGCGTACTCTCACGCGAGAACCATAGCACCCAATGCTTACACCACTGACGCAAGCGTACGACAAACAGCCGCCGTTGCTGTGTGCAGACATTCTGCTACCCACACACACGCAAACGCACAGGCTCGTAGCGTCTTTCTGCATAGTTCGCTCACGAGGCAAACAACTCGTGAGTAGCCAGCTGCCCGTGAGATTAGCGCGACACTGGGATACAAATTTTGCATTACTTTTTCATTTTGTGCCCTCTATTCTACAGCGAACCCTCGCGAGTGATCAGTTTAGTTGCTCGGGCTCCAATGACGAGCGAGAGCGACGACCGTGGCTGTTAGCTAAATACACACTCGCAAAAACTCGCCGTAGTGCATGAATAAATAAGAGCGAGAGACCGAAAAGGATGCTTATGCCAGCGTTTTTGTTAGAACGAGTACGCGTGTGTGAGGAAATTAGACCACACGAGTGTTGGCTTCGCAACACTGGTTAGTAGCTTACAGAAAAGTATAGCTTACGACAACTGTACCAGTCGAGTTAGCATGTCTATATACCGTGGCGATTTAGTGGATGTGTTCTTCTCAGCAGGGCTGTCCTACGGCATAACAAACAAATTCCTTAGCGCATCATACAATACTTGCAAACTCTAGTGTCAATCAAGCAATGAAACAGTGAAGTGATGCTCGTTATTTCAGACATTTCACGCATTTAAGAGAGAGTAGATCATCTGCGGTCAATGCTTTTCACCGCTATTCAGTAGAATTACTGCTTTGGTGATGTAGATACAAACTATCAGACAGTGGTCCCAAAGTACTATCCTGTGGTACACTTGAGCTATCAGTAAAAGCGATAGGTTGCTAGTTGCCAAGTGATACGAAAAGTTTAAGGAACCGATTGGCTTTTAAAATGATATCGGAGAAAGTTGCGAGCTTCGGCAAAATGGTTCGTTATGATATTTGCAGCGGGGATTGTCACAATAGACCGTATGAATAAGAGTATGCTTTATTTCGTCTATAAAGTTTGCATGGGAAAAACAAAAGCAAACTGATTTACTCATACAGGCTAATATATGCAAAATTTTGCCGATGCAAATTGAAGATGAAAATGGAAAACAATTATTTTCTCTTTCACAATTAGTCAAACAATTCCATAAGAAGATCAGTGTGATTTTATCGAGCCGCGGAGATAATGGTCTGAGTCTCAGTGTGTGATCAAAAGCCGAACTTTGAGAGTTTAAGGGGGGACCCTACTCTGGAAGACCGAAAAATAATAGATTTTCGTAAAAAAAATTCAGATGCTAGAATTATAGTTAAGTGTTCGGGTATTTTGGTTATTGGTTAAGGTATATTTGAAGATATATTTTGTATTTTTTGGATACCAGAATAGTAATTATTATGCTGGTGACAGGTAGGCGCGTGAATGCCCTCTAGAAAATAGTTCTTTGCTGGCGGTACGTGCCGAGAACCACCGGAGCATCGCAGAACGGATTTTAAGGATGACTTTGAAGCTTTAGGTCAATGCCTAAATTGTTACGTAGCGGTTTTTGAAAATTCGAAAAATTATCAAAATGGCGGCAATATTTCGTGTTTTCAGCAAAAATCGCCAATTAATTAATTAAATTAAAATTAAAATCGCCACCTCATAAAAAATTGAAAAATTGAGATATCAAAAAACGGCTACGTAACAATTTAGATAATTCATTTTTACTAGCTGCAAAAAAATTTCAGCCAAATCGGTCCACTAGATTCTGAGATACACGTACCGCCAACTAAAGAAACATGGTTTCGGGGAAAACGCGTTCAAAGTTTCGTACAGCAATGGACTTCCCTTGAGGTGACTTCACAATATTTGCCGTAAGTTTTCAACGAGATCAGATATTAAAAAGTCCTTTTGGCGTGTCATTTTTGAAGGTTAAGCGGCTCGAAAATGCAAAAAAAATAAAATTCGATTTTTCCGACATTCCAGAGTAGGGTCCCCCCTTAAGTGAGTTTGTCCCATCCTGGTAGACATCCAGTGTTTATTTTACCTTTTACAATGATTGTAGCTGAATACGTGTTTTTTTGAACAAATTACAACGAGTTGTCTGAATAATCTTTTGGTATTTGTTTCGTGAAGTGTAAATGAAGATCACTTCCAACCAGTTTATCACTCTTGTCTTATCTATTTATATAAGAGGCTTATGTCTGTACCGAAAATCAGGTCCCTGACAGGACGTCATGCTTTCGTAGCAATGGGTTGTATTCTCAGTCACCTCTCTAGTCGATTGCTGGACTGCTCGATTGCTGAACTGGTTGACTAGACTGCTCGGTTGGACTGGTCGATTAGACTGCTCGATTTGATCGCTCGACTGGACTGCTTAACTGAACTGCTCAACTGAACTGTTCGATTCGACTGCTCGACCCAACTGCTTGATTGAACAGCTCGATTTAACTGCTCGAGTGGACTACTCGACTTAACTACTTGATTCGACTGCTTGACACATTTGCTTGACTTACTACTCGACCCGACTGCTCGACTTAAATGCACGATTGAACTGCTCGATTGGATTGTTCCATGATTTATCTGCTCGACTCAACTAATCGATTCGACGCTCGACTCAACTGCTTGGTTCCACTGCCCGGCTGGACTACTCGACTCAACTGCTCGAACGAACTGCTTGACTCAGCTACTCGATTGGACTATTCGAATTGGCTGCTCGACTCAACTGCTTAACCCGATTGCTCGATTCAACTGCTCGACTAGACTGATCGATTTGCTTGCTCGACTCAACTGACTGCTTGATTCAACTCGACTTAGCCACTCAACCTAACTGCCCAACTCAACTACTTGACTTAACTGTTTGATTCGACAGCTCGACTTAACTGCTCGATTCAACTGCTTCATTCAACCACTCGACTGGACTACTGGATTGAACTGCTCGACTCAACTGTTCGACTTAACTGCTCGACTGAACCGCTTGACCCGACTGCTCGACTAGACTACTCGATTCATCTGCGCGACTGGACTACTTGACTTAACTGCTCGACTAGACTGCTCGGTGCAACTGCCCAACTCGACTGCTCGACTAAACTAGTCGGCTGGACTGCTTGACTGAACAGCTTGATTGAACTGTTCGACTAGATTGCTCGATTTGACTGCTCGACTCAACTACTTGACTTCTGTTTGATTCGACACCTCGTCTAAACTGCTCGAATCAATTGCTCAACTGTACTACTCGACTCAACTGCTGGACTGGACTACTCGACTCGACTGCTCGACTCAGCTGCTCACCTGGACTACACGACTCAACTGCTCGAATAAACCGTTCGACTGGACTACTCGACCCAACTGCTCGACGCAACCAATCAGCTCGAATGCTCGACTCGACTGCACGAATGAACTGCTCGACTCAACTGTTCGACTTAACCGCTCGACCCGACTACTTGACTAAACCATTCGATTCGACTGCTCGACTCAAGTGCTCAACCAGACTACTCGATTCAACTGCTCGACTGGATTACTCGACTTAACTGCTCAATTAAACTGCTCGATTTAACTGCGCGACTTGACTGTTCGACTCGACCACTTGATTCAACTGCTCGACTTGACTGCTCGACCGGACTGCTTGACTGAACAGATTGATTTTACTGCTCGATTTGACTGCTCGACATGGCTGTTCGACTCGACAGCTCGACTCAACTGCTTGACTCGATTGCTTGTCGCGATACAGGGATACCTCGATATAAGACAATTTATAATTTCTTAAAGTTGTCTTATATCGAAATTGTCTTATATCGAAACATGGTTTTTTCAAAAAAAAATTGCATTAGCGGTCGCCAGTTTTGCTCTGTGTTATGTGTTTACGGTTTTTGAACTATTTATTATTGTTTGAACTACTAGTTTTTTACTATTTTTGGGGTTATTTTGAAATAATGAACATCTTCATGGCACCGATTTCAGAATGGAAAATCAGCTCTGGTATCGTTATCAGCTATGTCAAAGGGATTTGTTTCGATATAAGACAAAATTGTCTTATATCGAATTGTCTTATATCGAGGTTGTTTTATAACGAGGCTGCCTTATATCGAGGTATACCTGTATTATATAGTCGGTGTTAAATCAGACAGGACCAAGTCGCAAAATTTTAAAAAATGAGTAAGTGATACCAAACGATCAAGAATTTTCTAAGCAACATTTTACTCTAATCAGACTACATAAATGTTGCAAACAGCCAGAAGTTTTTGTTCAGTTAAATAAAATCCAATACGACCATAAAAACTATTTATTTCAGTTTTCGGCTATGACTCTTTTAATAAAAGAGTACAACATTTTAGAGCTATATTATGCAATATAAGAACTCAAAGAACTAATACAAAGATTAAACAGCTTCGCAAACACTGGCCAATGGAATGTATCCGCAGACATTTATATTTTCCGGATCGTAATATTCGGGCTCTACTAGTATATAAAATAACATAGACCGTTTTGTAACATTTGACTAATAAAATATTGACCAAACTATGCTGCCAAGGCGGCTGGCTAGTGAAATGTGCTACGGCAGTACTTTGCCGCAAAACAAGTTCTGTTACGTGGTGGCCAAGTTCGCCCACAACCAAAACCTTCGGACTGGACATCGTAGGATGGGCTTCTAATCCAGCTTCAGTTTCTGATTTATCTCTTGCGATTAGATACATCGACGGAAGTCCCAATTGCCCTCGCATTGATATTCTTATCATTTTCCCAATATCTCATTAACAACGTTGCTCGCGAAAACACCCGCCCCCGCCGGGACGATTGCCCCCGATGGCGAACTCCACGCACACTCGATGCACATTCATCAGTTCAGTATTTGTCATTAATTCTAGCAGCGTTAGACGATCACCTTCGTACCCATAACTAGCTTCTTCCTCCTCAGTTCCCTCTCCCGGAGAGTTGTACAAACTTGGCACCGCCTCGTTTCAGTTATGCACTAGCCGTATGTCACCGTCAAACACCACCAGGCCAGCAGCAGCGCCGTGGTGAAGCATCAGATGCTGCCGTACGGCGCGGGCAAGTAATAAACGGATAAATAAAATTCTCATTAAAATTCCTACGGCTTGCCAATTCAACGCTTTCCCATTTCGTTGCGCACTGCTTCTGGCCTACTCGAAAAGCGCAAAGTACGGTTCGGTTCGGTTCGAATTAGGAAACATGCGAGTCCCTCTGGAATCAGTGATGCATGTTGTACGGTACTACTCCGTCAGGTTCCTGGTGGATCCCGTACGACACCGGGTGGGTGCCGCTCTGCGCCGGGTTTGACTGACAAATTCCCGCTGGAAGGGGTAGGAGTTCGAAGTTTATCGAACCCGTCCGTCGGTCGGCGGCTTGGTCGGTCTCTCTATGAATGTAAATCGAATGAATGAGGGAATGCATCCAATTAGTGATGGATGCGTGACGGTCTCGATTACGACTTGTTTGCCTGCTGGTTTGAGGTTAACTGGAGAATGTAAACAACATTGCAGACGATGACGATGACGGCGGACGGGATGTGCGATGCATAGGTCGTTCGACTTGAACGGTTTCCGTGTAGATATCACACACTCGGCTCGATGTGTTGGATTTGATTTCCGGGAATTTTCGACGTCAAATTTATCGTTGCGGTTAGAGGTTTTTTTGTTGCTTACATAATTTATTAGATACCTATATAAACAACGGGCAATTAAAAGCTGAGTTGTGTATGGTGTCAGGTTTATTATAGAACCTGACTGTTTCGTTGAAAGTTGCTCTTCAATAGTCCGTTCGCAATACGTATGAAATGTAAATCCCATCATCATCAGCAGTGTCCATCTGCTAGTATCCAATCTCAACGAAAGCCATTCAAGGTACCATTTTCCGCTAAGAACCGCTAGTGTGTCGCACATCTGGCACAAGTCAGATCACGACAATCAACCATTTTCCCGAGCCGCACGCGTGTTTATCCTCAATCATACCTCGCTGTAACAATTACCTTGTACTCATATTACAATTGAGACCTCCATTCCGGCAATTCGCCAGTCAGTCAGTCTTACACGACCGGTACCGTACAATTACATCCGCATGACACGAAAACTACCAGCCAGCGGTTACAAAGCCACAAGAGGGAAGATGATGGCGCAGAAGGTGTGCCAATTCTCTCACACATTAGCCGAGTGTTCCGTGAACTTTGGACCCTGCGTTGCGGTTGCTTTCGGGTTGGAAATTAGGCGTATCAAGTGTGCGGTTCTTTCGCGGAAAAATGACGGCGAAGCCGATCGTATGGGACAATGATAATTGTGGGTACCGATTCGGTTCTCCGCCACACAATCGTTCCATTGTTTAATGGGGAAACATTTAAAAAGTTATGTAGTAGGTTCATGAGGTGGGGTGACCAGCAAGTGACTGAAAAATGGCGAAACCTTTTTTTGACGAAAAGCCAAACGATCCCACTGCACAGGTATGTGGATCTCTCCGGTACCCTCAAATAAAAACAAAATAAAAACAGAATCATGATTATGACCAATGACTGAACGCAAAAAATGCGCCACGCGCCTTGCAGTAGCCACAAAGTGGCTGGCCCGGCAAGCAGACAGCGAGGAAGAAGGGCCTATCGCGGAAACCGTAATGAAGTTGATGATTACGGGAGACATACGGCCGACGGCAACGGCTTGCGAAGTTTCCATTTCCAGCCCATTTCCTCTGGCAGCGCGTAAAACCATGGTGCGAGAAGGCGGGCGAGAAAAATGAGGTGAAGAATTTAGTTCACCGTTACGACGCACGGAACGGACGGATGGACGGACGAGGCGGCATTTGATGCGGCTGCCAGTCCCAAGTCGCACCAGATATGGACAGTAAAACGCGAGTACCGAGACTAACGCCCCGCCAGCTAGCGTCAGCAGCGGCGGCGATACTAAACTTCAGCGGGCAAATGGGCTGTGTCAATGCTGCTGTTGCGGAGGTGAGTTTTGATAGAGCGTATCCGCGGAGGAAATTAACGCCGATGCGGGAGTTGGCGAATTTCTCTGTTTAGTTTATGTTATGGTAAAAGTGATTACAAAAATATGGGTAATTAAAGAATAAGCTAACAAAAAAGGAATTATTCTTCAAATAAATGAAATATGCCTAGTAACTCAAAATTGTCGACGCGAGTAGGAAATGTTAGTGCAGTAGAACGTTAATTATTTTTGCATACATTTTTTATGCAAACGTAAACAAATCAGCAATCCAGAAAAACTAATTATTTGGGAAGCATTTTCATACGTATTTCCACCATTTTTCTTTTGACATGCTACTTTACATACCGAAATTTTTTACCGAAAAAATATAAAATATAATTCGGTGATAAATATCAACGTTTTCGAATCTTCAGTAACGTTTGGCAGCTCCGAAATGTTTACCGAAAAAAATTTAGGTGTGTAGCATTTGCAGTTCTATGGAGTTGTTTTCTCGTGAAATCTCAAATTCCCAAACATAGTAGACACATACAAATACGGAATGGCTACCTTGAATTAATTTTCATGTCAAAAAGTTTACCGCTCTGGTATAAGAAAGGAATAAGACTGGACGGAAAACGTCCAGTTTACACGATTGAATAGCATCAAAACGATGAGTTTGTTTTGAACGATGACTGAATTATATAATGTTACTATTGATAGTTTCTGCTGGTCTTGTTATTGACTAATGTTTTATGAAAGAGTCTAAAATTTCTCGAGCTCGATTAATTTTTGAGTTACGCAAAAATTTCTGTTTTATTTGTATGAGAGTCCTTATCCCCCTACCACAGGCGTGAGGGGTCTCAAACCATCATAAAAAAAATCCTTCCTCCAAAAACCGCCACATGCGAGTTTGGTTCCATTTGCTTGATTACTTTTCTAGTTATGAGGATATTTGTATTTGTATTGAAGGTGGGAGGGGCCATAATTTCCCTCCTAAAGAGGGGTCTCAATTCACCATAGAAAAAAATTTGCCTACAAAGTCACCCACATGCTAAATTTGGTTCCATTTGCTTGATTGGTTCCGGAGTTATGAGGAAATTTGTATTTCATTTGTATGGGAGCCCACCTCCTAAAAAGTTAAGGGGTCCTAATTCAGCATAGAAAAAATTCTTGCCTCCAAAAACACCCACACGCCAAATATGGTTCCATTTGATTGATTAGTTCTCGAGTTATGAGAAAATTTGTATTTCATTTGTATAGGAGCCCCCCCCCCTCCTAAAGTGGGGATAGGTCCTAATTTACCATAGAAAAAATTCTTGCCTCCAAAAACCTGCACATGCCAACTTTTGTTCCATTTGTTTGATTAGTTCTCGAGTTATGAGGAAATTTGTATTTCATTTGTGTGGAAGCCCCCCTCTTAAAGAG
Organism: Sabethes cyaneus; assembly: GCF_943734655.1. Classification (NCBI taxonomy): domain Eukaryota; kingdom Metazoa; phylum Arthropoda; class Insecta; order Diptera; family Culicidae; genus Sabethes; species Sabethes cyaneus. Next base: position 67,811,394 of record NC_071354.1, read on the forward strand.
GAGAGGGCTCATAATTCCCCTCCTAAAGAGAGGAGGAATCTCAATTCACCATAGGCAAAAAATTTGCCTTCAAAAACACCCACATGCTAAATTTGGTTCCATTTGGTTGATTAGTTCTGGAGTCAACATTCGTTGCGTCTCTTTCTGTTATATCGCTGTTATGATGCTCATCGAGGAACTGCTTCCACCTGTCGACCAACTCGCGCTCGTTTGTGATTAGATCCCCTCCCTCGTCCCTACACATGTCAGGTTTAGGTGAGTAGCCCTTACGAGTTTGATTCACTTTCTCGTAAGACTTGCGCGTGTCATTATCCCGGAATAGTTGTTGCAGCTCCTCATGATCTCTGTCATCCTTCTGACGCTTTTTCCTCCTCAGGATCGTTTTCAACTTATTTCACGCTCGTCGATACTTGGTCAAATTCTCTCTCGTGGATATGCTTGGTTAGTACAGACTTGTTTCAGCCTCCAAAAACCTGCCCATGCCAACTTTGGTTCCATTTGTTTGATTAGTTCTCAAGTTATGAGGAAATTTGTATTTCATTTGTGTGGAAGCCCCCCCTCTTAAAGGGGAGAGGGCTTATAATTCCCCTACTAAAGAGGGGAGGAGTCTCAATTCACCATAGACAAAAAATTTGCCTACAAAAACACTCACATGCTAAATTTGGTTCCATTTGCTTGATTAGTTCTGGAGTTATGAGGATTTGTATTTTATTTGTATGGGAGTCCCCCGTCCTAAAAAGTTAAGGGGTCCTAATTCAGCATAGAAAAAATTCTTGCCTCCAAAAACACCCACATGCCAAATATGGTTCCATTTGATTGATTAGTTCTCGAGTTATGCAGAAATTTGTGTTTCATTTGTATGGGAACCCCCCCCCCCCCCCCCCTCTTAGTGGTCATAAGAACCTTCCCTGGCCCCAAAAACCTCTACATGCAAATTTTCACGCCGATAGGATCAGTAGTTTTCGATTCTATTAGGAACATCCCGACAGACAGACAGACAGAAATCCATTTTTATAGGTACAGATATGGGTCATTCCACGTCAAGTGTCCGAGCCCCGTGTAATCAACCTTCACGAATTTAAACCAAATTTTGCCAGATTGTTTGTTTTCGCCCAAAAAGCAAAAATCGAAAATTTGGTGCCGATCGGACTTTCCCTCGATTAATGGGAGCACCTCCATTTTTAAGGAAAATACCCTTTTTTGTCAAAAGGGGCCATGCATATACCACGTGGACAGCTTAGAGGGGGGTGGGGGTATGAAAATGTCCCGCTTGTCCACGGAAGGGGGGGAGGGGGCACGGAAAATGTCCACGTGGACAAGTTTTTTTTCATGCAATAGAAATTAGAACTAATTATCCATATTAGCATTAGCCATTGATCAGTGATTGTTTTTAAGTTCAAATAAAGTTTTATATTCTGATGAGGCATATGTTCACGTAAACACATGAACCGAGCATTTCGAGAACACGTATCTGGCATAAATCTTGTTGAAAAGGTTAAGCCTGCGTTAGTACATAGTTGTTGATTGCCTAGCCTGACATTTGATGTAATGCAATAATAAACAAAATATATTATTTTTTTACAGCTCTTGCCAATTCTTTGGGAAATGATAAAGGTAACGGAAGAATCTACGAATATTTACCAGTCACGTGACTTATTTATCACTTAGGTCGCGCTTGCACCACCTGATTGCATTTTGCCTCAAAATCAAATGCAGCTCGCCAAAAAAGGGCTTCCATGGACAACCTATTTCCAAAAGGATTCGCCTTCAAAAAAATTTACGAATCACATTGCGTCGGAAAGGTTCTGTGTTGCGTTGAAGTAGACGGCCAAGCTGAGATGTTCTGGTCAAAGATACTCTAGACAAAGATACTCTGGACAGAGAAGAATCGTCAAGCGAAAGTCAAGCTATCAGCTTTCTTGCAGCTTTCTTTCTTGAAAATTGGTATTTTTCTGTCCACGTGGTATCTGGATGGCCCCAAATCTCTTATTTTCTTTTGCTTATAGCTTCGGAAGTATTGGGTTTAGAAAGACACTATTTTCACATTTTTAAAGGAAATTACCCAAGGAATTCGAAAAAAGTATTTTATATTTATATATTTACTAGCTGACCCGACAAACTTCGTATTGCCACAAATTAACCTGTGTTGTACATAAATCATGAATCTCGGATGATCTTTGTCACTTCTCGAGTTTTGCAAGCCCCCCAGTGGGCGGCGCTTCCGACGGCGGGTCACCGGCAACACTCGCGACCGGCTCGTCCTGAATGATTTAGTGAAACTATAGATAGTTTTTGTGGGCTTGTTATTGATTAATGTTTTATGGAAGAGTCCGAGTTGGATTAGTTTTTGAGTTTCGCAAAAATTTCTGTTTTATTTGTATGAGAGTCCATATCCCCCTACCACAGGGGTGAGAGGTCTCTAACTATCATAAAATAAATTCAAGACTCAAAAATCTCCTACATGCTAAATTTGGTTCCATTTGCTTGATTAGTACTCAAATTATAAGGAAATTTGTATTTCATTTGTATGGGAGCCCACTCTCTTAAAAGGGAAAGGGGTCGTAATACACCACAGAAAAAAAATTCTGCCATCTAAAACTCTCACATGCCAAATTTGGTTCCATTTGCTTGATTAGTTCTAAAGTTATGAGCAAATTTGTATTTCGTTTGAATGGGAGCCCCCCCACCCTCCTAAAAAGGTAAGAAGTCCTAATTCATCATGGGAAAAATGGTTGCCTCCAAAAACACCCACATGCCAAATATGGTTCCATTTGCTTGATTAGTTCTGGAATTATGAGGAAATTTGTATTTCATTTGTGTAGAAGCCCCCCTCTTGAAGTGTGGAAGGATCCTAATTCACCGTAGAAAATATTTTTGCCTCCAAAAACCTCCACATGCCGAATTTGGTTCTATTTGCTTGATTAGTTCTCGAGTTATGGGGAAATTTGTATTTCATTTGTATGGGAGCCCCCCTCCTAATGTGGGAAGAGGTCCTAATTCATCACAGAAAAAAATCTTGCCTCCAAAAACACCTACACGCCAAATTTGGTTCCATTTGCTGGATTAGTTCTCGAGTTATGAGGAAATTTGTATTTCGTTTGTATAGGACCCCCCTCCTAAAGTGGGGAGGGGTCCCAATTCATCATTGAAAAAAAATTGTCTCCAAAAACACACACATGCCAAATTTGGTTCAATTCGCTTGATTAGTTCTCGAGTTATGAGGAAATTTGTATTTCATTTGTACAGGAGCCCCTCCGCTTAAAGTGGGGAGGGGTCCTAATTCACCATAGAAAATTTTCTTGCTCTCGAAAACCTTCACATGCCAAATTTGGTTGCATTTGCTTGATTAGTTCTCGAGTTATGAGGAAATTTGTGTGGAAGTCCCCCCTCTTAAAGGGGAGAGGAGTTATAATTCCTCTTATAAAGAGGGAAGGGGTCTCAATTCACCATAGAATAAATTCTTGTCACCAAAAGAAACACCCACATGCCAAATGTTGTTCTATTTGCTTGATTAGTTCTCGAGTTAGGGGGAAATTTGTATTTCATTTGTACAGGAGCCCCCCCTCTTAGAGTGGGGAGGGGTCCTAATTCACCGTAGAAAATTTTCTTGCCCTCGAAAACCTTCACATGCCAAAGTTGGTTCCATTTGCTTGATTAGTTCTCGAGTTATGAGGAAATTTGTAAGGAAGCCCCCCCTCTTAAAGGGGAGAGGAGTTACAATTCCCCTTTTAAAGAGGGAGGGGTCTCAATTTACCATAGAATAAATTCTTGTCACCGAAAACACCCACATGCCAAATTTGGTTCTATTTGCTTAATTAGTTCTCGAGTTATGAGGAAATTTGTATTTCATTTGTATAGGAGCCCCCCCTCCTAAAGTGGGGAGAGGTTCTTATTCATCATAGAAAACATTCTTGCCTCCAAAAACACCTACATGCCAAATTTGGTTCCATTTGCTGGATTAGCTCTCGAGTTATAAGGAAATTTGTATTTCGTTTGTATAGGAGCCCCCCCCCCCCCTCTTAAAGTGGGGAGGGGTCCCAATTCATCATAGAAAAAAATTTTGTCTTCAAAAACACACACATGCCAAATTTGGTTCCATTTGCTTGATTAGTTCTCGAGTTATGAGGAAATTGGTATTTCATTTGTACAGGAGCCCCCCCTCTTAAAGTGAGGAGGGGTCCTAATTCAACATAGAAAATTTTTTTGCCCTCGAAAACCTTCACATGCCAAATTTGGTTCCATTTGCTTGATTAGTTCTCGAGTTATGAGGAAATTTGTATGGAAACCCCCCCTCTTAAAGGGGAGAGGAGTTATAATTCCCCTTATAAAGAGGGGAGGGGTCTCAAATTACCCTAGAATAAATTCTTGTCACCGAAAACACCCACATGCCAAATTTGGTTCTATTTGCTTGATTAGTTCTCGAGTTATGCAGAAATTTGTGTTTCATTTGTATGGGAGCCTGGGAGCCCCCCCTCTTAGTGGGGGGAGGGGTCTCTAACCATCACTAAAACCTTTCCTGGCCCCAAAAACCTCTACATGCAAATTTTCACGCCGATTGGTTCAGTAGTTTTTGATTCTATAAGGAACACAGGACAGACAGACAGACAGACAGACAGACAGACAGAAATCCTTCTTTATAGGTATAGATTTTTAGGCACCAGTGCTGCCAAATATATTTAAACTCAATTTAAAAACTAAATTTTCATTTTTCCCTCAATGAAGACAATTTAATCTTAAAAATTCCAACTTCATCGTGTTTTGCAGATTTTTTTACATAAGAATCAAAAAAGGGGAATTGCTTGCTTTTAAATGCTGTATCTCGGGATCGGCAAAGAATACCTCGGGGCGATGAGTGATTCTTATGTAAAAAAATCTGCGGAACACGATGAAGTTGAAATTTTTTAGATAAAATTGTCTTCATTGAGAGAAAAATGTAAATTTAGTTTTAAAATTGAGTTTAAAAATGTTTGGCAGCACTGGTACTCAAAAATAATATCTTTTTAGAATTCCTTGGATGATTTCCTTTGAAAATATGAAAATAGTGTCTTTCTAAACTTAATATTTCCGGAGATATAAGCAAAAGAAAAAAAGAGGTTTTGACAAAATCGGGTATTTTTCTTAAAAATGGAGGTGCTTCCATTAATCGAGGGAATGTCCGATCCGTACCAAATTTTGGATTTTTACTTTCTGACCGAAAACGAATAATCTGGCAAAACTTGGTTCAAATCAGTGAAGGTCGATTACACGTTTGAACTTTTTCTCGGTCACTTGGCATGGAATGACCCATAGAGTAAGGAGGGATAAAAGTGCGATGCGGGCAAAAGTGCGATTCAATAATAGTAAATTTTCTACATTGGCATGGGTGGGTGACTACTTTGGCAGCTTGAATCTAACGTAAACTTTGGTTGCTTACGAAGTATAGTTGCTGAGTTATGTGCAAATGTTATTTTAGGGCGGTTTTGATGTAATTTTTCGTTATACGGCAAATACGATATCAACAGGAGGATATTACTTGTTGAAAATTTGTAGCAGCGTTTTACATCACTCAGATATCTGTTTTGAAAATACGGCGAAAATAATTTTCAAAATATATTTCGCTTTTCAGTAATTTAATCTAACCCCGTCAAGCGCCTAGCGGGGTAAAAGTTCGATTCACGGGCGGGGCAAAAGTGCGATTCATGGACGAGGCAAAAATGTATAGCGAATTATATAAAGCTTTAGGCACTATATTACAGATACTAGAAATGAAAGATCTGCAGACAACTGTGTGCTCTACAGATGTTGGCCGAAGAAAAACAATGTGTTTTCGCTGATTAAACAAAAAACAAACGTTTGGAAAAGTTTCGATTTAACAAAGGCTGCAATACACCAGCGCAAAATAGAAGAGGTGCAAATTGAGAATATTCCTTACCGAAACATAACGCAGATTGAAGATAATATGGTTTTGTTAGCTACTGCTGAGCTAATTTTATGGATTCTAGCTTCGAACTTTTGCACCGCGGTATTCGCACTTTTGCCCCGCTAGTGAGGTGAAAGCAGGGGGCGCAGGTGAGTTATAGTTGAATGTGAAGACATTGAGTTACTGCATCACTATAAAATATATTATGTTGTTGTCCTTCTTTATATCTCGCGAAAATTGATGACAACTCCAAACATTGCACTTATGCCCCGCCCTACTCTATAGAATAGTTTAGAAAGCAATCGAGTCAAGCAGTTGGGTCGAGAGGTCGAGTCGAACAGTCAAGTCGAGCAGTTCAATCAAGCTGTTCAGTCAAGGAGTCCGGTCGAGCAGTTAAATCGAGCAGTTAATTCGAGTAGTCCAGTCGAGCAGTTGAATCGAGTAGTATAGTCGAGCACTTGAGTCGAGCAGTCGAATCGAATGGTTTAGTGAAGCAGTCGGGTCAAACAGTTAAGTCGAGTACTCCAGTCGAACGGTTTATTCGAGCAGTTGAGTCGTGTAGTTCAGTTGAGCAGCTGAGTCGAGCAGTCGAGTCGAGTAGTCCAGTCGAGCAGTTAAGTCGAGCTGTTGAATCGAGCAGTTAAGTCGAGCTGTCTAATCAAATAGAAGTCAAGCAGTTGAGTCGAGCAGTCAAATCGAGCAGTCTAGTCGAGTAGTTAAATCAAGCAAGTCAAGTCGAGTAGTCCACTCGAGCAGTTAAATCGAGCTGTTTAGTCAAGCAGTCAACTCGATCTGTCCAATCAAGCAGTTGAGCCGAGCAGTTGCATCGAACAGTTCAGTCGAGCAGTTCAGTTAAGCAGTCCAGTCGAGCTATAAAATTGTGCAGTCTTATCGTCCAGTCCAGTTGAGCAGTCTAGTCAACCAGTTGAGCAATCGAGCAGTCCAAGAAACAAAACTTTTCAGGACCGCGATAAACCTAGTTCAATGTGATGTCCACATATATAGGGGAGAGACGTCTACAGTGAGACACTTTTTTTCCAAAAATTTTTAAAAATTTTTTGGTGATAGTTACCAACGAGGTCTTCAATCCATTTGAAAGGTATATCCTTCTAGTTGTCTGAAAAAAAGTTTCAGCCCTTTTGGTTAAAAGATAAAATAGTTACAAACGCAAATGTGAAGGTGTCTTTTTGGCTCACTGTTCCCCAGTAGATGGGAAGAGTAAGACAACGAGTATTGAATACTGAGACACATATTAGAATTAAACTTAAACCATATTTTTTGTTTACAAAGAATAGTTTAGAGGTCGTACTGTTTATTTTGTGCATAAAGGATACATTATTGTTGTGCATTATTGAAAATTCCGATTTTTCTCACAACTACATTTATATTCATATGAAGATCAACTTATACTTTAGAACTCATTTACAATCAATATATATAGATTGAGTTACAATTCAACACAAATTTTTTTTTTGAAAATTACCCACGTCTGTTTGTCTCACTGTTCCCTATAGGAATGTTTTATAAGAAATAGTGAAATAGTGGTGTTAGCAAATAATTCGATGGTCTTATATTTTTTATTATTATCTCTCATTCCTATGAGATGCCATGTAGTAAATTTAATTTGGATTAGTTATGTGATTTGCCGTTAAAAATCACCTGAAAATGATCGCAATAAAATTTACTTTGACCCCCCCAAAAACGACTTTTGTTGAAAAATATACTAAAAAATTAACAAATTTTTCTCAAACTGTATTATGTGATATAGATTCACAAACTTTACTTTGCAGGAAAATATCATGGATCTTGTATGTTTTATGGCGAAGATATTCCCGATGTCTCACTGTTCCTGTTGTCTCAATGTTGACTACTCTCCCCTACTGCAAAAATATTTTCAAAACTGATGTGTTATATGCAAAAGGGGTTGACGGAATATTCATGATGATGACGTGGCGCAGCAATTTTCAAAGTGAGGAAGAATTAGTGACTGTTTGAGAACCAGTTTATTTCCCATTCCCGTCATAGTAAGTAAAGCCATTTTAATTTTCATCATTTTTTGGATGAATTTATTGAATACTCCAAAAGTTCTTGTGCTGATTTGACTAAAACACACTTACCTTCCGATCCGTGAACTTCACTGAAAAGCGATTATTAAAGCATATTATTGAAATTACGCAACTGACTTTATTTCTTAAATTCGTCGTACCGTTTTAAAATCAGTCCATCAAAATTTTTCATCGTCCGAACTAAAAATCACAACAATGTTTACGAAGCTAACGCGCATGTATTTGTGTAGGATGGTATGACAAATGTTATTCTGCAAAATTTCTACAGGTCAGGCAAGTATTCCTGGCTGTAGAATAACGACAATGCCTTGTGTGAATTATTTTCATTTATGAATGACGGAAATTAAAACGATTAGTCGACATTTTCTTCTTCGTCGCATGAAAAAACATAGGAAATTTGGCTGGTAGGACTTCTTTAATGATAAAAAGCATTTAAATAGATCTCCGCTCACTTTGATTGATCGCGTATGATAGACAACAAACTAAATTATTAGGGAATAACTAGTTATGCATTGTGTGTCATAAAAATGCTGATATTTTTAATAAGTTGTGTTGGATAGGACGGGAATAGGCAATAACGACTAAGCAGCAACGTATGTACCCTAACTTAAGATACTGATTTTAGCACGTTTGAAAATTGAAAAGAAACGTGGCAAAAATAAATCTATCTCCTTCTATGTTGATTGTATGTGGGATAGTTTTCTTTTATCAGCGATATGTAATGCAACATAATCAACTCAGTCATTCGATCCAGCTATAGACCATTACGAAAACAAGGTGCTAAAAAAGAACGAATTCGCTTTAGTTTTTTATCGAGTCTTGTATCAATAAGTTTCCAATCATCCAATCACGCTAAATTATTCCGAACAGGTTTGCTCTGTTCTATCTTCCCTTGACAGTGTCGTCGTCGTTGTCGTTGTCGTCAATTGATTGTAATTCTTAATTAAACTTTAATCTTGTAACCACCTCCGCGTCAGTAGTCCAGCAGCATCTATCCGCAACGAATCAATCGGTGTTCGAAATCGAAGAATGGGCACAACTATTGAAGCGGACAGACCAGATCGTCCGATTGACCGACGGACGGGGTCCTTGGACAAGCGTACAACAAGCTGTTTAACTGGCGTACTTTTCTAGCGTAGACACAAAGGCAACAGCAGCGGCAACTACTGCTGCTGCTCATTGAGCTCTAAACTATTTTGCGGTTCAACGTTGATTACAATTTATTCATGAGATTTTGCCGTCCAGCTAACAACGACGCGACCGACCGACGGACGGACGGGGCAATCTCTGCAGCCGGAGCTAGAATGTGACCGTCTAATGATTCTACAAAGCGTGCTCAAACGTTGCAATATGTGGGCTACTAAAGGTAGAACTTGTTTAGGTAAGAAAGCTTTGTTCGGTAGCAATGAGCGTTTGCAGGCACAGCGCATACCCTGCGCTTAGGGTCAAATGGGCCTGTGGCCCTCCGATCCGAGTTCGTTGGTAGCCTTGGCGCGACCAGATTTTTTCCGTTATTTGTCCGGCTTAGTTCGACGCGGGTTTCAAAACTATGCAGTTTTTTTTATTGTGCTGCTGCTGCGGCTGCTAGTGCGACAGTTGAATAATTGCACCATCACTGTCGCTATCGCCGCGTCATTGCGCTGCTGTCGACATTACTGCCCGAGAAGACTGCGCTGGGAGGTGGGAGCTGAGCGGTAGTTCGCTTAGTTTGACATTAGTGGGGAGCATAGTTTATTCGTTTTCATGTGTGCACAGTGTGATAGTGCATATTTAAGAGTGCGGCCGCTCAGCGCCACTTTGCACGGTGTGTACGTTGACCAGTCAGTCGTTTTCGTGCGGTAAATATCGTTGCTGTGAGTCATGCACGGGTTACTTTACGATTCGCAATGTTCCGGTTATAGTGTTTACTGCACATGTTTTTATGATGCTGCTGCACGATGATGGATGTATAGGTTATAATTTGAACTAATTTCGTTGTACGGTTTAAACTGTTGGAGAAATTGTGGTCGATGTTGGAAATTAATCACCTGTTATACTACCAACTTTTGCCCCCATAATTGGAGTGAAACGAAATATGGCATTTGACATTTTGGCAGTGCATTTGTAAAAAGTTTTCGAAAAACATATTAAAACATTCTGTTTCGATTCGCCAAACTATTTTCAGTGAAGAACCTGGTTCTTCAGAGGCCGTAAATTTCGGGACAGACCCCGCACCCAATGGATGTGCACTGTCGAGAAAGATTCACGTTCAGCTGGTGTACGTCAGCGGAATTGCGTTTGCAGCCACTATCGAGCAAATCGATGAAAAATATCGTGAACAACAAAGGTCCTAAGTTACTCCCCTGGGGCACTCTACTTGAGTTATCAAACGGTGACGGAATGTATACTCCTAATTTTAGACGTGGTATTCTGTCGCAACGATATGAGTTAAGCCATTCAATCAACTTATCGGAACCACCAAGTAATTAAACGAATACAGAATGAGTATTTCATTAAACAACCATCAGTTTGATCATTTTTGGAGCAATTGCGAACAAACTTGTCCTTGGTAGAGGGTGAATTAATTTTTCTCGTTTTTTACAATTTAGCAAGATGTCTACTACCTGGAAAAATTTGGAAAACTGAATCATCAGGGATTTTTGTTTAGTCTAGAAAAACTTAGAAGTTTAGAAATGATATGTCTTTTTAACGTGAAAATAAAGAGATACACGTCAGAACTTTTTTTCAATCCCATGTTTAGCAGCCATCTGTACGCTCCAATATAGGAGCAAAATGGATAATTTCGGAATTCCACAGAGCACTACAACAAATTCAACCGTTCCTTATGGTTCGTAAATATTTAAGCCTTCGGCTATAACCACCAATCACGGTGCAGCATACCAATTTAGCACTCTAGTAGTGAAGCGCGCGAATGTGTTTAATCATCGGCTAAAACTGCTTCCGTCATCGACGGTGGTCATCAAACCGTTTGATGGGCCGATAGTCCGCGACGCGACGGCCAGTATTGCCACTGGCCTGCGGTCCGGTCCAAGGCGGTTTGAACGTGGTTTTGATGGTCCGTGATAACGCGCGCACGCTTTGGTTAGTGGCACAGAACAACCGCAGCGTGCCGTTATGCTCGATAGAGGCCAGTGCTGCTATGCTCGCGCTCTCCCTCTACCCATTTTATATGGGTACCCACCCCAGTAGGATATGCTGTTGAGTCATGGAATTAAACGAAGAAAAAAAAAATTAACTATCACTAGCTAGCAACGATGTAGTAATGAGCAATATAAAACACGTACAGTAATAATATACCAACCTTGCGTTGTTCAGTCGCACTAGTCTGACGTTAGTTTATGGACATACTCGAATGATGCCTGGGACATGGATATCGTATATGAAAATAACACATTTTTATTGCGAAGTTTTGTCATGCACTAACAGTCCGATTGATATGATCTTTTACGTAATAGGAGCTAATAAAACCAACATTGTTTACATTTCGTTTCTTTTAGCTGCAAAGTTGTTTTACTTTGTTTATACATAATACGAACTTGTCAACTACAGTTAAGGTTTTTCTCCGACCATACAAGCTTCTGAACCAAAAAGCTGTGCAGTCGAATTTCTGCCGATAAACCCACAATTCTACTAATTAAAGAATTTCAAAAGACCGGCTGGCCCCTTGAAATTCCACTCGTATCAAACATATCAAAACCCACAAATCGTTTTTCGCCTTTCATTCACAAAGCAAGGGAAGTGGAAAATTTTATGCAAAATAAAGCAATAATCAATCCTGGATGGTGGCTGGCACGAGGATAGGAAAAGAACACGCCCGATCTGGCGGCAGTGGTGGTGTCATAACTCCGGCCAACCAGCCCCTCCCGAAAGGAGAAATTATACTTCTGCTTAACTTCGGATGCTTATCTACCCCTGCTGGTTGGTGGTGGCTGGTGGTTGCTATCGAACTTCTGCGAACATGCTGAATATTTTAAGTGTTTTGCCTTCAAAAAACAGCTACCGACAACGCACAATATAGTTTTACAGCAAAAGAGAAGCTGCACGGTTCGGTTGCCGTCAACCAGTCTCCGTCCGTCTCATGATGGGGGAGATGAAAGATTACTTTACAAAACTGTACGCAAACAACTGGCTAAGACTAAAACGAAAAATTAGCATCCAATTAAATTGAAATTAGTTTTGTTTCCTCCAGAACAAGCCTCGCACAGATTGGTTTTGATTGTTAATTTTGTCACTTTTGAAATTGATTATCGACTGGCGGTGCCACCGGATATGGGCGGATGAAATCTTTCGTACCCGGGTCGGACTCGGAACAAAGCGTCAACTTTCGAAGGGTTATTGGTGGTTAGGATATGTTGATTTATTTTACCCCATACCTAGGTATATGAATTTTTATTCCATGTGGGGTTGAAAAGTTTTCGATGTGGAGTCCTAAAGCTTGCTTCAGATAGTATTGGAAAAAATTGCGTGTATTTCAGTTATTTATTATTGAATTCCAGATGTTTTCTTACACAAATGTTGCATTTTCTTCATACTTTTAAGAAAAAATACGGATAAAATTATTCGTCACGGTTTCGAAGGAATTCTCGAACTTTTCCTGTAATATGGCTTATTAGGCGGTGCACACTTTCTTCATCCATCATTTTGGCCATCTCATTCCACCAAGTCTTCATCTTATTGATGTCTTCGACAACTTTTCTCTTTGCCTTGAGTCTCCTCTTCATGATTACCCAGTATTTCTCAATAGGGCGGAACTGGAAGCAATTTGGTAGGTTAAGGTCTTTCTGGACAAACTGGACCCCTTTCTCTGCATACCATTCTTGCACGACTTTACTGTAACGACAGCTTGCCAAATCTGGCCAAAACATCACGGGATGGTGGTGGGATCCAATGAACGGCCGAATTCGTTTTTGGAGACACTACTTTTGGTACATTTCCGACGTCATTGTCTTATTTGTAACGAAAACTTTCGTTTTTCTGCCACAACTGCAAATGCCCAGCCAAATCAAAACTTTTCGTGCACATTTGTCAGCAAAAATAAATTTAAATTTGCTTGAAACATTCCCCCGAGCCGTTGTCAAGTAAAATTTTTGACCTGGCATTTGCCCGAAGTCAGCCTTGACATATGTTTCATCGTCCATCAGAAAACACCCGTCGAACTTGGTTGGCACCCGGTCATATAGCTTTCGAGCACGGATTTTGGCCACACTATTCTGTTTTATGGTTCGGTTTGGCTGTTTGCTAGCTCGATATGACTTGATTCTTTCCCGAAGTCGAATTCTCCTCATTGTGGTACTATGGGCAGCACCGAATTTTCTGGCCAAATCACGGTCCGACAGATTGAGATTCCTCTTGATGGTCTTCAAAACCTTACCACGCAGTTTCCGGTCGATAGTTCCACTCCGATGATTAGCTTGAGGCTTCCGAATCGTCGTCATTGCTTCCTTATTCCGTTTGATAACGCGCCATACGGTATTTCTGGATAATTGCTGCTGTTTAGCTAGCCAAGATGCAGACCCCAATGGATTTTCCAAATAACTGTGCACAATTTTTTCCCTTCTTTCGGCTTCTATGTTGTTTGTTTACAAAATACAATCGTTTTGCGGAATATCAAAAATACACAGGTGAAGCTAACAAAATTTCCGACACGTGGGCGCCAAGAACTTCCAAATCCGTCCACCAAGAGCGTCACGATATGAGCAAAAGTTGAAGCTAGCTTTAAATCATCCATATTCACTGGCGCCAAAAGTAAGTGGTTGTCACTCAATAGCTAGCTATTTCAACATGCTAGGAGTATTCCAGGTGCATCTGCCTCGTATATTTGTAACAGTCTAAATGGGGCAGCTCATATTTTTGGCCTGAAATGAAAAACAAAATGCTACAAATTGCTAGTGGGAAATTTTTTTTTATATTTTCATATTAGAGGGGAATTTTCATATTACTCCATGATAAAAAGAAGTAGAATTGTTCCGTGACACCGTATTAACAGCTGTTTAATTTCTAGAATAAGTAAACGTGATCATAATTGTGTGTTTTCCAAACCATCGTAGAGAGCGGATACACTTAAGCGATTGCTTTTATTTATTCGGCCTAGTTACGTGCTAGTGGAGAAACAGGGGTTGATGTTTATTGAATAAAAATCAGCAAATTACTTACATTTTTATGAAAATAGTTATAACACATAAGAGCCTATGAGGGCTACATTCGTTTCAGTATTGTTATATAGCGGCAAAGTTTTTATTTAGGAAAAAGCAGCAAAAGAAACGGAATGTAGTCTGAATTCGGCTGTTGCAGAAGGGCCAAAAGGGGTTGGGCGGACCCACAAGCAGACACACTTGTGCACACTCCGAGATTATAAGAGTTTCCTTCCAGAATTAGGATCCTTCCATGTAATAATCGATTTTGCTGTACCAGCTTTAACCCACGTGATGGTTTGTTTATTCGGAAAGTGCAACATAGATATTGTTTCAGACCTTCAGGAATTTCCTCCTGATTCCGGTTAACTCCTAACTTCCATTTTCCTAACATTCTCCCATTTTCCACTCATACGAATGCCTCTGTATCCTGATCCTCCCTTGAATTTATTATATAATGCATATAATGAATTTATGAATTTATCAGATGACATATAATGAAATGATTTTACTATGGGTAAAAATAGAACGATCTCATCAGCAGTCCTTTGAATCAGATATATTTGCGTCATTTGAGTTTCCATCAGTTTTACTTCTAATATCCATGGAAAATTTTACGGTCAATGTTCTCATTGTAGGTACAGCAGGTGTTTCAAGAGTTAGAACCAAACAAATAATTAGAATGATATATGTTGTGGCAATATGCCCAAACACCACAACTTTGAGATCATGCAGCCAGGAATCACGCAGCACTGCACCTCCTAGCTTAACTACTCAATCTTAAGGATAGAGCATTATCGAGTATGACCACGTGGAGGCGCTAGGTAAGAACTTGGGTTGGCTAGAGCTATACTGGACGCATTTTCATTACATTCTCCTTTTCATACCCTTATAACAAGTGTCCTACTATGCTATAAGTAAAAGTGATGAAGGATGTCCACGGTAAAATTTCAATACACTCAAATTGCTCTAAGTTTTGAACCGTTAAGTAGAATCAACTGAAAATTTTGCTGGAGAAAGTTCAAAGTGCGTTGTTTATACTGTGTGAGTTTTTATCAGGGGCGCAAAGATATGAAAAATATCGGCGAAAGAACAGCTCGTTTGCGAAAAAGTTCTGCACAAGTCCTTTTCTAATTCCCGTCGTAATAAGTAAAGCCATTCTAATTTTCATCATTTTCTGGATGGATTTAATGAATTCTCCAAAAGTTCTTGTGCTGATTTGACTAAAACGCACTTACCTTCCGATCCGTGGACTTTGAATCCACTGAAAAGCGACTATTAAAGCATATTATTGAAATTACGCAACTGACTTTATTTCTAAAATTCGTCGTACCGCTTTAAAATCCGTCCATCAAAATTTTTCAGTGTTCGAACTAAAAATCACAACAATGTTTACCAAGCTAACGCGCATGTATTTGTGTAGGACGACATGACAAATGTTATTTGACAAAATTTCTGCAGGTCAGGCAAGTTTTTCTGGCTGTAGAATAACGACAATGCCTTGCGTGAGTTATTTTCATTATTGAATGATGGAAATTAAAACGATTAGTCGACATTGTCTTCTTCGTCGCACGAAAAAACGTAGGAAATTTGGCTGGTAGGAATTCTTTAATGATAAAAGGCATTTAAATAGATCTTAGTTCACTTTGATTGATCGCAAAGATAGACAACTAACTAAAATACTAGGGAATAACTAGTTTTGCATTATGTGTCATAAAAATGCTGATATTTTTAATAATTTGTGTTGGATAGGACGGAAATAGGCAATTACGACGATGTAGCAACATACCCTACAATGAAAATCAGAATCTGTCACATGGTGCCATCGGTAAAAAGTTGGGAATCCCAAATTCTACCTACTGCAAAAGATAAGTTTAATGTTCCAGAGAACCTCCGAGAAAATGTCAAACATTGCCAAGAAATTCTTGTTTTGGCAAGCAATTTGTTCATGTGGAAAGCGGAGTACACCTTTTGCGATCCCAGGTACCATAAACATAGACAGGTGTGTTTGGAATAGTGTCTCCAAAAGCGATTTTTTCCTCTTCTGAAGTCTTACAACTGTCCTACGATCTTCTGGTAGGATCTGACTTCATGCCATTGTGCAAAGGCCGTGCTGGAGTGGCATAAGGCAAATAATGTCGATTTCATGCCGAAAGATCATAACCCCTCAAATACGCCGGTGCTGCGGGCAATCGAGAAATACTAGGCTGTTATGAAGCAGAATCTTCTGAAACATACTAAAGTAGTCAAAACAGTTGAAGAAATGAAGAAAGTATGGGTAAATATCCAAACCATGTCGATTTTGAGGTTGTGCAAGATCTCATCGATGGGGTTAAGGCCAAACTACCGGCATTCGGATACGAAGGCGAAATTTAATGAAATAACAACGCTAAAACTAAGTTTAATTGTTTCATTTGATGCCCTGAAAGTTTGATGACAATCGGATAAAAACTCGATTTTTGTGAATTAATTTTGTGTGTTGCAATTTTACCGTGGACACCCTTTAAGCTTATTTTTAATGTGAAAGGTCATGGCTTAGCATTAAGATGCTGACGGAAAGCATCGTTCTCGATCTCCAAATTTGTCTGCTAAGCGTTTCAGTTCAATACAGTCGGAGTCCGTTTTATTTACCTTAAAGATTTTTACATCATCGCCATAAAAAACCGACAGTCAGGTGCTAGTAGAAATTACAGTTCATTAACAAAAAAAGAAAAGAAAAGAGCAGTGGTCCAAGATTGCTCTCCTGTGATACACCAGAAATTTTGCAGAACGATTTCTATTTAACACTGAGTTAATTTGTGTCATGCCGTGGAAACAGAAACAGTCTTAAAGCGAGATACAAGTTGCTCAAGTGTTTTATAAATTGGGGACGGGTCGATGGAGCAACCTAGCTTATTAGAGATCGCGATCAACAGAACACCGCCACGAGATTGTCTGCTGTTCTGCTGGTTACGATTACTTTTAAAGACAGAAAATTCGCTCCCAAATATTCGTTGCGAGTGAATCTTCTCTCCAAGCCAGATTTTCGTTAATACGATTATTTCGAAGTTCTACTCTGTTCCAGCAATAAAACAGTAATCGATTGGGTTCGCAGTCCACATACGTCCTGATGGTAAATTAATAGCGAATTGAACGAGTTCCGTTGCAGGTCAAACACAGAGGTAGAAACGAGAACTACGTCATCAATTATAGGATCAATTATAGGACAATTATTGTAGGATTCGCTTGGTCTGGAATTTTGAGAACCATATTTTATACATTTAAAGGTTATAGAGATTACTTTTCATCAGTCCTCTCTGGTTCAAGGGTTGCGCAATATCAGCAAATTATAGTGGTTATGGGGCAAAGTGCTTGCTGCAAGGTAACGCATGACTCGCTGGTTGCGGATAGTGAACGGCCTCCAGATATGGAGGTTAGATGGGAATATACTGAATAAGCAACCCCGGACAAGCAGCAGGAGCTCGTTAGGGCCGAGAGATGCGTAGTGGGATCTACAAGTCTCTACGAACGGCTTCTTGAAGGCGAGTAGGCGACGCCATAAGCACCTCAGCCCAACGGTGCGTTTGTTCTCCAAGATGAGCGGTCCAAACAGCGCCTGTACTCCAGAGGAGCGGTTACTTTGCACCCCGATATAGTCGAAAGCACACCTGGAGACACCCGAATGGTGAAACGTGCTCCCAAATCGATCTTGTCTTGATTGATGACCGACACTTTCTGACTTGATAGATGTCAGGTCCTTCAGAAGGCCCAATATCTACTCTGATCATTACCTAGTGGTATGTAAAATTCGCGCTAAGCTGTGAAGCGTAACAAGTTTCAGAACACAGAAAACTATGCGGCTGAACATCCAGCGACTATCGGCGCCGGACGTGGCCACAGAATATGTCCAGAAGCTTGTTGAAAGAATTGAACAACAAATGAGTGAAGACACTTTGGATGCGAGGTGGCGGCGGGTTCACTATGTGTTAAAAAGCACAGCCATTGAGGTACTGGGTACCGCAACAAGCCGACCAACAAATGGCTGGTTTGATGAAGAGTGCCAAAGAGCGACAGATGAGAAGAACGTGGCTAGGAGTCGCATGCTCACTGCGGCTACACGTCAAAACAGATATAAAGAGCTGCGAGCAGCAGAGAAAAGAACCCATCGGCATCGTAAGCGTGAGTACCAGGAGCAGGTGCTCAGTGAGGCAGGTGGTCAGTTGTGGAGCCTCCCACACTAGTTGAAGTTAAAATGGTGAATAAATTGCTTAAAAACAGAAAGGCTGCAGGGAAGGACGGAATTCCGACCGAACTTCCGAAAGTGGAGAGTGAGCAGCTGCACAAAGCAATCCAGTCACGATCGAAAAAATCTGGATGAAAGAAGAAATGTCTGCAGTCTGGCGTGATGGTCTCATTTCCCGATATACACGTTTGTAGACTCGATTGTAGTAACTATGGGGGAAGAACACTTCTAAACTGCACCTATAATTTACTCTCCCGTATTCTGTTCAACAGATTGAGACCGTTATTAGAATCCTTTATCGGCGCTTACCAGTGTGGGTTTTGAGAAGGAAGATCGACTACAAATCAAATGTTCATCTCGTGTCAAATTCTTGGCAAATTTCTGGAGTATAACTTGCGAACTCAACATCTGTTTGTGGATTTTAAGGCAGCGTTCGATTCAGTTAAAAGAAATGAATTATGGCAGATAATGCTTGAACACTGCCTTCCGACCAAGCCAATATAACTGTGTCGTACAATGCTAGACAAATCAAAATCAAGCGTCAGAATAGCTGGTGAAATATCAGATGCATTCGTGTCGTTAGACGGATTGAAACAAGGCGATGCGCTTTCTAACCTACTGTTCAATATAGCACTTGAAGGAGCGCGGGTACAAATGCTGCGTAGAGCCACCCGTCAGCATGTGGAGCGATACAAACAGAAGCGGAGGCAGCAAACCTGACTCTTCAAGGAGAAGAAGCGCCGCCAAGAGGAGAAGGAGTGCGAAGAACTCGAACAGCTGTACCGCTTTCACGACACACGGAAATTCTATCAGAGACTCAACGGATCTCGCAAAGGCTTTGCGCCGCGGGCCGAAATGTGCAGAGATAAAGATGGAGGTATCTTGACTGACGACCATGCGGTGATCGAAAGACGGAAGCACCACTATGATGAAGACCTGAATGGCGTGCAGGCGGAAGACCATGATAGTGGAGGAAGTGACCACATTGGTGCAGCAAGCAACGAAGATGTGCCATCGATAAGGGAAGTTAAAGAAGCCATCCAGCGACTGAAGAATAACAAAGCAGCGGGAATGGATGGCATTGGAGCGGAACTTATTAAAATAGGCACGGACAAGTTGGCTGGCTGTCTGCATCAACTGATGGTCAAGATTTGGGATATGGAACTACTACCGGAGGACTGGAAAGACGGAGTTATCTGCCCTATCTACAAGAAAGGTGATAAGCTGGATTGTGAGAATTACCGAGCAATCACTATCCTGAATGTCGCCTACAAAGTGCTGTCCCAAGTCATCTCGCAGGGGACTTCGACAAGGAGATGGTCTTTCCTGCTTGCTTTTCAACATTGCGGTTGAAGGTGTTATAAGATGAGCGGCGATCGAAATGCGGGGCACGATTTTCAATAAATTCAGTCAATTATCTGCTTTGCTGACGACGTGGATGCTGTCGGCAGAACATTTGAGGTGGTGGAAGATCAGTACACCAGACTACAACGCGAAGCAGAGAAGATTGGATTGAAGATAAATACGTCTAAAACGAAGTATATGCTGGCGGGCGGGACCGAGTGCGACAGGGCCCGCTTGGGCAGTATCGTGATAATTGACGGGGATAAGTTCGAGGTAGTCGACGAGTTCGTATACCTTGGCTCACTGGCAGCAGAGGACAACAATACCAGCCGTGAGATTAAAAGACCTATTATCAGTGGAAGTCGGGTCTACTACGGACTCCACAAACACTTGCGGTCGAATAGTTTGAGCCCCCGTACAAAGTGCACACTGTATAAAACGCTAATTAGACCGGTTGTCCTCTACGGACACGAAACGTGGACACTGCTAGAAGAGGACCTACGAGCAGTCGTAGTTTTCGAACGGCGAGTGCTAAGAACCATCTTTGGCGGAGTGCAAGAGAACAGTGTATGAAGGCGAAGAATGAATCTCGAGCTCGCGCGTCCCTCCGGCGAACCAAGTATTCAGAAAGTGGTTAAAGCTGGACGCATACGTTGGGCAGGACATGTTGCTAGAATGCCGGACACCTAGTAACATTAATGGTTTTATTACACCCTTATGATGGTTTTCGTGACCAAAATTGGTCATAAATGCCGTTATAAGAGTGCAATAAAACTCAAATTGTTACTTGGGTGGGCTGGACATGTAGCCCGAATGCCAGAAGAAAGGTCTGCGAAAATAGTGTTAAGCAGAAAACCTGGGTGAGGTCGTCGGCTTCGAGGTAGACCAAACAATTTAATGGAGCTGCGTTTCTCGTGCATTTACACCGATAGCAGCTACGCAAGTGGCTGGGAGACAAAAGGGAAGCAGGCAGAGGCGTCCCTTGAGGAGGGATATATGGAAAAAGGTTTTGTTTCTCTTCCGTTTTAGGGATTCTCAGAGAGCAAACAAATGCATTATTGGCTAAGTGACAGAAGGGTTGGGACGGGACGAAGAACGTGCGTATGAATGTATGTTCAGCCATAACTTCGAAACGTCTGGATGGTTTTTCAATCAACCTGGCATACATGTTTCTTGACCTGAAAAAATCAGCGCGGGGGGGTTGACAATAAAAATGGGGCGTCGCCAATAAGAGGGGAGGTCTAAACAAGTAAAAGGGCTTGCGTTTCTGTTGCTTTCAGATCGATTGTGCAAGTGACTGGGAGATAAGAAAATGAAAGGGGTTTTGGAGCCCTCGCAACAATGTGAGTTTTATTGTACTCTTATGGCGGTTTTTATTACTAATTTTGGTCTTAAATGCCATCATGAGAGTGCAATAAAGCCCAAATTTTTACCTGGGAGGCGAGGAACCATCACGGGTTCCGAGGAACGTGAGTATAAAGGTATGTCCCGCCAAACCTCCGTAACAGGTAGACGGTTCTTCATCGCACATGTTTTTTGACACCAAAGAATCAGCGCGTGCGCAGAAAGAGGCGGTCTCTTAGAAGGAAGAGGAAGGTTCAAATGGGTAAAGGGGCGCTTTTCTCTTGCATTTGGAAAGATATCTGTTCTACAAGTGGTTGAACGTCAAAAGGGGACTTCTGAAAGGGGGGGGGGGAATAGGGTGACAATTAGTAAAGAGGAGGTTCAAAAACGTAAGAAAGGTTTTGTTTTGCTTTATAGAGATTACCGAAAAAATAATTTATATAAGTGGCTAGGATACAACAGAAGGGAGAGTTGACAAAGGGTACACACTTTCAAATGAAGAAAAAGGGTTTTGTTTCTTGCGTTATGAAAACTTGCATTACAATAACAGATATACAAGTAAGCCTCGAGTAAAACCAGACAATCAGCTAGTCTATAGCAATATATGCAGAGCAATAATGGATTCTCCGTTAAAACAAATTGATCGTTTTCTTTAGCCTGTTGGCTTGTTGGACTTGTTGGGGTAATAGATTTCTCCATCCCGCAAACTATAGCTATTCGTTGATGGCTGCGTCTTGTTCATCGCATGAGCAATTGTTGTCGTCGGTCGGTTAAGATGGCACTGCAGCAATCGGACAAACTGTCCCAAGTCACGTACTGCTCGCATTGCATTGCTGTGCTATTGTCATTGCGGCATTCACGGTGGCATTCTGGCTGTCATCCAAGAAGCAGATGCCATCGACCAACGTGATTTTTGCTGCAAACAAATTGTTTCCCGCTTTCGGTTCAATACGTTTTGATAAGGCGGGCGTTGTGATGCGAAGTGCGGGGTGTTATGGAAAATGGAGCCAAGAAGGCGCAGGTAAAAATCTTAATAAGTGCAAACCAGCTACCTGCCGGCGAGTTGTGTGGACAAACGCGAGCACGAAATTATCGCTCCGATAAAAGTAATGCAGCAGAAAGCGCCGGCAAAAGTTAATCGATCCAACTACTGACTGGTGTGGATTTGCTTTTTGCAAGCTTTGTAGCACCAGCGGATGGTCGGAAAAAAATCATGACAACAGGTAAAATCAGTCAGAATGGTACTTTTCCTACGTTCTCTCTTGTGTGTAGTTACTTGAACGAAATTCGTTTTTCGCTAGCCCCACAAGCACTTAGTTCCAGCGCAACAACATTAAATGATGTGTAAAAGGTGTTAGAGGAACGGCCGACCGGCCGGAAGGGCGGACGCGAAGTTGGTTGATGATAAAGTGGGCCTGGTAAGTCATAGTAATTAAATCATATTATGAGCTCACCGTTATTACGACGATGTTCAGCTCAAGCGAAACTGGAAGTTAGTGAAACCCACCGCCCGTCGGCAATGGGCGGGGAAATTTCGGGGGCGGTCGAGGAAGCGATCCGATTTCGAGTTCTCTGTTTTTTTGCTATTGCTGTTGCATGTTCATTTTTAGGAACTAATTTGGGGCTAGAAAAACGAATCACGCCGCCGGCGCTACCACCGTTGCTCCGATGGAAAACGGCTACACACGAATCCGGTTACCGCCGCGGCCGGCGCAGATGAGCTAATTGCTGTGGGATTGGCTGCGAATTATGCTGTGCGGTAATCAGATTTGGTTGTAATCGTAAATTATTTGCGAAGTACGATTCTCACGAGGTGGAACAAACGATTAGAGAAACAACTTTCCAGCAGAATGCTAAATTTTTAATATTTAATCAACCTGAGTTTGAATCTGGTTTTGAATTCACGGCATAAAAATTAAAATTTCTAATTTACTGTATTTTGTACTGACTTCTGTAAACTTCGTAAATCTTTAGTTGTCTGCAGTCTACCATTTTAATGTCAAATTGTTAAAATTATCTAGAAGAATATTTTGTTTATTTTTCCTAATATTTTATTTCCACAAATTTGATTAAGTAATTGATCAAAACCATAAATAAAACAACTTGAATATACAGATTAACCTTTTTTGGTCAAGACTTTTAGATCAAAATCTCTTCGATTAAACAAGATTTTTTGGTTGATCTGCGGCACTTTCAGGTAGCGCAAATATTTCTCGACCGGCAAACTTGAACCGGTTATCTTTATTTTTCCACTCTATTTAGCAATGTCCTAATAACAAATTTTTTCTCTCTCCTTGTCTTTTTCTTTACAGGTGAGTCCATTTATTTTCGACCACAGCCTAGCCAACAACAACTGCCCACTCGACATTGCCCCCCCAAAAATGGTCTCGAGCTTACACTATGCTTCCGGATAGGAAAGTCAACCACTTGCTGCCCATTGCCGAATCGAGAGCACTAGCCGATGTTGTTGTTGTTATTGACATTGAACCGTCCGCGGTAGGGGTCAGCCAGCACGCGAATGCAACCCATTTGGGCTGCCGGTTTGGGTGTCTAGGCAGGCACACACCGGTAGTAAAAATTGCAGTTCCATGAATTTTCGTGCACCGTCCGTTCGGCTTAAATTGATATGCAAATGCACACCTACCTACTAGCTCTTCGCAGTTTGGTCGAACATAAACAACAGCGAATGGGCATTACTGTCCGGCGTGATGGCGACGGCATGTCGTTCGGGCCGAGCACCTGTTGAAGTTCAAGTGACTTTTATCGATCGCAAGCTAATTAGTATGTACGCTGCGTGTACCGGACACTACTGGGGAATTGCAGTTTCTGCCGAACTGTGTGTCCGCCATTCTTTAATAAGTACCCATAGTATGCACGGTCGGATCCGGTTCAGTAAAACTTATGCAGATTTTTAGTTCTGTGATGAGAGAAAGTTGAAATATTTTAATACTTTAGTTTATTAAAAACAGTAACATGAACTAACTAGTGTTTTGTGCATCGTCAGCTTTGTGCGGCAGCGTATGCTTCTTGATTGAAGCGTCTTGGGAAAAGTTGGCTCAACTTGCACCTTGAATGCGTCTTTGAATCTCTTTACTTGTATTATTTTCGGTGGTGACGAACTTATCAACCATTTCCAGTGCATCGCCGTCAATAGACACTGTCCGTGGGAGGCAAACGTTGCTTTCTCTGGAGCCTCTTCCTGTCATATATTTGAAGTTCAATGCATTGATTTGTAACCCAACCCTCCTAGCTTCCGTTTTTAGTCTAGTATAGATTGCCTCCGCTGTCCCAAGGTTGCTAGTAATTATGTAGCGGTCGTCTGCGACGGCTAGGAGTTAGATACTTTTGCTGAAGATCGTTCCTCTCGCTTCAATGCCTACTCGCCGGATCACACCTTCAATAACGATATTGATTAGCATACAGGACAGTCCATCCCCTTGCCGCAACCCTCTGCGCTATTCGAAAGGACTCGAGAGTGTCCCCGAAACGCGAACGTAGCACATCACTCGCTCCAGGGTACCTTTGATCAGCCGCGTCAGATTGTCCGGAAAGCCGTACTCGTGCATTATCTGCCATAGCTGTTTGCGTTCGACTGTATCGTATGCTGCCCTGAAACCCAAATTGTACTCCCAACATTTCTGTAGGATTCGTGGAAGAGTGAAAATTTTATCCAATCCTTTCAGGTTACAAATGCTTGCTAAAATGACACTAGCTTTAGAATCGCTGTATAGAATAAAATTTATAGCTTCTAATTTTAGTTACTGCTTCAGCTGCTGTTGCCCAATGAGTCAGAATCAGCCGGTGTTTCGATGCAACCTCTCTTCGCGACAGCACAATGCCGAATGCTGAATACAATTTTCGCGGTTTATAGTTGCGGTTCTAGTCAGCAAATTACAGTTCAGCTCAGGATACTAAACGTCAATGCACAGTAGTCCAGAAGGGCGAAAAGTGGAACTTTTTTCGTAGTGTATTTTGTTTTCATTTTATCATTTATGGGTTTCAGCACTTTTGTTCGTATGAATATCCCCCTTAATCTAAAACTATCAAAAGTTAGTCATCGCTTACTATAATGAAAATAAAAAAATAACTTTTTTGTGTTACGAAATATAGACATAGTTTCTTTAGCAAGGTTGTAAACAAAATACACAAAATACGAAGCACTCAAAATACACCTTTTTGCAGAAGACCGCAAATCTCTTGGACCTTTACTTGCTAAGTTATCGCATATTCAAGCTTTAAATTTCCGTAGCTTCACGAGCCAATGGGGTAAAATAGGGCAAGTGGCTTTATGAAATTAGTGCTTCATATTAAAGCTTAAGTCAAGTACTATAAATTTGTATGGCGTCCGCTTGTCCCCAACCACCCAAATGAGAGTACGGCAAGCATGCGTTTTATGTGTTTCAAATTCACTATAGGCTCAATACACGTGCATTCTTTTGTGTTAGTAGATAGACACATGGTTTTTTCGGCAAAGTTGTTGGAAATATAAAGGCAAACTAGTTTGCTGAAGAAATGATATTTCTATCCCTATCGAGTGCAGAACTATAGAGCATTTTCTTCGGAAATTCTATAAAAATAAGTTTTTCATACTTAGCGTATGTTGGTTGCATTTTACAAGAATATATGGCGAGACTGCAAAACAGCGACAAGAAATGTCAAAGTGAAACTACAAATGACGCCGTTAAGAGCAACCTAAAACGCTAGAAAAGAAAAATTGATAAAAAAAAAACTGCTGAAAAGAGACAAATGGACGTTGTGAAGATGTCAGAAAGACGTTAAAAAGAATGAATAAAGATTAAGAAATGTTAAAAATAAAACTAAAAAAGCGAAAGTATTACATAACAAGAAAAGACAAATTAAAGACGCGAAAGACAAAAGACGATAAAACTAAACGAAATGAAACATAAATGACAGAAAACGAAGACGAAAGGTGACTGTTGAAAGATTAAGTCCGAAGGTCGCAAGTAGGTGGCTTGGATAATTAAGGTCAACTCTCACCTATAAGTTTAACCTTAAGAAGTACAGAAGTCCCCCGAATAAGACGGTGATGGTGGTGGTCTATGCCCACGGCGATTTCTTAGTTGTCCATTAATCAATAAAGTTGATTTTTGGTTCATCGTTAGTATGTGGTATAACCTAGTCAACTACCAAAAGTCATCTTTACTGGTTAATGAGATATCGCGATGAGCGTAGAATACCACCCATCGCCTTATTCGGGGGACTCCTGTATTAGTTTCGGTGCAATGAAGCGGGGTTCATTAAATTATTTTAAAAAACACTTAATACTAATGAAGGACAAATGTCGGTCAAATTTGATTAAATTTTGCTTTTTTCTTAATTTTGAAACGACATAATAACCTTTTCTTCAGTAATAAAAATAAAATCTATTTATATAAGAGGCTTATGTCTGTACCAAAAACCAGGTCTCTGACAGTACGTCATAAGAGGCTTATCGGTAACTAAAAACAGGTCCCTGACAGGACGTCATGCTTTCGTAGCAATGGGTTGTATTCTCAATCACCTCACTGGGTCCACTGCTGGACTGCTCGACTGGACTGGTCGATTAGACTGCTCGATTTGAGTGCTCGACTGGACTGCTTAACTGAACTGCTCGACTGAACTGTTCGATTCGACTGCTAGACTCAACTGCTTGATTGGACAGATCGACTTGACTGCTTGACTGAACTGCTCGTTTTAACTGCTCGAGTGGACTACTCGACTTAACTACTCGATTCGACTGCTTGACACATTTGCTTGACTTACTACCCGACCCGACTGCTCGATTTAACTGCACGATTGAACTGCTCGACTGGACTGTTCAGTTCGGTTACTCGACTGCACTACTTGACTGGACAGCCTGATTCATCTGTTCGACTTAACTGTTTGATTCGACGCTCGAGGCTAGACTCAACTGCTTGTTCCACTGCTCGACTGGACTACTCGACTCGACTGCTCGAATGAACTGCTTGACTCAACTACTCGATTGGACTATTCGAATCGGCTGCTCGACTCAACTGCTCAACCCGATTGCTCGATTCAACTACTCGACTAGACTATTCGATTTGATTGCTCGACTCAAGTGACAGCTTGATTCAACAGCTCGACTAAACTGCTCGACTGAACCGCTTGACCCGACTGTTCGAATAGACTGCTTGACTAAACTGTTCGATTCGAGTGCTTGATTTTACTGCTCGACTGGATTACTCGACTTAACTGATCGACTGCACCGCTCGATTCAACTGCCCAACTCGACTGCTGGACTGACTTAACAGCTTTATTTAACTGCTCGATTCAACTGCTTGACTTCTGTTTGATTCGACAGCTCGACTTAACTGTTCTATTCAACTGCTCGACTGGACTACTCGACTCTTCTGCTCGACTGAATTACTCGACTCGACTGCTCTACTAGACTACTCGACTCAACTGCTCGAATAAACTGTTCGACTGGACTTCTCGACTCAATTACTCGAATGAACTGCTCGACTCAACTGTTCAATTTAACCGTTTGACTCGACTGCTTGACTAAACCATTCAATTCGACTGCTTGACTGCACTACTCGATTCAACTGCTCGACTGGACTACTCGACTTAACTGCTCAATTTAACTGCTCGACTCGATCACTCGATTCAACTACTCGACTCAACTGCTCGACTCGACTGTTCGACCCAACTGCTTGACTCGATTGCTTGATTCGACTGCTCGACTCGCCCGCTCAATTCGATTGCTTGTCGCGATATCATATGGTCGGTGTTAAATCAATCTGGACCAAGTCGCAAAATTTAAAAAAATGAGTTAATGACAGCAAACGATCAAGAAATTTCTAAGCAATATTTTACTCTAACCAGACTACATAAATGTTGCAAGGAGCCAGAGTTAGAAGGTGATTTCGAATGCAGCAAACTTTGAACGCGTTTTTCTCGAAGTCAGAATTTTGTCACTCGGTTCTGTCTGACTTAACATCGACCATCTGAATCGGTTTGTTGCAGACAATAGACGGTTCGGAGCCACTCACACAAAAGAGCCATATTGCCCGCCAATAGCATCAACACAGTGAAGATAATGTTTTTATTCAGTTAAATAAAATCCAATAAGACCATAGAAACTATTTGCACAGACAAACAGACGAGACACTCGCGTTAATTCCATCGTCCAATCAAAAACCACT
Source organism: Sabethes cyaneus (assembly GCF_943734655.1). NCBI lineage: Eukaryota > Metazoa > Arthropoda > Insecta > Diptera > Culicidae > Sabethes > Sabethes cyaneus. The sequence goes on from NC_071354.1 coordinate 67,839,566, forward strand.
CATTTATCAAAAAAGCATGTTTCGCAACATGGCCACACCGCGGCGCTTCGAGTTTTCAGTATAAAACCATACACGTGTAAAAAACCTCCAGTATAAAACCCTGCAAATGTAATAAAACTACAGTATAAAACCCTGCAAATGCAAGCTACTCCGCAACATGCATAACAGAGGGTGCTAGTGTGCAAGCAAAATGTGTAGGACGATGGTTTTTAAAGGATTTTCTTCTATGTGTCATGTCAGTTCGTCAGTGCTATTTGTTTCAGTTTCCGGCTGTGACTCTTAGAGCTATATTATGCAATATTAGAACTCAAGTTTTACTGTCAGACCATTTATAGCGACCATAATAAAATATCCCATAGAATAATTAATAAAATTTTGAGCAATCTTAGTTCGTTTGCAGCATATGCACATTAAATTTTATCGTGCATATTGATATGATGTGATAGGTGAATAAAACCAACACGTTATCGTTATCGTTTTGCAATTTGAGACAGCTGGTTGTTTAAACAAAATAAATATGTTCTCAATTTTCCAATCTCGATTTCTAGTAAAATCATTGTAGTTGCTTTCTGTGACAGAAAACCCGATTGATAGTAACTTTCTTTCTGCAAAATACTTTGCTTTGATGAATTTCCGTTTGCGAGCTAAAACAAAATATGTACTAGAATATGGCAATATGGCCACGCATAAAAAAGTGGAAGGTGGTTTTCAAGACTTAAGCGCCTAGTTAACGTAGGACTACGTAAAATTTATGCAATAAAATGCAGGTGCAGATCACAAAAAGCCTGCGGTACTGTTCACCCGTTGCGATTCAATTAGCAGATTTTTGATAATTGCCTAGCTTATAATAAATACTAGCGCCTTACAAAAAATTAATCTCATTGGGTTTTGGACTCCTAAGAAACTGCAGCCGGTAGATAGCATCACCTTTTGCTTTATTTGCGGGAAAGGTTTTCTGGTTAATTTGATAAGGAAGGATCTATTGTTTAGCAAAGGTAGAAATAACGCTACTGTAGCGGGGGAACTTGGAGCTTTCATAGTAGCAAAACCCGAATTAATCCACATAGCGGCGTGACCTAGCCTTTCTACTGCCACAATAATCATTATTTAATTTCTCAGGAACTTAATTGTAGATGTATAGGGGAGAGTAGCCAACAGTGAGACAACAGGAACAGTGAGACATCGGGAATAGTTTCGCCATAAAACGTACAAGATCTATGATATTTTCCTGCAAAGTAAAGTTTGTGAATCTATATCACATAATACAGTTTGAGAAAAATTTATTAATTTTTAAGTATATTTTTCGACAAAAGTCGTTTTTGGGGGGGTCAAAGTAAATTTTATTGTGAACATTTTCAGGTGATTTTTAACGGCAAATCGCCTGACTAATCCAAATTAAAGTTACTATATGGCATCTCATAGGAATGAGAGATAAAAATAAAAAATATAAGACCATCGAATTGTTTGCTAACACCACTATTTCACTATTTCTTATAAAACATTCCTATTGCGAACAGTGAAACAAACAGATGTGGGTAATCTCCAAAAAAAAATTTTGAGTTGAATTGTAAACCAATCCATATAAATTGATTGTAAATGAGTTCTGAAGTGTAAGTTGAAGGTTAGATAACCAGGATTTGACCTTTATATGAATATAAATGGAGATGTGAGAAAAATCGGAATTTGCAATACTGCACAACAATAATGTATCCTTTATGCACAAAATAAACAGTACGACTTCTAAACTATTCTTTGTTACCAAAAAATATGGTTTAAGTTTAATTCTAATATGTGTCTCAGTATTCAATACTCATTGTCTCACTCTTCCCACCTACTGGGGAACAGTGAGCCAAAAAGATACCTTCACATTTGCGTTTGTAACTATTTTATCTTTTAACCAAACGGGCTGAAACATTTTTTTAGACAACTAGAAGGATATACCTTTCAAATGGATTGAAGACCTCGTTGGTAACTATCCCCAAAAAAATTTTAAAATTTTTGGAAAAAAAGTGTCTCACTGTAGACGTCTCTCCCCTAGATGTTATATTAGACTATATTTTTAAATATCCGTTCCGTATTCCTCAAAATCCTTATTTGCCAGTAAAATTCACAACGTATTGTGTAGAATAATTATATTTTCTTTCCTTGGGTGCGTAAATACATGTAAGCGTCATTTATATTACTTGATGAACACCTTATTTAGTTTTATAATATTTATAGAAAAATAATGTAAACACAAAAGATAATTTTTACAGACTTGAATGAATATGTATAGAAAATTAGAAATTAACCCTCTAACGGGTCTACAGACGGCCTTAACTTTCGGGCTTCAGAGCCTCATACGAAACTTGTTTTGAATTGACAATATGAAGTATTTGTTCATAGCAGATTTTTTGTTATTTTGATATTAATACCATGCATTCAAAAGTTAGCATCTTTGAAAAACAAGAGTTCAGAAAAATTATTATTATATTTCGCTTTTGAAGGAAAAGGATATCTACAACAAAATGATGGATCTCAAAATTTTACTATTGGTTTGCTTGGCTTCAATTTTGCAATATATCTGAATTAGAAAAAAATTACTGAAAAGAGCATTAGATATGAAAACGAGAAATGGAACTATTTCTTAGCTAGCGCTCCTTCAGATAATTATTTTTACATGAAAATCAAAACTTAAGCTTCTTCTGAATGTACTTTCATGAAAAGATAGTCATTAGCTTGATCGCATCGTTTTTACAATGTTAGAGGGTTAGGAAAACAAGATGAGGTCGAAAAATAGTGCCAAAGCTGCGCCATAAACATGCTTGAGAATGGGAAATACGATCGATATGATTCCCAGTGCTTGTCTTTTTTTGATTTATTTATTAAAACATGATACATGACATAAGACATCTGTCCTTTACAATATCACTAACGAAAACAAATCTTACAAAATTTCTACCCTGCAACGTTTACTTCCTATTTTTCATATTAGATTTCTAAGCTCTAGTATCTATTGATTGAAAAGAGCATCTATTGATGCGCAGAATTTATTTGGAAAAATCAACTCACTAGTATTTTTGATTCTGTACACCATTATACCTACATGCTTAAATAAACTGCTTTTCTTCGCCTTTTGCTTTTCTTGTACAATTGTGAGTAACAGCAAGTGAAGAAAATGACAATTGAAATCTGAAATCAAAGAAAAGAAAAAACTTTTCGATTGAATCACACTATTTAATATTTATTTGCAACAGATACGTAGTTCGCCTACGACGTGCAGGCTTCATCAGTGTCTTATTTCAAAGCGTATACGTATCTGTCGCGAATAAATATCAAATAGTGGAATTTAGTCGGTAAAAGTTTTTTCTTTTCTTTAATTTCAGAGTTCGTATTCCACTTCAAAAACTTCAGACAATTGACATGTTTCTCACTTTTCTTGAATTTCATTGCAAATTTTAAAATTGCAAATTGTCATCACATACATACATACATACATACATACATACACACATACATACATACATACATACATACATACATACATACATACATACATACATACACACATACATCACACACATCTCATACATTGAATACAATCAACATTTGATTGATATGTTTTGATTTCACACGTTTTAACGGTTTAATATACGGTGCTTAAGTGTTAAAGTTTGAATAACTTTTGAATGAAGCGTCCGATTTTAAATAACTCGGTTTCGTTTGATAGATCTCAGCAGTAATTTTTAAATAATCATAAAATATGTGATGTTTTGCCTTTCTACTATATAAATATATAGTATAAAGGTATAGAAATCACTTGGAAAACCGGAAATGGAAAGAAGGTCCTGCGGGCCGAATGTCATATGCCATTCGACTCAGTTTCGAAAACTGAGCATTTTCTGTGTGTGTGTATGTATGTGTGTGTGTGTGTGTGTGTGTGTGTGTGTATGTGTGTGTGTGTGTGTGTATGTGACGCTTTTAATCTCACTCACTTTTCTCGGAGATGGCTGGACCGATTTTAATGTTCTTAGTGTCAAATGAAAGGTCTAGGTGTCCCATTGGTCGCTATTGAATTTCATACTGATCGGACTTTTAGTTCAAAAGTTATGTATAAAAATATGAAAAATATGGGACTTCATTATCTCATAGGTCCCTTAACCGATTTGAACAAAATTGATTGCATATGAAAGAGGAGCCTTGCAAACCCTTAACTTCCAAATTTCATGACGATTGGGCTTGTAGTTTGAAAGTTACATAAAGAAATGTGAAAAAATAGTATTTAAAACATATTTTTGTAACATATAAGCATTAATTCAATGAAAAACATCACTCATTTTATTATTATTTGAAAATTACTGCTGGGATCTATCAAACGAAACCGAGTTATTTAAAATCGGACGGTTCATTCAAAAGTTATTTAAACTTTAACACTTGAGCACCGTATATTAAACCGTTAAAACGTGTGAAATCAAAACAAATGTTGATTGTATTTAATGTGTGTGATGTATGTGTGTATATATGTATGTATGTATGTATGTATGTATGTATTATGTATGTATGTATGCATGTTTGTACGTATGTATGTATGTATGTATGTATATATGTATGTATGTATGTATGTATGTGTGTATGTAATCCCAAGCAACAATATGAGTTTGATTGCACTCTTATGGTGGTTTTCATGACCAATTGTGGTCTTGAATACTATCATAAGAGTGTAATAAAACTCAAATTGTTACTTGGGATGACAATTTGCAATTTTTAAATTTGCATTGAAATTCAAGAAAAGATGTTTCTCACTTTTCTGAATCAATTGTCTGAAGTTTTTGAAGCCTCTTAGTGGAATACGAAATTTGAAATTAAAGAAAAGAAAAAACTTTTACCGACTATATTCCACTATTTAATATTTATTCGCGACAGATACGTATACGCTTTGAAATAAGACACTGATGAAGCCTGCACGTCGTAGGTGAACTACGTGTCTGTTGCAAATAAATATTAAATAGTGGGATTCAATCGAAAAGCTTTTTCTTTTCTTTGGTTTCAGATTTCAATTGTCATTTTGTTCACTTGCTGTTACTCACAATTGTACACGAAAAGCAAACAGCGAAGAAAAGCAAGTAATTTAAGCATGTAGGTCTTTTTAATCAATAGATACTAGAGCTTAGAAATGTTATATGAAAAATAGGAAGTAAACGTTGCACGGTAGTAATTTTGTAAGATTTGTTTTCGTTAATGACATTTTAAAGGACAGATGTCTTATGTCATGTATCATGTTTCAACAAATAAATCAAAAATGACAAGCACTGGAAATCATATTGATCATATTTCCCATTCTCAAGCATGTTTAAGGCGCAGCTTGCACTATTTTTCGACTTCATCTTGTTTTCCTAACCCTCTAACATTGTAAAAACGATGCGATCAACCTAATTACTATCTTTTCATGAAAGTACATTCAAAAGAAGCTTAAGTTTTGATTTTCATGCAAAAATAATTATCTGAAGGAGCGTCAGCTAAGAAAAAGTTCAATTTCTCTTTTTCATATCTAATGCTCTATTCAGTTTTTTTTTCTAATTCAGATATATCGCAAAATTGAAGCCAACCAAACTAATAGTAAAATTTTGAGATCAATCATTTTGTTGTCGATATTCTTTGTCTTCAAAAGCGAAGTATAATAATAATTTTTCTGAACTCTTGTTTTTCAAAGATGCTAACTTTTGAACGCATGGTATTAATTAATTATCAAAAAATCTGTTATGAACACATATTTCATATTGTCAATTCAAAACTGGGCTCTGAAGCCCCAAAGGTAAGGCCGACCGATTATAAAACTAAATAAGGTGTAAGTATTTACACACCCAAGGAAAGTAAATTTAATTATTCTACGCAATACGTTGGGAATTTTACTGGCAAATAAGGATTTTGAGGAATACGGAACGGATATTTAAAAATATAGTCAAGTTAATTATAGACGTTCCTGAGAAATTAAATAAAGATTATTGTGGCAGTAGAAAGGCTAGGTCACGCCGCTAGGTGGATTAATTCGGGTTTTTCATTAAATTAATGCTTATATGTTACATAAATATGTTTTAAATACTATTTTTTCACATTTCTTTATGTAACTTTCAAACTACAAGTCCAATCGTCATGAAATTTGGAAGTTAAGAGTTTGCAAGACTCCTCTTTCATATGCAATCAATTTTGTTCAAATCGGTTAAGAGACCTATGAGATAATGAAGTCCCATATTTTTCGTATTTTTATACATAACTTTTGAACTAAAAGTCCGATCAGTATGAAATTCAATAGCAACCAATGGGACACCTAGACCTTTCATTTGACACTAAGAACATTAAAATCGGTCCAGCCATCTCCGAGAAAAGTGAGTGAGATTAAAAGCGTCACATACACACACACACACATACACACACACACACATACATACACACACACAGAAAATGCTCAGTTTTCGAAACTGAGTCGAATGGTATATAACATTCGGCCCGCAGGACCTTCTTTCCATTTCCGGTTTTCCAAGTGATTTCTATACCTTTATACTATATATTTATATAGTAGAAAGGCAAAACGTTGCATCCCAATGAAGATCCGGTATCTTCACGAAAGAATCGGCTGAATGCTAGATGCTTCCGGCTAGCTGTCCATTTGCCGAACGTTCTTTAGACGCTTCCGATAAACCGTGCAGTTGACGCTCTACGTTGAGTCGTTCTTCGAAAGGTTGCGTCTTACTAGATTTTCTAAGTGAAAGTCCTAAAGCTAGTGAAATTATGAACATTTAACATCTTACACAAAAATGTAACATTTAACAAAAACAAAAAAACAAATAAAACTTAATTGGCAAGTTAAAGGCAATTAAAGCCCTTACTTTCTAGAGGTCACAGATGGCACCAGGTTAATAAATCAAAATTACATGACCTTCCCACTGCTCTTCAACATCACATTATTTCGGAGACATCACAATTATTGCATTTAATCAACGGTTCAAAATGTGCCACATTCACCTACAGTTGATCGGAAAATTCCAATTAGCAAATTAATTTCAAACCACATCCTAAACCCCACATCTGAGTAGGTTCGCGTTATTTACTCACAACTGTGACATCGGAATTGCTCGTCAGTTTGACGATAATTTGTTCAGTTCAATATCGCACCTGGCAACCAGCAGTCGGTCAGCAATCGAATGAGTATAAATTATGTGCATTATCTAACGCAGCCAGGCAGCGGCTGTAAATTAGCTGTGAGGCTGTGATGAGCGTTGAGTGCCACCGGATACCACCGCAGCAGCACCACCACCGGTCAATATTTAGCAGGAAAATAATTTTCGGACAAACATCGAAAGATTCAAATTGGTCGTCATGCTAATAGACTTGTTGTGTTGTGAGCAACATGCATCGGCAACGGGAAAAACATCGGTCAAGTTGTTTGATTTTGTCGTTGTGAATAGCTCGTTAGCATTGTTAGCACTTTGTCCCCTTCAACCACCCCCCCAATGTAGAAGAAGTTTAATGTCATAATCGTTTATAAGTGAAGCAAAACTGGAAGATTTCGATTTTGAAATGTTTTTGGTATGTTTAGCTCATCTATTTTGCGTCTGGTGTTCCAAACTGAAAAACAACCAAGAGTCTCCTTTACTTTTCGATTCGAAGGAGGCGTCTTGTACTTTTGCGTTTGGTAATGTACTCATAAGCTTGTTGACGGGATTCATACCGACAGCTGTAAAAAGCATGTTTAATCTAATGACCAGTTTAAATTCAGTTGAGTCCATCTTGAAATAATAGTACGTAAGTATAAATTTAAAAATTTTTGTCGATAAAAATAAAAGAACATTTGATTTTTTCGTTTGTTGTGGAATGTCGTAACGTCATTTTGGTAATCCACTCCACGAAGATTCTGAATCATTCATAGTTTCCTACAGAATACTTTAGTTCTTATTTTCGGCATATTCATTCTGAAAATATTGATGTGTGTTGAGCCACAACTCTGTAGTGAGCCAACAAAGTTCAAAAATATTTTCCATACAACAAGAAGAAATTCATCCGTGCATCGCAATATCCGTTCATATTTCTAAACTGCATGATAATCGAAAAAACTGTACAGTCGGAACAAATACACGGAGTACGAGCAAAAAATCGCACAAAATTGCTGATAAAATGTCGAAACGCGGCTTGGCGAGTTCGCCAAAAGAGATACACATCAGACGAGGTCGGTACCGAACTCTACGATATGAACATAAAGTCAAACATTCTCTTTCTGACATTTCCCCCTGCACATAGCCACCAAACTGATGCATACATACATACACATATCTAGGAATAACAATGAACTGACGTCCGTCGCTCCGCACCGGTTAAGCAATTTTCGCACCAGTCTCGGTCTTGGAGTATCTGATTTCGAACTGACAACCCCATTGTTGTACCCCTCGCTCTCGACATCAAGGGAAATCGTCGAATTGTGCTCGAATTGAAATTTTATTGACGCACCATCATCAAAATTGAACGGGATTCAATCATGTACCTACCGGCAATTTCGATGACCGACCGATGAACGATGATGGTTGCGCTCAACGTGAAAGAAAGGAAGAGGTGCCCAGGGCGGCAGCGGATTGGAACAATTGTAAACGTTGACTTTTAACTGATTGACTGGGCGAGCGATGCCGAAATTGCTGCTGAGAGGACTTGTCCGAAAATTAATTAGACAGACAACGGGGGGATTTGCTGGATGGAAGGCGGGTCCTGCCCGGCCGGCCGGGTAGTGATTGCGTTCAACGCCTAGGCACGACTGCGGGAATTTTTGGTTGCAATTGCATAATATCCAGTGTTATTAGCATTTAGCAATCATCGAGCAGCTGTCCATTTGATGAATTTGTTGTTCCTCCCAATAAAGCGGTGGTTTGTTTGATTTATGAATCCCGGGGAAGGATTAGCGTAATAACAAAACGAACGTTTAATTTAGTTTGAACTAATTATTTCTCCTATAAATGAAATTATGTTAATTGGCAATTATTCTCAAATATTTCACATTCTGTTTAAACAGTTTGCAGTTCTGATTTAGACATTACGTATAAGAATGACATGACTTTATTCAATCGTACCGATTTCGTCGTAAGTTTTTTCGCAATGGAACAAACCCAACCAATTTCAATTTTAACCCGCTCACCATGTTGTCACCAGCCGGTGGCAGCTCGTTTTAAGCTCGGTTTTCGGTATGAATTGTGAGCCTGTGGTGTAAAAGCATTTAACTATCCACCCGATGATGGTGTGATGAAGCGAAAACAGCAGCAGACTGCATTTGTTGTAGGGAATCCGAGCATCGCGTTGCGTTGTTGTTGTTGGGATGACCATTCGATCCGGACTGCTGGAATTCGCGTTTCATCGATGCATCTGTTTATAAATACTCGCACTTTCACTCATACACCCGGGTGAATTGTTATTCCGTAAATACTGACACTACCCACGGTGTGTGAAATGATCGTTTTGTGACGGACGTCGTTTCGTGATTCAGGCCACCAACATGGAACCGACCGCATTTTTGATTGCAAAATAAACAATGGTGCAGTAAGGCGATTATCGACCACCACACGGGGAGCCTGCCTATTACCATGCCGCCGCTGTTGTACGTTCATATGTGTGCTTGAGCCTGAGCCTAATGGATTTTGTGGGCTCACAGTATGCGGAATAATCGATTTTCTGCTGCACTAAATGGTGATTTGATGTTGGTGAAATGCATTTCTATTCCATGTGCTGAAGATATTAAATGAAATCCGTTGAATTTTACGAAATATAGATTGGATTACAAATAGCATGAAAATAATACTATTGTCTTCCTAAACAACCGAAACTATTATTTTGAAGGACTACGTCTTGCAGAAAGGTAGCTGGTATAGGGGGTCATTCCACAAAAATCGAAAAATGCGAACGTCACGAAAAATGAAAGATTTTGAGCGTTAATAGCTTAGCGGTTTCCAAATCGATTTTAAATATTTTTGTGCTAATTGATCGGAAAATCTTCTACGCATCAACCTCAATAAAGAAACCTATTGTTTTAAAAAAAACGCACTGTTGAAAAATTGGAAATAATGAAGCATTGTCAACCGGAAATCCTCGCTGCGTGATTGGTTGCAAAAAACGCCATCATAATTTTATGTTTATCGTATCTTTAGTAAAAAAAACCCGATTAAATACCATCTTATTTGTCATTTGAGTTAGATATCGTTAGAAGTCTTGGGAACCTAATTCAACTCTTGTTAACGTTGTGTCATATCCTATCAATGCGTATTTAATATACTATGCATATACATTTAATATACTGAATAGCTTAGTGAGAAATGTGTCTTTCTAATAAAAGCAATAAAAAATTGTATGCAAAGCTATTGAGTAGTTATCTATTTTTCATTATTTTTGCATCCAAAAATTCCAAAATACATATTCAAATACAAAACACAACACTTGAGTAACTCTCGCTGAAACGGGGCCACTACTGACACGAGGTCTTCAAATATGGAACTTTTGCGCTTAATTGGTTGAAAATGATTGAAAAATAAGAATTAAATTGGTACGGCCATTTCGGAGAAACGTTCGACTAATTGACACTTAGTAAAAACACATTTTTAAGCATAACTTTTGAACTGCCTGTTAATTTTCAACAAATCGCTCTCAAAAACTTTACAGTAGCAAGACCTTTCATTTGATACTAAAATTGTTGAAATCGGCTGGGTGGTTCCGGAGAAATCGTATCACGTGATTTTAACGTTTTTGCTTATAACTTTTAAACGAAACGTCGGAACGCGAAACAATTCAATAGTGATCTACAAGGCAGTAACACCTTTCAAACAAGCTTAACGGCGATCAAATCGGTTCAACCATCTCCGAGGAACAGACGACTAAAGTTAGGCTTCACACACACTCATACACACACATACAGACATTGCTCAGTTCGTCGAACCCTATCGATTGGTATATCACACTCGGCCCTTCAGGCCTCGGATCAATTTCGTGTTTTTCTACCAATTTCTAAACCTTTGTTATAGTATAACAAAGGTAAAAAGTAACAGAATCTCCCCGTCGCGTCCCAACAGGTCGAAGTTTCTTTGCGATGATTAAATCTAGACCGATCTGATATCTGTGCTTGGGAAGTACTCCGGAAAGAGTGACAACGTCTCGTCGCGTGTGTGTGTGTGTGTGTGTGTGTGTGTGTGTGTGTGTGTGTGTGTGTGTGTAACATATGAGACTTCATTTTCTCACAGGTCCCTTAAGGCGACACCGAAAGTGGCTAACGTTATTGTGTTAGTGCGACAAACACTACTGTACATCTTGTGTGTTCGTTAAAAAACTAAACGTTTAATTGAATATTACATTAGTATTGGTAATATATGTCAAATAGCGGAGCTTGCAAACATAAACACAGCTGATCCGCAGCCAACCGCACCGACTACGAACATCCCGAAATATGGTTTGTTTTCTTTATCAAGGCATACCGATTCAATCAAGATTAACAGCAGCAACTGAATAATGTGTAGGATCACTAAGATGTTTAATTAATCCGCTTGCATCGGAGGCCAGGTTTTGATTCCTGCGTTTGCGTTTTGTTTGTTTACTTCACTCTAAGCTTATCGATGCGGCGAAAGTTGAAAGCTCTTTAAAAGTTCATTGATGTGACGAAAGTTTGATACTGTGTTGCTGCTTTTTCGGAAATCGCTAGTATAACGAAATATGTGCGCAACCAAATATCTATTAACCAAATCCAAATTATACATTGGTCGCTTTTATGAACACGTAATGATCGATATGATCAGTTAAATTTATTTTCCATTAGCAATTATGTTTTGCTGAGCGTTTGTTGATATATAGCAGATCGATCAATGGAATGGCAAGTTTTAGGAAGTTATAACAGCACTGGAAGCACTGATTACGTGGCGAAAGCGTGCTCTACCAATACAGATGCACTTTTAATGCGCAAAACAATACATGCTTCGAATGGTAGCCATTTATCCAGCCATTTATACAGCCATCTTTGAGCCACTTTCGGTTTCCCCTTAACCGAATTGATTGCATTTGAAAGGGAAGTCTGTCGAACCCTTAACTTTTAAATTACATTAGGATAGGATTACATTAGGATTTAAAAGTTCCTTTGATTAATGTGAAAACAGGGATCTAAAACATATTTTTGTAATATTTAACCATTTGTTCAATGAGAAACAGCCTACAGTTTATTATAATTTGAAAATTGCTGTAGAGATCTATCACCGAAACTGAGTTATTGAAAATCGGACGATTCATTCAAAAGTTATTCAAACTTTAAGACTTAAGCACCTTATATCTAACCGTTAAAACGCATAAAATCAAAATATATCCATGAAGAGTCGACTACATTCAAGGTATGTGTGAAGTATGTATGTATGTATGTATACGTGTATGTATGTATGTATACATGTTTGTGCGTCTGTGTTTGAAATTTTGAAATTTGCATTGAAATGCAAGAAAAGATAGAAACATTTCAAGGGTTATTTTCTCCACTTACTTTTACTCGCAATTTGACTTGAAATAAATTTTACGCATCAATAGATGCTTTTTCCAATCAGACAGGTTTCCCATTGTATTAAGGGCATGGAAGGAGGAGCGAGGAGCGCACGTCGATAGCGTGTATTATACGGCTATAAAGGCTGCATTTGATCGCATTGATCACTCAATCTTGTTGGGAAAGCTAGAGCGCCTTCGGCCTCGCCTAACATAATAAAATAGTTCGAATCATACCTTATTGGTCGAACTCTATCTTTAAAAATAGGAAATTATGAATCGCGATGCTTCGCAAACTTCTCGGTCGTACCTCAAGGGAGAAACGAGGGACCATTTCTTTTTTTTTTTAATTATTTTTATCGTCGTCTGCTATGTTATACCATCAGGCCGTTACCGCTCGTGTCCGTATGCAGGTTTTAGGCCCGATCACCGGTCCATACATTTCTTTCTTACCGACGTTCATATCCCTGATGATGATCTTGCTGTCCCGTGGCGAATAGCTATCGTACGCTACCTCTACCTCGGCCATTGCCGTACTTCGTTGCGTCTATCTTCGTACGTAGTGCGTTCACTAGTGCACGTTGACGATGGTTTAATGCAGAAATGGTCCTTTATGCTCCATCTATTAGGCGATCTTGCATTCTGTCCAACACCATAAAACCCGTTCCCAATTTGTTGGTAGTGCTACCCCTCTGGTAAAACCGGACCATTCTACTGTGGATCTTCCAAACCTTCTCTCATTTCCAACAAATTTACTACCGAGTACGAGTTTGAGGGGTTCAAGCTGTTCCAGCGGTCTGTAGTCTGAAGCACCGAGTTTCTATTCGCCATCCTTGCTCCGTTGCCTAAGTTGACCTGGTTTGGTTTAGGTTGCCTAACTAGGACCACGTTTCCAAGCCTCGTGATGGGGCAGCCATCTTAGCCGAAACGTCACGTTTCGTAATTCAGCTTCCGGATCAGACACTGTCATGAGCTGCTCCTAACCTAGATTGCACGCGTCCATTAGGTTGGGGAAAGTTGAGCCGTCAAGAGCCTGCTGACATGGGGCTCGTAACAGCAAAGCCGTGGGATTAAACGTCTTTTCTAAGACTTGACCCTTCTTTATCGACAGACGTCTATTAGAGTACAGGACAGTTACGGGGCTAGTGCGAAAATCCTACTTACTCTATCTAGCAGCACCGCCTAGCCGAGATTCGAACATACGACGACTGGCCTGTTAGACCAGCGTCGTACCTCTAAACCAACTAAGCGGCGATTGTTCGTATTCCAGCTGGTATCACGATCACGAGGCGGTAGGGATATAAGTTGCTGAAGAACAGAATGGGGGCTCCAGCGGGGTCTATTAAATTCCGCAATATCGCGAGGCACCGATATGGTGGTACGCACTATCCAGTGGTTCACCAACCACCTAAAGCCTATTTCAGTTAGTATTTGGTCGCATAAAGTCGGTTATTTCTCAGAATATAAATAACGTACAAAAAAGGGAAGAATGTCATTTTTAGGTTTTTTAGTGAACTTCAAGGGAAAAAAAAAGAAAATTATCCGTCAGCTGTTCGGATTGAACTTTTCGTGTGATACCACCCATCGCCGTAACCGTATTTGCTATCTTGTTCCACCACTTTTGCATTTGATCTGGTTTTTTGATGGTTCTGCCACATTGCTTCAGTTTGCTTTGATAATTGCCCAATATCTTTCGATAAGACGAAAATACGGACAATTTTGTGGATTGATAGTTTTTTCAATGAAATCAATCTTGTTCTTCTTATACCACTTGGCGACAACGCGGCTGTAATGGCACAATGGACTTGGTAAGTCAGGCCAGTACCTCACCGGACCTTTGTATGATCGAATCAATGGCAAAATCCTGTTCTGAAGACACTCGTCCTTGTAAACTTTTCTTTTCATTGTTGCCTCAGTGATGAAAACCTTTGTCTTCTTTCTACAACTACAGATCCCTTACCAAATCATCAACTTACGGGCAAATTTATCTGTGCAAACAAATTTCAACTTAGCCGCAACACCCCCTTTACGCTTGGCAAAGTATAATTTTTTACCGGGTATTTGTCCGCACTCTATTTTACGCATGTTTCATCGTCCATCAAAATGAGTCCTTTGTACTTGGTCACCACTTGCTCGTATAGCTTCCTTGTATGGGTTTTAGCAACCAAGTTTTGTTTTAGCGCATACAAATTCACAGAGCTGTACTGTAACTCGCTTTGACATTTTTCGCCAAATCCCGTAGGGTTGTCCCAGGCTTATTGTGGACTGCTTGAATCAATTTTGCTGGTAGATCTAGGTCATATACGCCTGATTGGTTTAGCCCGATCCAACGTAACAGTCTCCCGGTAACGTTTGAAAATGGGATTTATAGTCGATTTTGGAAATTTCAGGAATTTTGCGATCTTTCCTCCTGACCACGTCGGGTTCTCAACGTGAGTGGGCAGAATTTTTTTCCGCCTTCCGCGTTCCATCGTCGATAACTTTTGAATGCGGCCTTCAATCTTGATGAAATATTCACTACTGAATAAGCAAATCATCCGAATCAAAACGCGGTCAATAGTTTCTCGATGTGACAACTAGGGGTGTTGTAGTGAATAAAAAGAAGCAACCAAATTTTAACTGAAACATACTTTATAATGCGTCGCATAGAAGACTGTCCTGAATTTTTGGTGACAGCGGTGTGATTGCTTGCGTATCGGTCCACGCGCAAAAAAAAGCAGCATCCGCCGCCAATAGTTATGAGATTTAATTTATACCTCGAAATTCGAAATTCAAGCAACAGGATGGCTATGTTCTACCTTTTGAATTTTTCTAAAAGTATTTTGTCTTACTAGCAAATTTCTATTCTTTCAGTGTTTCCGCGGTAGGGTTATTTTGCGTTACTGACTTATGACCAAAACCTTAATGAGTAATGCAAAGTAGGTAGCCAAAAAGGGCGTAATTTATCAAAATGATTAGGAAATGATTTAGCAACAAGAATTTGATGCTTATAATTGGAGTACTGTGACCATTCTACGCTTTTTATTTCACTGTCTTCTATCTTTTTTCTAACTGTCAACTACCAACAGGGACAAATTTAGTTTTACTGAATTTTTCATTTTCCATTTCTGGCATGACTGCAAACCCTAAAACTTTTCGTAAGAACTCACTGCAAAAAAATCTACAACTACGACGACCAATATTGCCATCCACCGCTACTGCTATGAATTAATGAAAACCCAACACTCGAAAAGTCCTTCTTAATTGACATTTTTCCGCCGAAGCGCAGTACTTCAAAACAACAACGGACAGCCACAATACAATTTAATATTTTCCGCCAAAGTTCGACTGCTGCTGCACACTTCGGTTTCTCCAACTGCTTGTCGGTTGCCAGCCAGAACCGGAAAACGGAAGGATCGCAGCAGTAGTCATGAAATGAGAGAGAGAGAAAAGCACTCGCACCCCACTTCAGCACACTACACCGCACCGGTAGTAGCATCAATTGTCAATTGGAAAAAAAGGATCGCCGAGCGGGCGGGCTGGGATCGGTTCGCCCGGAAAAGTGGGAAGGAAATAATAGATACTGAAAAATACCTTCCAATCGAACGTCACCAGCCAACGGGCGACGGGGAGTTTCGGTGTCGACGAGAAAAATGTCAATAAAAAAGTATAAATAGCCGACAGCATATTTCCTCTGTTCGGTAGACTCAACTTCACACACAGTAACTTCGCTTGCTGCCTGCTGCATTCTCCGGGTTCTGTCCGGTTTTCCCTCAAGCGATCGTAACATGCCACATATACGGATGCGAGTGAAGTGCAGGTGCGTTTGCTTGAAAGTGCAACTTCTTGGTTAATTTCCAATTTTTAGGATTTGAATATTTGATTGTGAGATCAGATTGAAGATTGGCAACTTGCTAGTTAATTATTGGTAATAAACACCCGTGATCGTTTAGTATTTTTTTTAGCGTAAAAATTTTAAGAATTTCGGGAAACACTCATCTCCAACGTGGCGCACATAATGCCTAGAACCGAACCGCCGGCCGCGCCGTCATTGTCAGGCCATTCGAAAAGCATGCCAAGTCAGCAAGAGACGATAAATTGAATTTCAATATTTCACACACGATTGTCCCCGGTACCCGCTCACTCGCTCGCTCGGTGTGGTGATGGTGGCCTTTGGTCTTTGTGTGATCTGTTGTGTGCATACCTAGCTGCCTAGGTACGTGCACAAACATCAGCACAGCACACAAAAAAAAGTTGTTGGGGGCATTCCTGATTCACCTGAGTTCCGTTTAGAAAGCGGGGATTCTTTATGTTCTGGTTGAAGCGCTCTCTTCTAGCTTCGCCGTTCGTTTTGAATATTGAAATATTGGAATTTCCAACTCGAGCATGGGTAACTTATGAAATATCAATTGGGTTTAAAATGGGTGCTTGATAAATGTCATGTTGCTAGTATTGGATGTTTCCTAAGGGACGGCTACCGGAGCGTGGAATATTTGATTTTAGCATTGTTTTGGTTCGTTTCATAAGAAAAGAAAGTTTTCTAAATATTTCACTGTATTTTCACTAACATTTTTTTTCTTTATTTCTTTTCAGGTAACTTTTATGGACGTTCATTGAAAATTTTGCTGTAGGACCTATGATCACTGTTGTAAGATTGTAAGATTTCATTGTCATTGACGGGTGAATAATTTGTGCGGTGGTATAATTGGAAACGCACACGACCGGCAATCGATTATCGTGGGTTCAAGTCCCACCTACCCAAAAAATGTTTTTTACAGCCTTTATCATATTTTCCAGTTCATTCAATATTCGTTCTTCAGGAAAACATCCATTCCTCCTTAATAAACTTATGGATTAAGAGCAATTTGTTCATGTAATCATATAGATAGGACCTAGAATAGGTAAATTCAGCAAAAGACTTAAAGATGATTTCATTCAGCCAATTTCATCAGTGAGTGGTAGATTGTAAACTACCTCATCGAACGGTCAAGGATAACTACTGCTCGTTAAACAAGCACTACTAACTAGAGTTTATCCTTCGGCAGTTTCCTAGGGCATCCCTCAAATTACGCAATCGTTCATCACTCAATTGCCGCACAACTCTCACAACATAGTGTTACGAGAGATGGTGCCGCGTATATCACGGCACATCACACACTTGCCAGGCCAGATTGCCATTCCCTTTCACCGTTGCGTCGTCGTCGTCGTCGTTTGTTAGTAGATGATGGTCCCGAGCCGACCGACAGTTGCAATTGCGGTAAAACACAACAGCCGAAACAAAACAAAAAACATCAACAATCTGCTCAATTCACGTCACTCGTTCTCACGGGGTGGCGGGCGGCTGGCTGTGGCAGCTACACCCTACACCTAGCTCCTAGCTAGCAAAGAGACTAACGCTGACTGATGGACACTCCAGTACTACCCGTCCGCACCCCCCTCATCCATGGAGCTTCTCATCTTCTTTACGGGCCCATCAGCCGGTGTCTGTTGTGTCGCGCATGAATGAATAAATTATGCAGATTTTTTGGTTGGTGCTATTGTATTCCCATCAGCACAGCAGCGAGAGAGCGGTGGGCTTACACCCTTCATGATGATGGTGTACGTACAGAATCGCTTCACTCGTCCCGGCTGGCCGGCCGGCCATTGATTGACCAATGTTTTGCCCCCACTCGACGACGCGGCGGTACCCACTTGAGAATGCCTTCGGCGCAAGCCGCGGGGAGTTGACTCATTGTATGATGATTCATTGGCATTCAAACAATTTGATGTGCTTGTAGAGCATTTTAAAATTTAAAGCCTTTTAGTTTTGAACTATTGATTTAGACATTTAGAGTTTAAAGATCGCTCCACGACGGAAACAAAATTTTTCGAGAGGTAATTTTCTGTCGGTAGATTCCAGAAATTGTCAAAATAACAAGAAACAAGAGAATCAGGGTGGAATTTTTTTCCTGCTCCAACATGTAGGCTTTTCAACAAAAATGTAATCATTGCATGCACGCCAGTCTCTAGAGAAAAACGCAAGCAAATTGTAAAAAAAGTTCTGCCATTAAAAGCGCGCTTGTTTCCATTGATTGAAATTATTCATAGAACTCATCAAGGGATACGGTGGCGAAAATCGTAATTTTGCAACGCTAGCAATTTCCTAATGTTGATGAAATTTCCCAGAGTGTTATAAAAAACCCGATGTAAAAGCGGTCTTTAGCATTTTGTTTTGAGGCAGCAGTCGCTTTTTTCATTTTTCCGTTCAATGAGCAGGAAAATAGAACGTGAGATATTGTGGAATTAGATGATGAATCGCATTGGAATTAAAAAATGGGATAATTTAACATCTAAATCAACGGCTTTATCTCATGACAGTCGTGTCTTTATACCTCTTATAACCCTCTTATCCCCTGGATTTGTAATTATGGTGTATGTAATTTTTCTGCATAAACTATCAGTTGACTTCAGAAGATTATATTAGTTGTGCTACGTATATCAGATGCATCCCGTTTCTAAGTGCATTACGTGCATTGTAAAGATGTATGATCCCATTCAAAAGATAATGAAAATTGTACTCATCTATTGTGTTATTTTTGCACTCTCTTGCAATTTGCTTTTTGAGTCTTCCCTAACTTCCCTAAAGTTTCACCTTCTCTCCTTCATCCTATAAGAGGCCAAATAACTGATTCTCGTACAAAACGCCACTGAGCCAAGCATTTGGGTTAGTCTCATAGCTTTGGACTTCAGTATTTCAAAATACCTTTACCAGTTTGTTTCACTCTGTTTCACGGTCACTAGTTTCACGATGACCACGTGCCAAGAGACTATTTTCCGGTATTTTTTTGCGGAAAATACGATTATACCGGTCAAAAAATGATTGAAAAATAGTGCTTGGAAGGTTTTACTCAATCCACCGTATTCACCAGAAATTATATCGTCCAATTACAAAGTATTTCAGTCTCTGATTGCACTTCTGGACACAATACCAAAGGTTGGCCTAATTCAGATTTTCAGAAGTAAGTTTTTCCCGATGCGTCATTCATTAGATACTAATAATATGGCAAAAACCACTATTTTGGATGACATCTTGTCCGAAAGTAAACATTAAAAAATTGATATCGATTGGACATCCTCTGGATGTATAAAAGAGTACTGTTGTAAAAGAAAGTCGTGTTTCCGACAAATCTTGTCGAGAGTATTGCATTTTGGAATAAACTTTCTTTGATTTCAATACAAAATTAGTGTTAATCAATGAGTACAATTTTATCTAGAAATATCCAACATCATTGAAATTCCCAACTCATCACCAAAAGGTTTTTTGGAAAAGGAGGAAGCATCTGATACGAAGAATCATTATTTAGATAAACTGTAACACTTGGATATAGACCAAAAATATATTGGACTAGCTGACCCGACAAACTTCGTATTGCCACGAATTTGAAAAACAGAAAACAAATTAAACTGTGTTGTACATGAATCGTGAATCTCGGATGACCTTGAGTTTTGCAAGTTTCTGGGGAGTTCATGGGTGTTTTAATATACAAATTTTCCTCAGTAAAGTAGAAAACAACTCCCCCCATTGCTTAGCCTGATAAAATAAAGCGGATAGCATTTAAATATTCGTCATCATTACAAACCATTTCGCCGAATACCGTTTTGCGGTACACCAATTCTCGGTTGACCATAACGCGAATTATAGAGTTTCGCCGAATATCATTTCACAAAAAACCTTACGCGGGATGTACCATTTCACAGAAAATCTTTTCGTAGAAAGTACCATTTCGCAGAGGTGACCCAACTGAAAGAAAGTAATAGAGGTCAGTAAATCTAGGAAAATAAATAAACCTAGATAGAGGTGATCACTACGGGGGGCTGCCCTCCATAGTGGCCGGCGCTTCCGACGGCAGGTCGCTGGCAACACTCGCGGCCTGTGGCCGTCTCGCGCTAAATTGTCTAATATTACTATTGATAGTTTTTGGTGGTCTCGTTATTGATTAATGTTTCATGAAAGGCTCTAAAGTTTCTCGAGTTCGATTAGTTTTTGAGTTACGCAAAAATTTCTGTTTTATTTGTATGAGAGTCCTTATCCCCCTGCCACAGGGTTGAGGGGTCTCAAACCATCATTGGAAAAATTCCTGCCTCCAAAACCTCCCACATGCCAAATTTGGTTCCATTTGCTTGATTATTTCTCGAGTTATGAGGAAATTTGTATTTCATTTGTATGGGAGCCCCCTCCTAAAAAGGGAAAGGGTCCTAATTAATCATAGAAACAATTCAGGCCTCCAAAAACACCCATATGCCAAATATGGTTCCATTTGATTAATTAATTCTCGAATTATGAGGAAATTTTTATTTCATTTGTATAGGAGCCCCTCCTTCTAAATTCGGGAGAGGTTTCAATTCACCATAGAAAAACTTATTGTCTCCAAAAACAACCACATGTCAAATTTTGTTCCATTTGCTTGATTAGTTCTCGAGTTATGAGGAAATATATATTTCATTTGAATGGAAGCCCCCCCCATCTTAAAAAAGAGAGGGGTCATAATTCCCCTCATAAAGAGGGGAGGGGTCTCAATTCACCATAGACAAAAAATTTACCTACAAAAGCACCCACATGCTAAATTTGGTTCCATTTGCTTGATTAGTTCTCGAGTTATGCAGAAATTTGTGTTTCATTTGTATGGGAGCCCCCCCCCCCCCTCTTAGTGGGGGGAGGGGTCTTTTATCATCATAAGAACCTTCCCTAAGCCCAAATCCCCCTACATACAAATTTTCACGCCGATCGGTTCAGTAGTTTTCGATTCTATAAGCAACATACGGACAGACAGAAATCCATTTTTATAGGTATAGATTTGTTGATATTTGGTATTTAAAATTTTTATATTAAAAATCTCATCAGCTTGAAAATCCAATTGCCGAAAAACAATCATGAAATTATAAGATATGAGGGTTGTGTGGTAATAGTTTAGTTACCAAAACACTCGGACCCCAACCGAGAAAGTCTTCTCACCAAACGCTCTTCTACGGTGATTGCAGTTTTACTGTATGAAAGTGTCCTATACTCAATACTCTCGAACCTTCTTTGGGATAACAAGAAAGAGAGAGAGAGGATAGAAAAGTGGCTTGAGTATTACCACTATGTATGTTGCTTAGAAAATTCTTGAACGTTTGCTATCATTAACTCATTTTTTAAAATTTTACAAGTTGGTCCGGTGTTATTTAACACCGACCATATGATATCGCGACAAGCAATCGCGTTGAGCAGGTGAGTCGAACAGTCGAATCAAGCAATCGAGTCAAGCAGTTGAGTCGAGCAGTCGAATCGAACAGTCAAGTCGAACAGTCAAATCGAGCAGTCTAGTCGAGCAGTTAAATCGTTCAGTCAAGCACTCCGGTCGAGTAGTTGAGTCGAGCAGTTGAATTGAGTGATCGAGTCGAGCAGTCAAGTCGAGCATTTAAATCGAGCAGTTTAATCGTACAGTTAAATCGAGTAGTCCAGTCGAGCAGTTGAATTGAGTAGTCTAGTCGAGCAGTCGAATCGAAGGGTTTAGTCGAGCAGTTTATTCGGGCAGTCGAGTCGAGCAGTTGACTCGAGTAGTCCAGTTGAGCAGCTGAGTAGAGCAGTCGAGTCGAGTAGTCCAGTCGAGCAGTTGAGTGGAGTAGTCCAGTCGTGCAGTTGAATCGAGCAGTTAAGTCAAGCTGATGAATCAAACAGAATTCAAGCAGTTGAGTCGAGCAATCTAGTCGAGCAGTTAAATCAAGCTGTTCAGTTAAGCAGTCCAGCCGAGCAGTTGAGTCGAGCAGTCGAGTTGGGCAGCTGAAGTCAAGCAGTTCATTCGAGCAGTCGAGTCGAGCAGTTGAGTAGAGTTGTGGAATCAAGCAGTTGAGTCGAGCGTTGAATCGAGCAGTTGAGTCGAGCAGTCTAGTCGAGAAGATGATTAATGTGCCTAGTCGAGCAGTCGAATCGAACAGTCCAGTCGAGCAGTTTAATCGTGCAGTTAAGTCGAGCAGTCAGGTCGAGTAGTAAGTCAAGCAAATGTGTCAAGCAGTTAAATCGAGCTGTTCAGTCAATCAGTCAAGTCGATATGTCCAATCAAGCAGTTGAGTCGAGCAGTCTAATCGAACAGTTCAGTCGAACCGTTCAGTTAAGCAGTCCAGTCGAGCAATCAAATTGAGCAGTCTAATTGTCCAGTCCAGTCGAGCAGTCTAGTCAACCAGTTGAGCAATCGAGCAGTCCAACAGTCGACCAGTGAGATGACTGAGAATAGAACTCATTGCTACGAAAACATGATGTCCTGTCAGGGGCCTGTTTTTAATAATAAATAGATAGATATAAATAAATAGATAGATACTAGATCCTTTCAGTAGGTTCCAAATAATCTGTTATATACTAATTAAGTTAGTTTTTTCATTTTCTAGGTTTGGATAATGTTCACGTGTATTTTCTGTTTCATACATTCCTTCTTTTGCATTTAAATCCAACTTATCAAAGATCCTGAAGTACTATATGCTCGTCTCGAACTATAGTTGCAACTATTGTTCCAGTCAATGACTGAAGGGAAGTACGTCGAAACGTCCGCTGAAAATACAACAATTTTTATTTTCACCGAAAAAATCAACGAAAGTTATATACATAGTTGCAACTGTTCGTTACAAGAGTTTAATTTAATCCCTGCTATGACGCAACTCTGTATAAAACGGTGGAAAGGTGACAATAAACCGAAAAATGGAAAATAAAAATTAAAGGAAAAAACACGTGTGTGAACGAACGCTTAGACAACCAATAACTTCAAACTCTCCGAAAAGTTAAGGAAAAAATTAACTTTTTAGAGTGTGGCAGGAGAGCTAATATTCACTTAACTTTTCCGAGAGTTTACTGTACCACGCAGTGAACCAACCAACCAACACGGAGCTACACGCCGAAACCTGACATGTTTAGGAACGAAGGAGGGAGTCTGATCAGAAACAAGCGTTCTTTAATGAACACCTGAACGGTGGGGTTGCATAAGGAGGTGAAATGGAAGTTAACCTAAGAATGCCCATGGTAGATAGTAATGTTTCAGTACCTGACCTCCTACAAGCCAAATGAGAAATTGGGTTGCTCAAGACGAACAAAGACGCCAGTAAGGTAAGAACCACCTACCGGGGACCGAAACAGTTACACTTTTTCTATATATTTACCAGCATGCAATGCCATGTCAGACTCTTAACCAATACCATCGCTCTGTACTGTTTCTGTTCGATTGTAAGTTTCGAGACTAGCTCGAATACGTAAATGACAATAGGCAAACATTTTTGTACGTGAGCTGATCATTCACACAAAATGTCGTGTAGAAATGACATGCATTTGCCGCTTTTTGCTTACAGTTGTAGTTGGCATAGTATTGACAAGTGACAGAGAATAGTTAAGGTGAATTGCGAACGTTCTTATTTAAAACCGTGTTGTTTGGGGGAAAGCTGTATTCAGTTTTTATAACGGTAATTTTTACAAGAAACGAAGAGTCGATAGAGTCTAACAGATTGAGACCAGGCGTGAAAAGGAAAGAGCGGAAGATGAGGGGGTAAGGGTGGGTCATATGAAGCAACGCTTGAGAAGTTGTGTACCGCATTCTTTTATCCAAGCTGGGGATTCATGGGTTGAACCAAGCTGTAATCGGAGCATTACAACCGGATTAGAACCCACTACTCCTCCCAGGACATCTGACTCGCCGGTGGTAATGATCCTTTGGGCCACAGAGGTGCTGGACAAAAGAGAGACTCCACAATCCCTGCGATCCCTGCGTGCGCCGTATTGCAGACTCTATCAACACTTGGCAGGTTGAGTTATTATTTGACACAAATTGTGCCTCTTCCTCCGTCTACTGTAGAAACCACCGACCGAGAAGGAAAGCTGTATGTTACATTAAATTTTGTAGTAGAAACAATGCGTCTACAACAGTTTTTATTGTGGAAAATTAAACTTATGGTAAATTTATTGTAAAAGTGTCTCAAATTCAAATTTTATTCATATTTTTGTTTCTTATTTTATGAAATAGAATTGGCTATAATTTATCTGGAATTAAATAAAAAGAAAACTAAACCAATTTAATTCTACTATGTACTATGCTACTATACATAATTTATCATGAACAGAGGTGAATGCCAAATAGGCAAAGTCTCTTTAAAAAAAATATTATAAATTTACTGCCTTTTTCAACTATATTTTGTTTTTTCGCCTGAAAAATTACCGTAACAGGACGATAACATTTACGGCAAATGAAAATTTGTTCGTGAAAACAAACATTTTTTTATTGTTAAGATACTTAACAACCCGTCATTTTGATGGTAGAATCTCTCAAAACCAGGAAAGTGATAGTAGAATACAATAAGTTTGATGGTTTGGTTATTTTTTTTGACGATAAATTGTATTGTTTTTACAGTATTTTGTATCCTACTGTTACAATAATTTTCATCTTCGTGATATAGTTATTTTTTCCGGGTGATGGCTTACGTGCGCAACAGCAAAAGACAATGCAAAAAAGTGTTCCCAAGACTGGTGACATTTTCTCCCCTGTCCCGAAGAGTGTACGACACGTATAACAAAAGATGTTTTCGTTGTTCTTGCATATCTTTTCAGTGCTTGTGTAATAGTAACACGTCGCAAGACTGGTGATAAGAAAAAATGTCAAATGTCTTGAAATTTTTGTCACCAACCAGTACATTCAACGACCGTGCCCCCTATCCTCACTGGCTGTACACTGGGTTAATGCCAAGATTTGGGAGGGTGAGTAGCTACCAGAAGAATCTATGGAAAAAGTCATTTGTCTCATTTATAAAAGGGATGATCGGTTCAACGGCTGCAACTATCTCGACATAACACTGGTAAACGCTGCCTCAAGGTACTCTCCCAGATCCTGTTTCACCGGCTGTCACCACCACTAATAGTCAAAGATTTTGTAGGAAATTATACGGTGGGCTTCACGGGAGCTCGCGCCGCTGCGAACCAAATTTTTACCATCCGACAGATCTTGCAGAAATGTCGGAAATACAACGTGCCCATACATCACATCTTTATCGACTTCAAAGCAGCGTACGATACAGTCGATCAAAACCAGCTATGGCAGATAATGCACGAGCACGGTTTTCCGGACAAACTGGCGGAACTAATTAGAGCTACATTGGATCGAGTGATGTGTTTCGTGAGCAGCTCACAGACACTCTTGACTCGAGTCCCGACGGTTGAGACATGGTGGAGCATACGATGCTGTACGAAGTTGGCAATGTACAAAGCCGATCATTAGATCGGACTTGACGCTTGACTTTATTTTTAAAGCTTTTGCTATAAACATTTGTATTTTAGCCTGTTTCTCCTAACAAATCCAGAATCGTAACTAAAACTTGATAAAGGGCACCCAAGCCGATTTTCAATCATGTATAACGATAACAATTAACATACATACGATTTTCAGCACAAAGTTGTATAGCGAGTCACTTTCAATCGAATATTATCGTATATACATACTTATATGATCGGAACACTTGTAATTATTCCAAATCACGTATACCGCTTCCAAAATAGTACGGATATGCCAGTTTTGCGCATCAAATACGATTTAATAGCATGTATATCTGAGGATACTCGTATAGAAATGCACAAAACATTACGACTACCATGAGTTTTGCTGCTTACAACACTTTATGCTGTTGCTTCTCTGTACCGTTCTTTGTAAATTTTTCATAAAATTTGGTAATAATGCAATAATGCTGATTTTTATCTTTTATATACACATGAAAATGCTTGTTGGGAGTCGGCAGTCAGTAGACGAACGGAATACATTAGGATCTGTGAAAATCACACGTACAGACTCTCCAGGTACTCAACCGCCTCATGAGGTCATAGGGATGGGTAATATCCATAGACCTGACAGCATCAGCAACTGGTGAGATTTGTAGTAGTATTTACTTCTAAGCCAAGGACGCACACTATTTACCCATGAAGCGATTCTTAAATGTCTGTTTCTGGGCAACCGGCTTTTGTGAGATTTGTTTTCACGCCGTTCAATTTTTTCAACAGCTAGAACGTTTTCCAAAGCCATTGAGCACAAAATGGCCCCCTGCTGCTATGGTTGTATTCTTCCAATACTAATTCATTTGACTACTAATAAATCTCACACAAGCGATTATTTCTCTGCTCTTCTAATTTTTTTAACAAATTTAACTTCATGGAACGTCCGTATATTATTGTACCAAATAAATGAATTCGTTAAAATCACCTGAATTGTTAACCGTTTTAATTATTTATTATTATTTATTTATTTATACACTTCTTAGAGAGGCTTTCAACTATTTCAATAGTTCTACAAATTCTAATTATATAAGAAAATTCAAATTTGTACTATTTTTGGTTTTAAAAATATCAACTAGGATGCATTTTTTTTACTGCAAACATTCGTTGCAAACACCATTGAGTCTGCTCCAGTGGGCGATGCCGATTCCACTGCACAAGACACAACACGCGAATCAGGCAAGCTGTCGTTCACCCTGAAATACTTGACCCAACCAACGAAATGCTATCGGTGAGTGGCCAGATCGCCATGTGCAAAATTTGACCCTCTTGTTACGTGTCTCGCGGCGGCAGCACCAATTTGCATATAGCGTAGCCGTGACTGCCCTAAAATGTCGGTCAACAGCGACAATCACACACACTCTTCACACTGCCGTCGCCACCGCCTCGGCCACTGCGAATTGCAATCCGAAATCCAGTAATGGTCATCGTCAGGCAGCCAAAAGGCGAGTAAGAAGAGGACTTGAACTCCGGTCCATAAAGCGATACCTGCTGGTTCGCCGGTTGGTTAATGATACCGTACTTTCACCTCGACAGCCGGTCGTTCGTCCAGTGGGTGACCACCAGATGACCAATAAAATATCGCTCGTAACTTCCGCGAACTTTGCAACCGTTTCGAATAAGTTGACGTGCAAGACCATCAATCATTGTCTCGGTTGGTTGAACTCGTCACGGGGAGGCCAATTCCCGATTATGCAATACATAGGTATTCCACTGGGAACTCACTCCGGTGCGATATATCCAGGCAGCTAATATTGTTCATCTCCTTAGACGGTCATCAATCATCTGCCGTCAGTCGGTACCACTGCAACAGACCGACGTCAGTCAGGGTTTTATTTATTTTATGCAGCATCGTTACTAGAATCTTCATGCTACAGTTGACGGCTGGTAAGCGCCGATGATCAAACACATAGATAACGAACGGTCCTAGATCCTGGCGAACATTTTAATGCGATTGTACGCATTCGTTTTAAATAGAATCCGCTGCAGTACAAGAGAAATGCGTTCTATATGCATTGGATGTACTTCGGTAGAAAAATCATGAATACCAAGTACGGTAAAGCTCGACTACTCTTCAAAACTATTTAAATTCACTCGTAAAATCATTCTGTTTTCTATCTTTCAAACCAGTAGCAACACACCCACACAAGCACAACTATTTCACCGGGTTTGATGCTTGCTTGGCATGAAACGTTTCCCGCAAATCCCCGGGGAACATACCGTATTGCCACGCTTTGCACAA
This sequence comes from Sabethes cyaneus, assembly GCF_943734655.1. NCBI lineage: Eukaryota > Metazoa > Arthropoda > Insecta > Diptera > Culicidae > Sabethes > Sabethes cyaneus. Next base: position 67,867,603 of record NC_071354.1, read on the forward strand.
ATCGCAGCATGGCGTTGGTTGCCGGAGAGCACCAGAGGAGATTCACGTTAAAAATGGCGAACACATGTAGCTCCTTGCATGTAGGTACCATGCATGGTGAAATACATGCTGCACAAGACGCGGAACGCAGACCAGCAAAAAAAAACCCAACCGAACAAAAGCAGAAACCCTAGAGACACACTAATGCCGGCCATAATTAATAACCTTCTCATCATCCGTGCCAGCCGGCACCGGCAGTCAGGAAAGCATATGGCGCAAAATGACATCAAGTTTTCTTCTCCTTTTCCGCCTGTAACGTGGTTACCATCGGATCCCAGACAACGCCGCGGCCACGGCGGCGAATGATGCTTGATACGTACAGTACACGGGCAAAATAAATAATATGCAAATGTAACGAACGGGGCACGCGTCCGTCCGTCCGCTCGGAAGGATTAAGTTGTGTGGTGAAATGTTTTGCATCGTTACTTTAGGGTACCCAAGGTACCCAATAATAATTCGTTTTTCTCAAATGGTTCATTTGACACGGCACATCGTCATCGTCGTCCGGTTGTTGCATGACGCTGCAGATCGCGGATTGAGCACTGTTCAGATAAACTGGTCAGCGAGCTACTAGAGATTAATGGCGGGGAAAGGGAGCCCAATCGAAGCCTTTTTCGGATAATTAGGTCATTTGCGATATAAGGAGGAGAAAACTGCGATTAAATGACGAGATATGCGTCGTAATCAGCTATGCAATTTGGTGACGCATTTAGTTGGAAGTTCGCGGGTTATCCGGTTGATCACCAAGAGAAAAATAGTTTTGGGGGTTTCCCGTAATCAATTATCATATTGAAAACCGGTAACACAGTGCAGAAAGATGTTGAGTCGACAGACCGCTTTGAATTAAGATGTTTCATCTTCATGTTAAATGACAAACAAAAATTGAAGCGAATTTTATACCTTTTATACCTACAAATATTTTCTCGCTGTCGTGTGAGCTACTTCTACTGAGATTAATTTAGTTCTAATATAGTATAAAATTTTTATGTCAGAATACTACAATTTTTTTGTTTTGTTTTTTACTTTCTTCTGAATATCTTCAATGGCTTATGAACGACACAAAGTTCATTACTTCAATTTTGTCTTAACTGGACTTGATTGCATGCCACAAAAACAAATAAAGAAGGTTATTAGTTGAAATTGCGAAAAAAATTTGGAGTCTGCGTTGAACAAACCTTTCAAGATGTTTGCCGAGAAGTTCCCTTCTCCCTCTCATTCAAATAGATTCGATTAAGGCCAGATTTGTGCCAGACATTCTTATTCGTGTTCTTTTAGATATTCGTGAAAACCTATGGGCAACCCAGATCTAATGATAGATCTAATGGTCGGTGGTCTAATTGGATAACGCACTTTGCCGGAAACTGAGAGTTGTGGGTTCCACTCTCACTTGTCCAGCCAATCACTTTTATCAATTTGCATATCATTTTTCCCAGTTCAAGCCATGTTCGATCTTGACAAAAATACATTCATTTCTCCTATAGAAAACTTAAAAGTACTAATAAGGTATACAGTGAAACTTTAAGATTTATACAAAATGCTGCTACCTGAAATTTCAATGTGATAAAATTCAAAAAACATACTAAATCAAATTATAGGAAACACTGAACTGAGCGCAATTGAGTCAAACTGAGGTGCAATTATAATGCTGTTGAGAAAATCATATCTCTATTCTGAAACTAAATACAGTTCTAGTTCAGTCTACATCAATTTCCAAATCAAAAAAAAAAAACAATATCAACGGATCAACAGAATAAAAATAGTACAAAAGTAATAGAAAATTCAGGCAAAAATATCAAAACACAAGTGCACAAATTTTTGTACAATTGGTAATAGGTATTTGGTATTGAATTTTGCTATTTTTGTCTCAGTTTTATATCCGTTTTTGCTTCATTTATGAGTTATTAGCTAACCCGACAAACTTCATATTGCCAAAAATGAAACTGTGCTGTACATAAATCCTGGGGGCTACCCCCCGCAGTGGCCGGCGCTTCCGACTGACGGCGCTGACAACACTCGCGTCCTGCGGCCGTCTCGCCCTGTATCATCTAGTGTTACTATAGGTAGTTTCTGGATGGATGTTTTATGAAAGAGTCTAAAATTTCTCGAATTCAATTAGTTTTTAAGTTACGCAAAAATTTCTGTGTCATTTGTAGAGAGTCAGCCCCCACTACCACAGGGGTGAGGAGTCTCAAACCATCATAAAATAAATTCATGCCTCTAAAATCCCCCAAATGCCAAATTTGGTTCCATTTGCACGATTAGTTCTCGAGTTATGCAGAAATTTGTGTTTCATTTGTATAGGAGCTCCCCCCTTAGAGGAGGGGTAGGTCTCAGTACACCATAGAAAAAAAAAATTGCCTCCAAAAACACCCATATGCCAAATTTGGTTCAATTTGCTTACTTAGTTCTGGAGTTAGGAGGAAATTTATATTTCATTTGTAAGGAACCCCCCCCCCCCTTCTAAAAGGAGGAGGGGTCATAATTCCCTTCCAAAAGAGGTTAAGGGTCTCAATTCACTATAGAAAAAAATCCTGCCTCTGAAAACACCCATATGCCAAATTTGATTTCATTTGCTGGTTTAGTTATATAGTTATGCAGAAATTTGTGCTTCATTTGTATGGCAGCTCCCCGTCTTAGTAGGGGAGGGGTCTGTTATCATTATAAGAACCTTCCCTGGCCCCAAAAACCCCTACATGCAAATTTTCACGCTGATCGGTTCAGTAGTTTTCGATTCTATAACCAACATACGGGCAGACAGACAGAAATCCATTTTTTAGGGTATAGATTTGTATGGGAGCCCCCCCTCTTAGAAGGGGGGAGGGGTCCCTAACAATCATTAGAACCTTCCCTGGCACCAAAAACCTCTACATGCTGATCGGTTCAGTAGTTTTTGATTCTATAAGGAACATACGGACAGACAGACAGAAATCCATTTTTATAGGTATAGATTTTTGTGTCATTTTGCGGAACTTTTTTGCGTGGTTCAAAGTTGTATTCTTTTTATCTGTTGATCATTTTCGCGCTCTTTTGTGTCGTTTTTGTATTGCCTTCTGTATCGTTTACTATCCCTTTTGGCTTACTTTTATGTCAAATCCAAATCCTTTTTATGTTATGTATATTGATACATTTTGTGTCATTATTTGAATATGTATTATTTTTGTAGTTTTCGTGACGTTTGTATTTAGAAATATGTCGTTTTTGAATTATTTTCCTGATATTGTTTGTATCATTTCTGTGTAATTTTTGTATCCCTTATGTGTGATTTTTTTTTATCATTTTTATTGTTATTTTCTTATCGTTATCATATTTGTATCTCCGCGTACAACTGTTATTTTTGTATAATTATTTTTACCATTTTTGTAGTATTATAAAATAATTAAGGTTATAGGTTTTTCCAACCAAATTTTCACTTTTGGTAGTCCAATAAGGCCATTACAAATATTTTGAAAAGTTTTTGTTCTTCCGGTGTTGGGCCACTGATGTGAGGGGTGGGTGGCGAAAAAACAGAGATTTTTTTAATCGAGCAAAAAAATACGGGTCTTAAGCATTTTTACATAAAGCTTAAACGTGAAAACCAAATCTATTCTTGCTTTTAATATATACGTTATTATTTTCCAAGCAAAAATCGAAAATTCCATTGTTTGAATTTCCATTTCTGTTTCGTGCTAGAAACGTTAACTCAACTCGTACACTCATTTTTTGAGTTTTTTAGGCTGTAGGGCCCACAGCCAATTGATAAATTTTTTTTTACTCATATCCTACAAATTATTTTTGTGCCCCTCGATTTTTCAAGCCAATTTGCAAGGGGGGGGGATGACAAAAACTTTAAAAAATAATTTGCAATGGCCTAAGTTTGGATGCCATGAAAAATAGGAAAATATAAGCAAAGTACTTTTCGCTGATATTCACGAAGTCCGTCCAGCTTCTTGGTTTCGCTAACGACTTTGTATGATTTTCGACTCATTTTTATATCATACTAACTGAACCCGGTGCGAGCGTTCGATCCCGTCTCGACAAATCTTTTTAGTGTATAGTATACAAATCCTCTTTTTATGCCGTGATGTTTGAGGTCACGCATGTAGCGCCGTTCAACAATTCATTTATTATCAACGACCGTAACTCAAACTCTGGTACGTGCACACCGAACAAGACACAATACGAAAATGAAACTACGTCAAGTAAGACTTAAGTCATGATGCCACACATACATGATCTTAGTTTTTTGTATTAATATTGATTGTATATGCCGCTGCAAGCATAAAATAATTTTTGTTCAAACACCCTATCCCAATCCGTAACGTGCCGTAAAACGTAGTTCTGCGTCAGAAAAAGACAAACTTGGATTTTTACTACTATAAAAATGCACCACGGAATTTTGAAATTTTCTGATCGTTTTTGCAAGAGTTAATATCATCCATCTATACCTATAAAAATGGATTTCTGTCTGTCTGTCCGTATGTTCCTTATAGAACCGAAAACTACTGAACCGATCGGCGTGAAAACTTGCATGTAGGGGTTTTTGGGGCTAGGGAAGGTTCTCTCGATGGCAAAAGACCCCTCCCCGCCCTAAGAAGGGGGCTCCCATACAAATCTATGCCTTTAAAAATGGATTTCTGTCTGCTCTATGTTCCTTATAGAATCGAAAACTACCTCCGCTAAGAGGAGGGGGGGGGGCTCCCATACAAATGAAACACAAATTTCCTCATAACTCGATAACTAATCAAGTAAATAGAACAAAATTTGACATGTGGGTGTTTTTGGAGACAAGAAATTTTTCTATGGTGAATTGAGACCCCTTCCGCACTTTAGGCTCCTATACAAATGAAATACAAATTTCCTCATAACTCGAAAACTAGTTAATCAAATGGAGCCAATTTGGCATGTGGGTGTTTTTGGAAGCATGATTTTTTTCTATGATGGTTTTAGACCCCTCACCCCTGTGGTAGGGGGATAAGGACTCTCATGCAAATAAAACAGAAATTTTTGCGTAACTCAAAAACTAATCGAATTCGAGTAATTTTAGACTCTCATAAAACATTAATCAATAACAAGACCACCAAAAACTATCAATAGTAACATTAGATAATTCAGCGTGAGACGGCCACAGGCCGCGAGTGCTGCCGGCGACCTGCCATTGGAAGCGCCGGCCGGAGGGGGGGGGGGGAAGCCTCCCGTAGAGATCACCTCTATCTAGGTATTATTTATTTTCCTAGATCTAGATCTAGATAGAGGTCAGTCTATAACTTTCAGTTTACTTCATTACTTCAGTTGGGTCACCCCTGCGAAATGGTACTTTCTACGAAAACATTTTCCGTGAAATGGTACATCCCGCGTAAGGTTTTTCGCGAAATGGTATTCTGCGAAACTCTATATTCCGCGTTATGATCAACCGAGAATTGGTGTTCCGCCAAATGGTATTCGGTGAAATGGTTTATAATGATGGCGAATATTTAAATGCTACCCGCATTATTTTATCAGGCTAAGCATTTGGGGGAGTTGTTTTCTACTTTACAGTGAGGAAAATTTGTTTATTAAACCACCCATGAACACCCCAGAAACTTGCAAAACTCAAGATTGTGACAAAGGTCATCCGAGATTCACGATTTATGTACAACACAGTTTAATTTGTGGCAATACGAAGTATGTCGGGTCAGCTAGTAAATAATAAAAATGGGTCTCAAGAAACAGTTGTCATTTGCCAGTCGAAATTTTCCTTTCTTGAGACATGGGTACCGTGATGAGGTAGGAAGTCGAATATCAGATTACAGAAAAAGATATTACGGTTCAGGCACACACTGAAAATCAGAAATCTATAAATAGGCGAAGAATATTAGTTTAAGTCTTCAAATTAATCAGTGAATCAGTCACTGAACAAACGCAATATAATCGCAATAATAAAAGCCGTCACTTGATTAGGTCTTACCAAAATCCAAATATCTCTTCATTGAGCGTTCCTCTTTTTTGCACTGGCGATAATCTTTAAAAGAAAGTATTGCATGTAATCCTGTCTGATCCAACATTCGTGAGCTGCAGCAATCAAGGCACGAAAATTGATTCACAGTAGCCATTCCGTGTATGCATATGTCGTCGTGGAAAATTGGGACATCATGGAGAAAATACGTTCAAATGCAACTTCAAATGGCTTGGGTTGTGTCGATAGAAAAATGTTGGGTTATATCATTCTTCTTTCGTAGGATAAAGAACTAGTTTTAAGCAGTCTAAGCGGGTCACTGATTGTTTTACCTTATTACAAGCGATGGGTTGACTAAGTGGGGGATATCAGCATACTAATCTTCTTGCTATCTTTAGTTCTTCAAGCTGTTACCATTGGAAGACACTATTGTTGAGCTAAAGTTTTGATTTTTCGCTTTAAAAGTTGGAGCGGCAGAACTAATTTTGAACAGACCGAACCCATTTTCACCCGCAAGGTGCTTTTTTAAGCAATCCTGAAATCTGAATTTTTTTACGTGCCCTTAAAAAATCCCTCGAACTTTTCCCCCTATTCAGTAAGTTCGCGTTCCTATCCGCGACCTACTAATCGGCATCTGATGCGTAATCGGCATAGCGTATCGGCATAGATGCGTAAAATGCCATCTGTCTAAATTGTTTATCGGGCATACACTCACCGCACCGTTCGGCAAACGGTATTCGTCGTCTCTTTTATTCTCTGGTGTTCTTATGGGAAACTGCGAGTTTGACGCGTCACTCGCTGTTCATAAGGATGGTGGGAGAACAAAAGAGGTAAACATATAGCAGTACAAACGATCCGACTCAGAACAGTGTTGTCAAAGCAAATAACATTGAAACACATCGTTGTTTTATTAAATCACTGAGAAAATCTTTGAAAATTATCGAAAAAGCTGTCTTTTCTGTTGTTTTTAATAAAGAAAAATTAATTATGAACATACATTTCTCTTGAAAGTATTGAACCACGTTTTCACCATAGGAGGTTTCAGTTAATTTCAAACTTAAAATTCTTATTTCCAGAACCGAAACAGTGTCTTGGCAACACGATAGTTCATCAGTTGTGCTGCAGCTGCTGCTTGTGGTGGTGAACAGTTTCCGTCAATTCAGAATTTGTTTTCAGTTTTGTTAGAAAATAATAAAACTTTCGGCTAGTGACAAAGCCTTAGATAATAGAAAAAAGAGACTGAATAATATGGTATGTGGCAATTGAGTGCTTGACTTTTAGAGTGCTTGTAATCAGTGCTGAAAAATGTGATGGATTCGTTAGTAACGAGATGGCGATTGCCTTCAGCAGCTGAAAAATGTACGTTTTTGGACAACAATTTTTAATTCGTCATATTTCTTGTCGGAAACCCAATAAATTGTGTTTGTGTGAATCAAATGTATGGTTAAGTGATTTGTGAAGATGATCCTATCAAAAGATTTTGAAAATATGAATAAAAAAGTGCATTTTCGGCTCATTTATGTTGAACTGATTAAAATAGGTGACACTGCTTAACTCGTTCCTTACCCTACCTTCTACATTACCAACAATGAAACCTCTTGCTAGGGCAATTTATAAAAGTGGTACAGGCTCGAAGAACGTAATGAAGCCTTTTGTCCAGTTAATTATAAAAAACATCTAAACAAAAGCATAATAGATCAAAATACTGGTCGCAGTGATAATGTCCTTACAGAGACAATGGAATGGTGTGTATTTTTGTATAATTCAGCATCATCAAACATTCTTAAATATTTGCAATTGAACGATATGTCGAAAGTTTTACCAACGAAATACGATACGATCATATTTAATTGAATTTAATTATTTGATTAATTGATTTTAATTGATTTTAATTGAAACGTTTCGATTTAAGCTGTAAAAATCTAAAAATAAAATAAATAAACAACTAACTAATTGCGCCCTACACTCCGTGCCATACAGCCAATCTAATTTCAAGTTCATCCAAAAATTAGTTTTATATAAACCAACTCTAACAGAATGACAATTTTTTCCTCAGCTGCTGTTTAGCTAACTCACATCTTCTTTTTCGTTGCCGCCATATGAGAGTGCAGATACTCAGGCGAGGGCGCCATTGAAACCGCTATTCATGATTACGGCCTTGCTGCCAGATTCGACATGGTCTCGATAATTAGAAAATCGCACCAACTCATCGCAAACCGAGCGCTCCTACCCCCCACGAAACTCCTCGTTTTCCCTGTAGAGGCAACCAACGCGGCGCAATAATAAGACATGCATTTCCCATCAGCATCAGTTGCATCGATTGCACTTCCGAAGCATACCAACAATCACACACATACCATAGTACAATACTTCTACCTGCCGGTTTATTGTGTTGCTCGAAACGAGAAAATAAATGCGCAATAGCTGGGAAATAACAGAGCCCATACCGAGAGAGATATCGAATCAATCGTCTCGGCCGGTCAACGGATCGGATTCGATGATCGGTCCCGATGCCAAAGGCATGCCCGGCTTGGAAGAACCTGCTTTTAGCAGACTGGAAGTACGTACGACGGACGAGTATGAGGCGAAACTGACAATGCAAATGGCAGCAATGATGTGGGTGATTATAGGTGTTATTATTGTTATTATTGTTATGATAGCCATTCCGATATGACTGCACTCTTGCTGGGCTGAGCTGATCTGGGCTGGGCCGAGGCTCAGGACGACGACGATGGCGATGGTGTGAAATATTCACGCCGCTCTCAGCTCGGAACGACGACAGAGTGATAACGATTTGTAGAAAACGATAATTGGCCGCTTGAAGTGACATTCCCCCGGTTGCGGTGGTAATACCGACCGACCGACCGGCCTGCCCCCATTGGGAGAAGCGGTTGTTGTGGTTAGTTTTGTTCTCTTCTTTTGGTCGGTAAAATAAGTTGAAATTATTTATGGCTTGTGATGGAATTATTATGCTGATCGGATTGAAAAGGGTGAGGTATTTTAAGTGTTGGTTTCAGCACCTCTTCTCGTGATTAGGTATTGAAGTTCAACGTGCCATTCACTAGCCATGGTGACTTAAATATCACCATCGAGCATCGAGGGACTTAAATATCACCATCGAGCAGGTGATATTTAAGCCACCATGCAGTTAAAGTAATGCAACGTGGCATTTTAACTACTAGCTATATTACTCGTAGGTCCATCTAATGACTTTTTTAGACGAAGCTACTTACTTAAGTCACAACTTCCTGCTTTTACTCGGAGGAACTGTGATGAATAATTACCAGTTTACGATTGCAAACTTTTTCAACTGAATAAAACACTATTGAAGAGTCCAGAAAAAGAAACAAACGACTGACTCAGTGCAGTAGAGAAAATCGTTTCCGAACGAGGAAAGATTTAGAGCATCAATTGGTAAAACAGTGGCACGACACGAAACGCGAGTGATAAAAACCAATGCCCTGATTTGAAGGCCGCTTAGTTGTATTCGAGGCTGTCCAAATCTGGTATTAAGATTTCCATGTTTTCATGTTTAGAATTGGCAATTGAATTGAAACCATCCATCAGTTTATGTTCTGAAATTATGAGTTTAAATTTTTTCTTAAACCCTACCATAATTGCCATTGACCTCTTATTTTTCACAATGTTTTACTCTTATTTTTCACAAAAGTCATCTTCTGTAAAAAAATGGTCCCATTTTTCTTCCTCTCAATATACATTTTAATGTCGACCAGTCTAGTAATTCGGAGAAAACGGTCAAGTACTCGCACTGCACGGCCAGTGTCAGACCGGGCAGACGACGATTGGCTCGCCGACGCTGGCCTTCTCTGAGCGGATGGTGCGAGGAGAGGGTGGGGGTCCATGACTGACTGACTGACTGAATTAGTCATCAACCGGGCAGGCACAGCGCCGAACAATCGTGGCCGGGTAAGACAGAGTGCCGTGGCCGTCGTCGTCTGCTGGTGTGCACAACCGGTATAAGTGGAAGCTATATAGAAAGCAAAAAAAAAAAAAAAAATAAAATAAAATGGATGGAGGCAAGCGACGGAAAGCTGACTGTTGTCCCGATCCGACGCGGACAGAAGAGTGTGGCAGGCTCTGGGAAAGAAAGGCTGTTATGCAATTATGGTTGTTGGTTGAATAAATATTTTATTCGCGTGACTAGAATATTTTTCTATGTCGAGCAGGGAGTTAAGCATGTGCATGTGCTGAGCAGCGGCGACGAACGATAACGTTAAATTATTGAAAATCAAGTGCTTTGGCTTTGCTTTACCTTGACGGAAAGAAGTGAAAACAGGGGAAAATTATCAACAATTTCAACAAACATTTTCGAGCCATATTTAACTTGTAAGATCGCATTCACTACTGCATTCACTACGAATTTTCAGGCAAAAGTTCCTTGTCCCAACTGATTCGAAATTTTTTTACGGCGAGACGATTAAACCTAGGCGAAATTGATATCTGTGTTGGAAAAGTGCGCTACAGCCGCAGTGTTCGGTTGTAGTCTGATTCTAAATGCATGCGCTCGTTTACCATTTTATTGGAAGAGTAGTCAAAAAAGAATACATTGTGTTGTGGCAAGGATATGCTACGGATAAAAAGGGATCGTAGTGGTAAAATTGCCACAAAAGACGATCATTAAGACTGTTGCAGTGGCCTTTTAACTCAGTGCCCTTCTGGCATACAAAAAAAAGTGGTAAAATGTCTTTAACGTGGGAGAAGGTTTGATAATCACAACAATCGCCAGGCCAACTGTAAGGTTTTCTCGTGGTTTGGTTTGAATATCTTTATCAATGTTCAAAACGGCGTGATATAAATATTTTTGAGCAATGATTCAAAAACATTTACCAAAGGCTGTTTCCCTGCTGGGAACTGCTGGGTCATAAACAGCGAGTTTGGAAAACGTAAATACCCAGTGATTGATATGTTTTCTCCTACGCTGGGTTTCCGATGAAACGATTATTTTTTTGCTTTTTGAAAGGTAGAAGGAGAAATTAGTTCGTTAATGTACTCCAACTACTCTCATATTTCTTCTAGGTAACAGGATCACAACATTTAGTTGGGTACTTTTATATTACTAGCTGACCCGACAAACTTCCTATTGTCACAAATTTACCTGTGTTGTACATAAATCCTCAATCTCGGATGACCTTTATCACTATCTCGAGTTTTGCAAGTTTCTGAGGAGTTCGTGGGCGTTTTAATATACAAATTTTCCTCACAGTAAAGTAGAACACAACTCCCCCCATTGCTTAGCCTGATAAAATAAAGCGGATAGCATTTAAATAGCGCCATCATTACAAACCATTTCGCGAATTACCATTTTGGGGAACTCCAATTCTCGGTTGACCATAACGCGGAATATAGAGTTTCGCAGAATACCATTTCGCGAAAAACCTTACGCGGGATGTACCATTTCACGGAAAATCTTTTCGTAGAAAGTACCATTTCGCAGGCTAACCCAACTGAAGGAAAGTAATAGAGGTTAATAGATCTAGGAAAATAAATAAACCTGGATAGAGGTTATCTCTACGTTATCTCTATCTAGGTGATCTCTACGGGGGCTGTCTCCCGCAGCAGCCGGCGCTTCCGACGGCAAGTCGTCGGCAAATCTCGCGCTGAATTATCTAATGTTACTATTGGTAGTTTTTGGTGGTCTTGTTATTGATTAATGTTTTATGAAAGAGTCTAAAATTTGTCGAGTTCAATCAGTTTTTGATTTACGCAAACATTTCTGTTTTATTTGTATGAGGGTCCTTATCCCCCTATCACAGGGGTGAGGGGTCTCAAATCATCATTTTAAAAATTCCTGCCTCCAAAACCCCCCACATGCCGAATTTGGTTCCATTAGCTTGATTACTTCTCGAGTTATGAGGAAATTTGAATTTAATTTGTATGGGAGCCCCCCCTCCTAAAAGGTAAGTGGTCCTAATCCATCATAGAAAAAAATCATGCCTCCAACAACACCCACATGCCAAATATGGTTACATTTGATTTATTAGTTCTCGATTTATGAGGAAATTTGTATTTCATTTGTAAAGGAGCCCCCCCTTCTGAAGCGGGGAGAGGTTTCAATTCACCATAGAAAACATCCTTGTCTCCAAAAACACCCACATGTGAAATTTGGTTCCATTTGCTTGATTAATTCTCGAGTTATGAGGATATTTGTAGTTCATTTGTATGGGAGCCCCCCCTCCTAAAAAGGTAAGGGGTCCTAATTCATCATAGAAAAAAATCATGCTTCCAAAAACACCCACATGCCAAATATGGTTTCATTTGATTAATTAGTTTTCGAGTTATGAAGAAATTTGTATTTCATTTGTATAGGAGCCCTCCCTCCTAAAGTGGGGAGGGATCTCAATTCACCATAGAAAAAATTCTCGTCTCAAAAAAAAAACACATGTAAAATTTTGTTCCATTTGCTTGATTAGTTCTCGAGTTATGCAGAAATTTGTGTTTCATTTGCATGGGAGTCCCCCCTCTCTTAGTGGGGGCAGGGGTCTCTAACCATCATAAGAACTTTTCCCGGCCCCAAAAACCCCTAAATGCAAATTTTCATGCCGATCGGTTTAGTAGTTTTCAATTCTATAAGGAACATAGGGACAGACAGAAATCCATTTTTATAGGTATAGATTTCACCGAATGCCATTCTGCGGAACACCAATTCTCGGTTGACCATAACGCCATAATATAGAGTTTCGCAAAATACCATTTCGCGAAAAACCTTACGCGGAATGTACCATTTCACGGAAAATCTTTTCGTAGAAAGTACCATTTCGCAGGGGTAACCCAACTGAGGGAAAGTAATAGAGGTCAGTAGATTTAGGAAAATTAATAAACCTAGATAGAGGTTATCTCTACGGGGGGCTGCCCTCCACGGCAGTGGCCGGCAACACTCGCGACCTGCGTCCGTTTCGCCCTGAATCATCTTATGTTACTATTGATAGTTTCTGGTGGTCTTGGTATTGACAAATGTTTTATGAAAGATTCTAAAATTTCTCGAGTTCGATTAGTTTTAGAGTAACACAAAAATTTCTGTTTTATTTGCATGAAGTCCTTATCCCCCTACCACAGAGGTTAGGGGTTTCAAACCATCATTAAAAAAATTCCTGCCTCCAAAACCCCCACATGCTAAATTTAGGTCCATTTGCTTGCTTAGTTCTGGAGTTATGAGGAAATTTGTATTTCATTTGTATAGGAGCGCCCCCCTCCTTTAAAGATATGGGGTCCTAATTCATCATACAAAAAATTCTTGCCTCCAAAACACCCACATGCCAGATATGGTTCCAAATGATTGATTAGTTCTAGAATTATGAGGAAATTTGTATTTCATTTGTATAGGAGCTCTTCCCTCCTATAGTGGGGAGGGGTCTAATTCACCTTAGAAAAAATTCTTACCTTCAAAAACCTTCACATGCCAAATTTGGTTCTATTTGTTTGATTAGTTCTCGAGTTATGAAGAAATTTGTATTTCGTTTGTATGGAAGTCCCCCTCTTAAAAGGGAGAGGGGTCATAATTCCCCGCCTAAAGAGGGGAGGGGTCTCAATTCACCATAGAAAATAAAAATGCCTACAAAAGCACCCACATGCTAAATCTGGTTCCATTTGCTTGATTAGTTCTGGAGTTTTGAGGAAATTTCTAATTCATTTGCATGGGACCCCCCCCCCTCCTCCTAAAAAGGTAAGGGGTCCTAATTCATCATAGAAAAAAATTATTGCTTCCAAAAACACCCACATGCTAAATCTGGTTCCATTTGCTTGATTAGTTCTGGAGTTATGAGGAAATTTGTAATTCATTTGTATGAGAGCCACCCCCCCTCCTTAAAAGGGAAGGGGTCCTAATTCATCATAGAAAAAAATTCTTACCTCCAAAAACTCCCACATGCCAAATTTTGTTCCATTTGCTTGATTAGTTCTCGAGTCATGTAGAAATTTGTGTTCCATTTATATGGGAGGGGGGTCACTAAGAGAGGAGGGGGTCTCTAACCATCATTAGAAGCTTCCCTGGCCCCAAAAACCTCTACATACAAATTTTCACGCCGATTGGTTCAGTAGTCTTCGATTCTATAAGGAACATCCCGACAGACAGACAGAAATCCATTTTTATAGGTATAGACTAGCTGACCCGGCAAATTTTCTATTGCCACAAATTAAACTATGCTGTATACACGGTTGTATTTTTTATCGACTGGATTCAATTGTAACAGATAATATTTGGCAGGGCAGTCTTCGGAGAAATTTATCAAGACTGATGTTTGATGTTTTCCGACGTTTCGACACTTTGTTGATGTCTTTTTCAAGGGGTAATATCATTTAGTCTATAAGGAACATACGGACAGACAGTCAGATAGAAATTCATTTTTATAGGTATAGATATCATTTTGCCCTAAGTTTAAGCCTTTATTTCAACGTTTCAATTCAAAATATCATCTTTTCGTATCAAAAACATTGGAGAGATCATTGTATTTTCAATATTTAAGAATACTCGATGACGATAAATTATACTAAAATTCATTATATTTTTTCTGCAGAAACATTATCACTGCGACCAGTAATTTGATCTATTGTTGTTTAGATGTTTTTTGGCTGTTTTTCGCACTTCGGTCTCAGAGTATTAATGAAACTGACTGTATATTACCCGTGCTTGGTTCCTTTTTTTATCCTTTTTTCCATCTCGGTTACAACTTTACGATATTATTCTCGCTCCTAGAGCCAGGAAGTGTGGAAACTAATTATAATTTGCCCTTGAACAAGTGGTTTTATTACGTTCTTTGAGTCAATACCATTCTTATAAGTTGCTCTGGCAAAATGTTAGTTCATTGTTGGTAATTAAGAATTTAGTACGAAAGATGACTGCCCGACAAACATTTTTGTTGAATAGTAGTTTATTAAACCATTGTTTAGCCAATTACCGGGTGGCAAACGCTTGATAACCTGTTATAAAACAAAAATATTTGTTGGTTGTGAAGGACCCTGAAAATAAATCCATTCTAAAGGCACATGATATCGAATGGCCTGGTTTTACTACGATTCAGACGTATGACCATTCGTTTGTCCAATCAAACTCGCTTATCCAATAAGGAAGTCTTTATTTTACATTACATTACATTTATATTATTTGAATTACATCACTGTTGCTGATGTTTCATATAGCAACATTTTTCAGTTCTCAAACGTTCACTGTTGATCAGAAGTCGATTTTATATTCAAGTAGCAAAACTAATCGGTTAAATAATTGGCAATATGTAATTTTAAATTAATTCAACGTTAATTTCTTTGTACGATAAATGAGACAGAGGAGTAATTTTCGCTGAAACGGGGCCACCACTGACACTGATAAACAATTACTGGCCACTACTGACAAAACAATTAATTTTCTGTAGCAAAATATTCCAATAAATAAATTATATGACAGTTGAAAATCTTGATACAGATAATTAATCGTTTCATTTATTCAATACTACTACACTACACATGTAATTTGATGAATGTTTCTTATAGCATTTTTTCTCAACTTTCCAATGGTGGTCTTGAAAATTGAAATCGGTCGGGAGAATCATGGCGAAAACGGCGATTTTTTAATAAAATCCAACATGGCGGCCAAATCCAAGATGGCCGCCGATTTATTTTCACTTCGTTTATAAACCCTATCTTTCCTCTTTACAAAACCGTTTCATTTGTAGTTTGTTTCATAGCAAATTTTGCAAATACCACAATAATTATATGAAAATTGTGAACCTTGCTATAAATAACCGGTTGTGTTATTCAGTTAAGGCCATTGCACACCAAATTTTATGAATGTTTCTTGTAGCATTTTTTCTCAGCTTTCCAATGGTGTCTTAAAATGAAAATCGGTTAGGGGGCTCATGGTGAAAATGGTGATTTTTTGATAAAAACCGATATGGCGACCAAGTCCAAGATGGTCACCAAAAGCTTTTTACTCCATTTGAAAACCCTGTTCTTCTTCTTTACAGGACCGGGTCATTTATTAGTTGTTTCATGGCAAATTTATGAAATATCACATGATATAGATTTCAAGGTTTGCTCAAAATTCAACTTATTTTTGAAACTGTTAGATTC
Organism: Sabethes cyaneus; assembly: GCF_943734655.1. Taxonomy (NCBI): domain Eukaryota; kingdom Metazoa; phylum Arthropoda; class Insecta; order Diptera; family Culicidae; genus Sabethes; species Sabethes cyaneus. The sequence continues at coordinate 67,883,633 of NC_071354.1, forward strand.
CTTGGCGAACAAGGGATCCACTATTTCGAGGTACCAAAAGTGTAATTCTTATTTTTTAACCATTGTCAACAAATTAAGCGCAAAATTTCCAATATTTGAAGACCTCGTGTCAGTAGTAGCCCCGTTTCAGCGAGAATTACTCAGAAGTTAAAAGTTTAAAACCCGATAGCCACCCAATAGTTGGTGAAAACTATTTTTACAAACATGAACTAAACGTTGATTCCGTTGATTTGAATCACCGGAAACAATTCTAAGCTCCACCCGTTTAAGTGGTTACCCTTTGCAAAAGTCGCCATATCGCAACTTTCTCATATGATTTTACTGACGACAGTATACCGAACCGACCGACACACGTTACAACAGCAGCAGGACAACATTCGACCATGATGCGTGTGGAGTGGACTCATGGGGGCAATTCGCTCGGAAAGTTCATTCTTCAGACGGAACGTAACAACACCACTTCTCGCTAGCTAGAAGGTTAACAATTGGCAAAAAACAAGTTAAGTACTTCTCCTGTGTGAATTAACGTGTGTATGTGTAGTGGGTACGTGTGTTCCAAGTGACACTGTGAATCGTCGACAAAACGTGCAAACGTTGGCACAAACAACAACAGCGCGACATCAAGTGGTTCGGACAGAACGGGGGGTGTGCACATCCACCCACTCGCTCGCAAGCACTTACACGATGACGCGGACAACGTTGTCGTCGGTCGCCTCGCAGGACAAAAACAGGTGGATGCATACACGGACGATCGAACGGGTCGGTCGGTCCGGTCGGTGGCAAGATTGCTTATGAATGGTGGAACAAAGATTGGAGAAAATCGAAACCGGTCCCGTCGTCGAGGGACAGCGCCCCGGAATCGGCCAGCGGGGCGATATTCTCTTGCAATAATTAGTTTTCAGTTCTTCGCTTGATCCGGCAGAGAGACCTCGTCTCAATCTTGATTGTCTGGCTGGCTGGCTGGCTGGCTGGTTGGCTTGGTGTGAATGAAGCCAAAGCAGCTGGCTAAACAATTTGCAGCCTTGGGGGATTTAACGAGAAGCCAAAATTTAAGCAGCACCATCAGCAGCAGCCGCAGCCAATGGCACAAAGTGAAAAGCAAAAGAAAAGCAAAAGTGCTTATTATTGCGAGTTTCCTCGGTAATTTTGCATCGTTTTCATCGAGCGCACAGTGAAAACGAAAACCGAAAACCGAAAACAAAGCTGTGTGAGATGATTATTATTTAAAGAGAAATGCTCTCGTTATTTGTTACGGCCTGGTATTGCGCTTTGATGTCTCTGTGTGGTGGACCGACAAGTGCACAAGTGGGTCTATTGTTCCGAATATTGCCAGCCGAACTGTCTGCTCCGGTTTTTCGGAGTGTCGTCTCGTCGAAAATTGTCACTTGTTGTGCCAGGGGGACGACGCGCAGTAAAGTTTATAACAATAACTTATCTACGAGCGGGACAAGTAGAACAAATTGAAGCCACGTTCACGTTGAAAATTAAATTTTTCACCACGCAGTAGAGAGCAAGTGTGAGCGTCGAGTACATTTACGTTTGTGTTTCTTTCTCTTTTCACACATTCAATAACACTGGTCTGAATAAAAAATATTCTGGCTATCATATAACGTAATATTCAATTTTTGCCTTAACCTTTACCTCCTTTTTGACTCAAACTAGTATCGCTAATATTTTCTTCTTTTTTCTCTTTCTAGGTAAGTGATACAAATCAGAATCAGGAACTCAAATCGAGTGACACATACTACCATAGTTTACTTGATATGCTTGATATTTGATATGCTTTTTTACAAAGTAATCTTCGGTGCACCTGTTTTAGCACTAGAATATTTCAGAAATTGTGGTAAGTAAGTGGAATCTCTAAGCGTTAATAATCGCTGTAAAACGAACAAATTTGACATTGCTTCGATCCCATTTTTCTTATTTTATTTCACTACCGATATCAATAGTGATTGTCAATTTTATTTTATCAAAAAGTAACATACTATTCAACTAACTCTTTCCGAGGATGCTGCGGAGATCTCTTGGCAGAAATTTGTTTTTTTTGTAGACAAAATATAGTAGTTTCCTATGAAAGTTGTTTGGTTTGACTGAAGCTGCCCGAAATTGACAAAAAAAAATTTGAATAGCGATTTTTTTTCTTAAATATTTCATAACCTCATTAAATATGCTTAAGAGAAAATAGGTATTTTAACATACTGAATAACTTTGTAGATCGTATGAAAGCAATGAACAAATCGTGTACAAAATTATTGAGCATGATTGATTTTTGCGTGCTCTTTTTAAGCAGATCATTATATTAAGCAGACAGATTGTCACTATATTCAGCAAAGTTACTTATTTTAGTGTGTTCTGTAACTTTGTCGAAGTAAAAAAATATTTGAGCGTACTTAAAAAAAACAAAAGTTTGTACCACCGTTATAGGTGGATTTACGGTCACCCTAATGATGTAGTAAGATGCACTATATATATTATTAATAAACTTCTCCAAAAACACCACCTTTGAAAAATGACACCTTTTTACCCAATCGCTCATGTCCGCTTTTTTACGCTGTTTTGGACCACTGTGCGTCTGTCAAAAATAATTTTTAGTAAACCTTCTGAAAATTTCTAGTAAATTTTCAGAAATTGCTTTTTGATCCTATTTCGTCCCTTCCTAACTTGTTTTGTTCTGTTTGCTTCCTCATCCCTCCTGTGCTGCGACCGTCAAGGCACGAAAATTGATTCACAGTAGCTAGTTCGTGTATGTATGTGACGTCTCTGTTTGGGAGGTTAATAATGCTTGGAGAAAATACCTCCAAACGAAGCTTAATATTAGTCTTCATTAAGCGTACATTTGTCCGCACCAGCGCAGTGGTGCTAGGCTTTTGCTGAAGAAAAATCTGTAATTTTACAATTTCGTTTTAAAATTAAGAAAGAAGCCAAAGTTAATCAAATTCTATCCCATATTTTAGTTTAAATAAAAGTTTACCCGACATCTGTGCTCACTTTCGTACCTGATCTTTCATCATTCACCTTTCGTCTTTGATCTTTTGTCTTAAATTTTTCGTTTTTCTTGTTATATGTACTCTGCAGTCTTTTGCCGCCGTCTTCTTGTCGTTTTGTTGTTGTCTTTTTATCTTCTGCCTTTCTAGCATCTAATTCTTTTCAGCGTTTTGTTATATTTTTTTATTGTCTTTAGGCGTGTTTTGGTTGCTTTTGATGGCGCCCTTTGGTCGTCATTTGTAGTCCTCTTTTTTGGCATTTACTGTCACTGTTTTACCGTCTTTATAGCCTCTTCAAGGCCTTTTCTACACCTGTTTATGCCTTTTCTCTGTTTTTGACGTAGGTCTACGATTGACCAAACTCGTGACTTTAGTCATGGCCTTGAAATGCGGTCAGGCATATATTAATATTTTTTTGAAACGATGATTCTACAATTGATGAAGGGACGGTAAGGGAAAGTAATGAAGAAGGATTTTTTTCCGGGAATGAAGGGGAAGGGTGGAAAGGAAGGGGGGGGTAATAGGTAGCTATGCTTAACAAGTTGTCGTTGTGACTCCTATCTTTTGTCCAATGCTGGAAGGTGCATGGGTCGAACCACAACAAATGTGGGTCCAAATCCGGTTATAATCTCTGATTACAGCTTGGTTCGACCCATGCACCTTCCAGCATTGGACAAAAGATAGGAGTCACAACGACAACTTGTTAAGCATAGCTACCTATTACCCCCCCCCCCCCCCCCTTCCTTTCCACCCTTCCCCTTCATTCCCGGAAAAAAATCCTTCTTCATTACTTTCCCTTACCGTCCCTTAATCAATTGTAGAATCATCGTTTCAAAAAAAAAGTAGGTCTACGTCTTATTGGAATGTGGCGGAGATAAGGGGTCACTCCAAATAATCCAATTCGTAAAGTGGTCAGAATTAGAACGCTAATACCTAAGCGGGTTCCTGATCGATTTTCAATATTTTTGCACCATTTGATCGAAAAATCTTCTACGCTCCAGATTAAAAAATACTATGGATTCTTAAGTGTGCACTATTGTAAAATTGAAAATAATAAAGCATACTAGAAATCGTAGTTACCTGGTTAGTGGGAATAAGCACTTTTAAATTATTTTTGAACGATTTAATACTTCATAAATTCATTTATCAGGGCAAAACAAATAGTACCACAGTTTTATGTTTTATTAAAAGCTACTAGTCCATAATCAGAAAGTTTCGTTACTATTAGAAGAGCAAAAAAGTCATTTATGTCTTAAATATAGTTGCTCGTTCTGAAAAGAACGCTTTATGGTTATTGATGAAACACTGTTACGAATCGGTGTTTCCCCTTGGTTTTCTTTAGCAGCAAAGCGACTTGAATGTTCGGTAATATCCCAACGGTCGGCAACGGTAACCCTAATTCAGAAGTTTATTCAATTGTTTGTCGTTACGGATGTCCAGCTGCAAATAACATAGGATGATTCTAGTCTTTCTATTGTCACGAGCGGAATAACCGGCATAATTTCCCTTTCGGACCCTTTCCTACCGAAAACCGAAGAAAAGCATGACTTATAGTTTGTTGTAACGAGTCAACCAGGACGACGTGTTTGCTTCTTCTTTTTGCTATGGTTGCTTTCCACTGGTTTTCGTTGCCATTCCAATAGTTTGCATTGACTTGCTCCGCAGCAACTCCCAGCACATCACATTTTTCAAGCTTTGCTATTTTATTACTTACAAAGCAGAATCTTTTCATCGATCGTTGCTCTGATATACTACGACAGGTAAGTCGGTGGACGACAGCAGTTTTTCACGCAGGACGGTAGAAGATTCAGTTACGTAAATTTGGGAATTTTTAAATCGGAAAGCGCATATTAGGCTTGCTCATTTGTCGCATAAATAAATTCACAAAAGGTCTTTATCAGGGCTAACAAACTTTGTCATGGAAAAGTTTCAATCGAAATATCTGTTGCAAGCTTTTAAGCAATTGGAAAATATTAGACATAGTTTTGCTAAAAATGTTTCTTTGGAGAGTAAGACATGCGTAGTTTGGTCGATCGTCAGGTACTGGTACCATATAACTTTATCACCGAGAGCAACATAGTCCTACGTCAACCATGCGGTCGTATCTTGTATAGAACCTAAACAATTTTTTATTTTATGCCTCTTTGACGTTTTTCCGGCATCTTTTAAGCGTATTTTTGTTCTCTTTCGTTTTTTCATCGTCTTTACGCTTACTTGTTTATCTTTTTGTCGTTATCTTGTCGTCATTTTTCCGTCTTGTATTTTGCTTCCTTTTACTTTTTTGTGTCGTTTATTTGCAATCTTTTCGTTGTCATTTTGTTGACTTTCTTCATATTTTTGTCATCGTTTCGCCTCTTTTTTGTTGACCTTTCGAACTTTTCTTGCCATTTTTTAGTCGTCCATTTTGTTGTCAAAACAACAAAAATGTCTTGTCATCGTTCTTGCTGCCGTATATTCGAAATCTTTTCGTCATCTTTTATCTTATGTTTTGCTACCAAAAAATTAAAAAGCATTAAAAAACTTCAAACTTGTTTTGGAAGTTGTTTCGGCATATTTTTATCGTATTATCATGTTATTTCCCTCGTATTTTGCTGTCTATTTTTATTCGGCCTTTTTCCATCACCTTTTCGCATACTTGTCATTTCTTCGTTGTCATCTTTCCGTCGTTTTTTCGCTGCCTTTTTACCTTTTTCTGTAGTTTATCTGCTGTCTTTTCGTCGTTTTTTGTCCTCTTTTTGTCATCTTATATTTGTTTTTTCGATTTATTTGCGCCGTCTTTTAGTTATCACCATCACTGTCTTATTCTTGTCGGCTTTTTATGGTTTCCAGCATCTTTGCGCCCTCTTTTGTTTTATATTTTGTCGCAATAAGCATTTAAAAGGTTTCTAAACGTTTTTTCGTCGTTTTTGTAGAGATTTTTTGTTTTTGTCGCATTTTTGGCGAACTTTCAAGTTATTTCCGTCGCATTTTTATCGTTTCCGGTTTCATTTTTGTCACTTACCTCTTTTTCGTCATCATTCAGTCGTGTTTTTGCTGCCTTTCTACCTTTTTCTGTCGTTTATTTACTGTTTTTTCGTCGTTATTTTGTCGTTTTTCGTCATCTTATTGTTATTTTTTGGTATTTTTTGGTATCACTCTGACGTATTCTTGTCGTCTTTTCATGGTCTTTTTGACACGTTTTCAACGTTTTTCATCACCTGGTTTTATTTTAGTGTTGTTGCTTTTGTAGTTTTTATCGTCCCTTTTACTGCTGTTTTGGCATCTTTTCCTTGTCGTTGTGTCGTCTTTTCTTCGTGTTTTTGCCATCGTTTCGTTTTTTTCGTCATTTTTTTTTTGTTTTCCCGCTGTTTTGGCGTACTTTTATCGTATTTTCATTTTATTTCCCCGTCGATATTTTTTCGTTTTTTTTCGTCCACTTTTTATTGTACTTTTGCTATTCTTTCATCACTTTTTCGGCCTCATTGTTTAACTTTTAAGTCGCCAACTCGTTTTCATTCATTTTTTCATTGCCTTTATGTGTGTTTTCTGAAGGCTTAAATGTTCAACATTTTAAATAATCGAGTAAAACGAGTATAACTAATGCAAATAGGTCTACGATTGCAGCTATTCGATTATAAAGTACAACATTAATCGATAGAAAGTAGTAAAGGATTTTAAAGTTCTATCGCTCTCCAGGAATTATATCAGATACGAGGATTTGATGCGTAGATCTGTGAAAATTCCTAAATCCATAGAACTACTGATAAATCCATAGATCTGGTATATACCACTGGTCATCACTAGCAATAATCAAATAGCAAACTCATCGTTTTGACGCTGTCCAATCCTTGTCTGTTTCCTCAGACGCAACCGTCTAGGCATCATCAAGTCGAAAAAAGAATGACGAGTATCTCTTTGAGCAATCAAAAAAAAATTATACCAAAAATGACTTTAAAAACATATCTTTTAGAACGGGAGGGAGTTTTTGATTCGAAGAATGGTAAACTGGATGAACTAAAAATTTCGATATTGCACAAATAGATATTGTGTTTTGCAATGGCCTGCGGGGCGCGCACACGCGCTCTTCCGGTTGGTACCCGAATGTCTTACTCATTAGACTACCTCCGCTCGTTATATTAGGTAGTGTAATACCTTGTTTTGTTTTATTCTCCCAATTTTATCATTCCGTTATACGCACAACACACTCCCATGTGACGATATTATTTGTGTATGGCTGCTCTTTGTTTCTACCGTCGAAAAGATAGACTGTTATCTACTCGGTCAGTGTGGTTGGAAGTGTGTAGTGCGTATACGGAGTATGATAGAATTAGAAGAATAAAACTAAATTAGGTTTTAGAATACCTAATATTACTGGTGCCAGTAGTTTAGCGAGTAAAACATTCGGGTATCAATCGAAAGAGCGTGGGAGCGAACCCCACATTGCATATATTTTCGGTCTATATCGAAATTTCCCAGTTCATCCAAGTAACCACTTTTAGTATCAGACTCTCCCTCCCTTTCCAAAATAGCAATAATCTTGTTCATCCATCAAGAAATGAAAAAGTTTTGTGTGTTCAATCTTCTGTCCGATCTTCTAATTTTTGATCTTCATTTTGCACCCTTACCATCCTATTAAACGTAATCCTAATCCAAAGCTCAGAATGAGTCAATTAGATCAGTATTAGATCAATCAATTATTTCATACGAAAGAAAAGTTGAGTAGTTCTTAACATGTCACAGGTACATTCAATACATTCGTGGAGTTCATTAATATGCAACTTGTTCGCAATTCCTGGAACAAGTATTATCTTTACAAAGTGAAGTATTTAGCCCTCGAGCAGCGTGCTTTTCGTTCCAAATGCATTGCTAGGAAGAGCTCTCGCATGACCTGACTGGCTGGCTGGCTGGCTGGCTGGTTGGCAGTCGTCCAATTGATTTATGATTTGTTTTGATTCGATCCTGACAGCCGCCGGCGGCGTCGCTGAGCGTGGTTTCCGTATCAGCTCGACACAACACGGCATTCGTGCATCCTTCACTGAACAGAGACAGACAGGTTAATCGCGAGAAAAATAAAACAATTCACGTAAGTGTGCCAGCGTGCCTCTGATACCTACTGCGTCAACATTGTCTGTTGGAGTGGAATACTATCAGATCAGTTTGTTGCATTTTAATAGCAAAGCAACACAAGAGTGCTTTGTCTTTCAGTTGTTTCCCCTGGCTGCACTGAATTAATAATATTGAATTAGGCTCAAATTTTTCATGGGACACATTCCAACGTTACGGGATACTATTAGCAACCATTGTTGCTGTGTGAATTGGTGTGTATTTCACCAAATGTTTGGGAACTGGCTGGAAAAATAAGTGACGGAGCTGAAGTTTTTGTAGCATCTTAGTAGAATAGGAAACCTGGAATTAAATAAAAAGAAAACTAATCCAATTTAATACTACTATGTATATTTATTCTTGACAGATACGTATTTCACCTACGACTTGCAGTTCGAAAACAGACACTGAGGAAACCTGCAAGTCGTAGGCGAAATACGTATCTGTCAAGAATAAATATACATAGTAGAATTAAATTGGGTTAGTTTTCTTTTTATGTAATTCCAAGTGACAGGGATTTGATGAAACAGGATCTTTTTCACATAGTGCAGATGGTGTCCTGTAATCCTGAAATGTGTTATAGAAGATTTTTTCGGAGAAAACAAACATTTTTTTGCATTTTGATTCTACACAACTATTGTTATTGCAATGGGATAGGTCCCAAACACAACAGTTATTTTTCCGGGGTTTATTTTTTTATTAGATTAGTTGTCATCTAATACCATTTTGCTAATAATTATCTTGAATTAAAGGAATCCTTTCACTTACCCCAAGAGGGCTACCAAGAATGACTAAAAACAACGGCAACATGTGGCCGTTGTTTACATTTTGCAGAAGAAAAAACTGGAAACAATTTTTTATTGCAATCTTCCTGTCTTCAGTTTTCCTTGCTCTGGTGTGTATCGTGTATTCGTGCAGTAAATTCACGAAACGATCGTTTACCCGACCGACAAAATAATATCCAAGCGGAAGATCGTTATGGAATATTTATTCCGTCTTGCTTTCAGTGTATTTTTTTATTTATTCCCTCAAGATTTTCAAGATGAGATCAATTTCCATGCTGCCGCACATCGACAAAAAAGAGACCATCACTACACTGGATGCATTAATCGAGCACAATTAGGAAGACTTTTCCTCCGATCGCTTGATTTCGTGCGGTCCACACTCGTTGGCATTTTTGCTGGAAGAAACAAAAACTTTTCGGATACAGAAAAAATAAACCATCCATCCATGGGAGGATGTGTCATTTTACGTGGTTCGATCCAACGAATGATGCTGCTGCGACCAGCAGCAATTTGCTACACAAGTATGGCTTCTACTTAGAGACTGCGAAGAATGAGTAAACAAACACAGAGAATTGTTACGAAATTGGAGAAGACAAGAAAAAATTGAAGGAAGAAGCAGCACCGCACCAAGCGTAGAACGAAAGAAAGCAACAGAAAATAACAATAAAAATGGTAACAAGAAGATGTAAAGAATAAAACCTTTCAATAAAGCGGAGATTTGTTCGGTATTTTCGGTGATCCCACTTGTCTTGCTGTCGGAACCGAACGGTGAGGAAGGGTCGGGACCTACGGAGAAGATCGACCGGCCAACTGACTGACTGACTTGACTGGTAACGAAGGATGATGAGTCACGACACTATGTACTTGCAGGCCATTTAGTTCGTCGAGGCGAGAGCCAGCAGCCAGCTGCTGCATGATAATTGGGAGCTGGAATGCGGTCGACCGGAAGCGGGTTGTTACGATTGCTACTCTCGCGTTGGGGAGAGATGAAAACGCAAAACGCACTGCTGCAGTTGAAATGTTCTACTGCACTGAGAGTGCATTTATTTCATTAGTTGAATTTTGGACTTCATTTGCATTGGGAATTTCATGGTGGAGAATTCACACGTTCTCTTTTCATGGTTCATTATGTTAGTTCAATGTAAATTATCACCTTCAAAGTTCATTGCTGGGGGTCAATTCGGAAGAATAAGGTTTAAAGTAGGGAGACTATTATTTCTTAATTTAGTGTCAGTTATTATAAATGTTGCAACATTTTTAGCATGACTACATATTATTCATTCAAAATCATACTTTTCTATTTCAGTGAAATCCAGTTGAGAGATTTAGGGGGACATGAACGACCAAAAATTGAGAAAAAATCATTATTTTTTTATTTCAGATTTTAATTCAGCAGTCTGTTCCGTTTATTTTGATACCAAATTTGTAATGATCCGGCCACGGGAAGTGGCCGAAAAACGATCATGCACATAAGCATTCCAGTGCGGCGTGGAACAACTTCGGCGGAATAAACCGCCGCTCCTGCAAAACCACGATTTTCAAACTTTATGTACCTTTTATTTTCTCAGAAACTACACAACGTATTAGAACAATTTTTTTTGTTGGTAGTAGCTTGGCAAAGACTTTTATAACTTTTGAGTTTCGTAAACAAAACACAGCTTGAGAAATACGAAAAAGAAGAAGAAAAGATGCCTGAAAATTAAATTTTGTCTTCTTTCTCTTTTATCTCTGGCTGTGTTTTGTTTATAAACCTCAAAAGCTATAAAAGGCTTTGCCAAGCTACTACCAACAAAACAAAAAAAAGTTTGTTCCAATATGTTGTGTAGTTTCTGAGAAAAAGGTACATAAAGTTTGAAAATCGTGGTTTTCCAGGAGCGGCGTTTTATTCCGCCGAAGTTGTTCCACGCCGCACTGGAATGCTTATGTGTATGATCAGTAGAATCAATATATATAGAATGCCAGTGTCGCTGTTTTACTACGGGACTCATTGTGGTGAACATGATGCTAACAATCTGTATCAAGTCTGTGAATCGGGAACTTCATTGTCAAAGTTGCTCATTGTTATTTATCTGTTCTTTATCTGTGCGCTCGTTGGTGCTGTCTTCAGTGCGCTCATCGCTGTGTTTTCATGCCAGTGAAATATTTTTAAACGTTCTTTTTCTTTTCGTCCGGATAAATTGAATCCCACAACTGCGCCCTTTTGCACCGATTTTTTCAGAAATTTGCAGCAAGCGAAGTTTCCAATCACATTACTTGGCAGCCATATTTGAAATTTCAAACTGGTTGTCAAAGTTTGACAATGAGATTCCTTTTTGATGAATCTCAGGCACACACACATATGCATATATACTGTAAATACATTATCTGAACAAGTGTGATGTTTACCACGCGCACTGCAGCGACACTGGCATTCTATATATATTGACTAGCTGACCCGACAAACTTCGTATTGCCACAAATTAACCTGTGTTGTACATAAATCATGAATCTCGGATGATCTTTGTCACTTCTCGAGTTTTGCAAGCCCCCCAGTGGGCGGCGCTTCCGACGGCGGGTCACCGGCAACACTCGCGACCGGCTCGTCCTGAATGATCTAGTGTTACTATAGATAGTTTTTGTGGTCTTGTTATTGATTAATGTTTTATGGAAGAGTCTCGAATTTCTCGAGTTGGATTAGTTTTTGAGTTTCGCAAAAATTTCTGTTTTATTTGTATCAGAGTCCATATCCCCCTACCACAGGGGTGAGAGGTCTCTAACTATCATAAAATAAATTCAAGACTCAAAAATCTCCTACATGCTAAATTTGGTTCCATTTGCTTGATTAGTTCTAAAGTTATGAGCAAATTTGTATTTCGTTTGAATGGGAGCCCCCCCCCCTCCTAAAAAGGTAAGAAGTCCTAATTCATCATGGGAAAAATGGTTGCCTCCAAAAACACCCACATGCCAAATATGGTTCCATTTGCTTGATTAGTTCTCGAATTATGAGGAAATTTGTATTTCATTTGTGTAGAAGCCCCCCCTCTTGAAGTGTGGAAGGATCCTAATTCACCGTAGAAAATATTTTTGCCTCCAAAAACCTCCACATGCCGAATTTGGTTCTATTTGCTTGATTAGTTCTCGAGTTATGGGGAAATTTGTATTTCATTTGTATTGGAGCCCCCCCTCTTAATGTGGGAAGAGGTCCTAATTCATCACAGAAAAAATTCTTGCCTCCAAAAACACCTACACGCCAAATTTGGTTCCATTTGCTGGATTAGTTCTCGAGTTATGAGGAAATTTGTATTTCGTTTGTATAGGACCCCCCCTCCTAAAGTGGGGAGGGGTCCCAATTTATCATTGAAAAAAAAATTGTCTCCAAAAACACACACATGCCAAATTTGGTTGCATTCGCTTGATTAGTTCTCGAGTTATGAGGAAATTTGTATTTCATTTGTATAGGAGCCCCTCCTCTTAAAGTGGGGAGGGGTCCTAATTCACCATAGAAAATTTTCTTGCTCTCGAAAACCTTCACATGCCAAATTTGGTTGCATTTGCTTGATTAGTTCTCGAGTTATGAGGAAATTTGTATGGAAGTCCCCCCTCTTAAAGGGGAGAGGAGTTATAATTCCTCTTATAAAGAGGGGAGGGGTCTCAATTCACCATAGAATAAATTCTTGTCACCAAAAAAACACCCACATGCCAAATGTTGTTCTATTTGCTTGATTAGTTCTCGAGTTAGGAGGAAATTTGTATTTCATTTGTACAGGAGCCCCCCCTCTTAGAGTGGGGAGGGGTCCTAATTCACCGTAGAAAATTTTCTTGCCCTCGAAAACCTTCACATGCCAAAGTTGGTTCCATTTGCTTGATTAGTTTTCGAGTTATGAGGAAATTTGTATGGAAGCCCCCCCTCTTAAAGGGGAGAGGAGTTACAATTCTCCTTATAAAGAGGGAGGGGTCTCAATTTACCATAGAATAAATTCTTGTCACCGAAAACACCCACATGCCAAATTTGGTTCTATTTGCTTGATTAGTTCTCGAGTTATGAGGAAATTTGTATTTCATTTGTATAGGAGCCCCCCTCCTAAAGTGGGGAGAGGTTCTTATTCATCATAGAAAACATTCTTGCCTCCAAAAACACCTACATGCCAAATTTGGTTCCATTTGCTGGATTAGCTCTCGAGTTATAAGGAAATTTGTACTTCGTTTGTGTAGGAGCCCCCCCCCCCCCCTCTTAAAGTGGGGAGGGGTCCCAATTCATCATAGAAAAAAATTTTGTCTTCAAAAACACACACATGCCAAATTTGGTTGCATTCGCTTGATTAGTTCTCGAGTTATGAGGAAATTGGTATTTCATTTGTACAGGAGCCCCCCCTCTTAAAGTGAGGAGGGGTCCTAATTCAACATAGAAAATTTTCTTGCCCTCGAAAACCTTCACATGCCAAATTTGGTTCCATTTGCTTGATTAGTTCTCGAGTTATGAGGAAATTTGTATGGAAACCCCCCCTCTTAAAGGGGAGAGGAGTTATAATTCCCCTTATAAAGAGGGGAGGGGTCTCAAATTACCCTAGAATAAATTCTTGTCACCGAAAACACCCACATGCCAAATTTGGTTCTATTTGCTTGATTAGTTCTCGAGTTATGCAGAAATTTGTGTTTCATTTGTATGGGAGCCCCCCCTCTTAGTGGGGGGAGGGGTCTCTAACCATCACTAAAACCTTTCCTGGCCCCAAAAACCTCTACATGCAAATTTTCACGCCGATTGGTTCAGTAGTTTTTGATTCTATAAGGAACACAGGACAGACAGACAGACAGACAGACAGACAGACAGACAGACAGACAGACAGACAGAAATCCTTCTTTATAGGTATAGATTATACTGTATGATCGTTTTTCGGCCACTTCCCGTGGTCGGATCATTACAAATTTGGTATCAAAATAAGCGGAAAAGACTGCAGAATTAAAATCTGAAATAAAAAAATATTGATTTTTTCCAAATTTTCAGTCGTTCATGTCCCCTTCAATCATTTTAGATGTACATACAACATTTTAGATGTAACGCAAACAGTAAAGTAACCATGCGCCCCCTTCAAATTTGAAAACAATTGAGGCACCTATAAAGCCCCATTCAGAAACGGGGCACGTCATTTTGACGATAACAGCGCTCTCAGTGGCTGCGTATGCAAACTTTTGACAGCGTTTTATTCTTTGTAAACAGTTTTACTCAGTATATTTTTCAGTTCAAAACTAACGCAGTCCCGAGATATTCATCATACAGTAGGAGCAAGAAAATTGTGCAGTCACCTGTAGCTGTAAAATCCATCAGTGTCAACTGGGAAGGTGGTAAAACTGATGGATTATCCTAAAAGTACTGTGGCGCGAGTGATTGAAAAATACTAGGAAACTTTCATGAGTGCCCGCAACGTACAAACCAAGCGTCGGAGTGTAGTGGCCCGTTGCTCGTCAACTGAAGTTGAAGGTCTTTCGGGAAGTTATGGCTGATCCCAACATCATGGATCAAGCTTTGGCGGAAAAACTGAATAATGACCGCTGTACTATGCGGCGAATCCGTCTCCTTACTTACTTACTTATGTGTCCATGTCCGCCGGTCCGGCAGAACAAAGGGATGAAATCAGAGATCTCCACTGCTGACGGTTACCCGCCATGGCTTTTACCTGTCGCCAGGACAGGTTCTCGTCTACAGCCCGGATGTCGTTGGCTAAGCTCCGTTTCCATGAGCCTCTGGGTCTGCCTCTTCTACGCTGTCCTTGTGGATTCCAGTCGAGTGCTGCTCTGCAAACCTCGTTCGCTCCTTTCCTCAAGGTATGTCCGATCCACTTCCACCTACGCTCACGAATTTCTGTGGCTATCGGCCGTTGATGACACCGACGATGGAGTTCCTCATTGGATATCCAATTATCAGGCCACCAAGCACGAATAATATATCGTAGGCACCGGTTAATGAATACCTGCAGTTTTTGCGTTGTCTCCGCTGAGACGCACCACGTTTCGCAGGCATACAGCAGTACGGATTTAACGTTTGAATTAAAGATTCGGGTTTTCGTACGTAGAGTGATCTGGTTTGAGCGCCAAATGTTTCGCAGACCTGCAAAGGCACCCCTGGCCTTCCTGATCCGTGTGGCTATATCAGTCTTGGTACCACCATCGGGCGTTGTTTGGCTACCAAGATATTGAAAGACGGCTACCTGCTCAACTTGGTGTCCCGCTACTGTAAAGTTGGTGGAATTGTCAGTGTTCACTACCACAGACTTAGTTTTCGCTACATTGACTGTGAGACCTGCTGCCTGGGAGCTCTCGGAGAGGTCGTCTAGCTTGCTCTGCATATCGTTTCGGCGTTGTGCGAGCAAGACAATGTCGTCGGCTAGGTCGAGGTCATTTAGCTGCTCCATCGTTAGAGGATTCCAAGGCAATCCTCGATTTGGTCTACTGTCAATTGCTCCAACTAATATCTCATCCATAACGATGAGAAACGGAAGCGGTGATAAAATGCAGCCCTGTCTCACGCCAGCAGTAACCCTTATGGGGTCGGACAAGACGCCGTCGTGCAAAACCTTGCACGAGAACGCCTCGTACTGAGCCTTGATGAGATGGACTAGCTTATCTGGAACTCCTCTACGCCTAAGTGCGCCCCAGATGTTTTCGTGATTGAGTCGGTCGAACGCCTTTTCGAAGTCAACGAACACCAGCAGAAGAGAGTCCTGGAATTCGTTGATCTGCTCCAATATAATGCGGAGCGTTGTGATATGGTCTACACATGATCGGCCAGCACGGAATCCAGCTTGCTGCCGCCGCACAGTGGGACAATTTAAAAAATAGTGAGACATAAGGAATAACATCGAAACCTTAAAGCATAGCTTAATAGTACCTTCAGAAAAGTTTCTCCATTCAAAAAGCGCTTTCTAGTGGGGGAAAAATATTTGAACATTAGGGTGTCCCTAAGCAGATACAAAAAATATTTTCTCTATTTCAAGTCAGAAATGATTACGATCCACAGAAGATTTATAGATAAACTAATTTTAAGAAACTTTGTTGAATACTGAAGGTTTCTATCTCTTACATGAAAAAAGTTATAGAGCCAAACTCTTAAGGACACCCTTAAAAACAGTTTTTTCGATGTAGCTCTTGAATTACGCTTCGTATACATTTCAAATGTACTAATAAATTGGTAATCTAATTAAATTGCACATTTTTGTCGAAGATAGTAGAGCTCTATCTTGTTTCCTTGAGAAGCCATCACTGGTTTTTATATTTTTTCACGTAATCTTTGAAGGGTTGTATCTCGGGGGAGAGCAGCTATGAGCAGCTAATCTCACTTGTTTTTTGTGAATCAATTTATGCTGTATCCCACCATGTACAACTTAGGGTGGAACACTGTGGAACATCTGAAAAAACTTATCACGAAGGCAACCGTTTTTAAAACCTTCACTAAGCCAATAAAAATTAGGAATTGTGTGTTGTTGTTTAGTGTAGTAGTGAATTGAGTGTTGTTGTTTAGTATAGTAATTTTGCTTCGGTTGGTCAATTCTCCAAACGGTTTCCTGGGTCGACAGAATTTTTCTGAATTTGGGGTATTCATGGCTAGGCATGCTTCTGGGAAAACTTTCTCTGATAGCCAAATAATGTTTTGCTTGCGGAAACGGACAACATCTCGTTGGCTTTTCTCCCATCTCTTTTGAAGCTTGTAGCAAAACATTGATACCTGTCTTTCCATCCTGCACGTGAAATGCGCTTTCTCCACAAGCTTATTTTTTATGTAATCAACGCAGTGATTCTTCTTGCTATCTGCTCCTGACTTGCATTTTTCTATCCACACTTCGAATAAAGTCGATCGTCGCAAGTTATACATATTCATCTCACTATTTGACGCGATAAAACAAGTATAACTAAAGTATTGACAGGTTTTGTATCGGGTTACTAAGTTACCGTTACAAAATTAGTTGATTTGATTCAGAGAACATGCGAAAGCGGTACAAAACTATGGTTTTCATAGTTTCATGCTTTAAAAACGGTTGCCTTTGTGATAAGTTTTTTCAGATGTTCCACAGTGTTCCACCCTAAGTTGTGCATGGTGGGATACAGCATAAATTGATTTACAAAAAACAAGTGAGATTAGCTGCTCATAGCTGCTCTCCCCCGAGATACACCCCTTCAAAGATTACGTAAAAAAATATAAAAACCAGTGATGGCTTCTAAAGGAAACAAGATAGAGCTCTACTATCTTCGACAAAAATGTGCAATTTAATTAGATTACCAATTTCTTAGTACATTTGAAAAGTATACGAAGCGTAATTCAAGAGCTACATCGAAAAAACTGTTTTTAAGGGTGTCCCTAAGAGTTTGGCTCTATAACTTTTTTCATGTAAGAGATAGAAATCTTCAGTATTCAACAAAGTTTCTTAAAATTAGTTTATCTATAAATCTTCTGTAGATCGTAATCGTTTCTGACTTGAAATAGAGAAAATATTTTTTGTATCTGCTTAGGGACACCCTAATGTTCAAATATTTTTCCCCCACTAGAAAGCGCTTTTTGAATGGAGAAACTTTTCTGAAGGTACTATTATGCTATGCTTTAAGGTTTCGATGTTATTCCTTATGTCTCACTATTTTTTAAATTGTCCCACTGTGCGCCGGAGAGTAGCGTCGATCTTCTCCTGAATCCGGTTGAGGATTAGCTTACAGAGTACTTTGAGAGTAATACAGAGCAACGTGATGCCACGCCAGTTACCGCATTCCGTTAGGTCTCCTTTCTTAGGAACTTTGACCAATATGCCCTGCATCCAGTCCACTGGAAAAGTTGCGGTTTCCCAAATATTGTTGAAAAGCTGATGCATCATCTGGGCTGACAAAGATGGGTCAGCTTTGAGCATTTCGGCTGAAATACGATCTATCCCTGGCGCTCTATTGGATTTCATACTCTTGATGGCAGCTACAATTTCATCCAGCGATGGCGCCTCCGAGTTCACGCGATTTATTCGACGAACTGTAGGCGTCGTACGCTGCTGGTTTTGTTGGTCTCTGACATTTGAAACTCGGAAGAGTTGTTCAAAATGTTCAGTCCATCGCTTAAGCTGTTCTGTACGGTCAGTCAATAGCTGACCAGTTCTGTCCTTTAGCGGCATCTTTGTATTCATCCTGGCACCACTAAGGCGGCGAGAAATATCGTACAACAAACGGATATCACCATAGGCGGCGGCGGTTTCTCCTTGTTCGGCTAGGGAGTTAGTCCAGGCTCTCTTGTCCCGCCTACAAGCACGTTTAACAGCCCTCTCCAGTTCGGCGTATCGTTGACGGGCAGCTGTCTTAGCCGATCTGGTCCGCGCTCGCTCAATGCCGGCTTTCGCCTCTCTCCGCTCGTCGATCTTCCTCCAAGTTTCATCCAAAATCCACTCCCTCCGCCCACTGCGCGCTTTGCCGAGGGTTTCATCACTGGTCGTGATGAAGGCGTTCTTGATGCCGGTCCATTGCTCTTCGACGGTACCACCAGATGGCAACTCCGAGGCTCGAGATTCAAGTTGTTCAACAAAGGCCCTTTTCACCTCAGAATTCTCCTATCGGCGGACGTCGTAACGGCACCCAACTTTCTCCTCCCGTCGTTGGACACGTGCGACGCGCAAGTCTATTTCAGCGATAACAAGATGATGGTCAGATGCGATGTCAGCTCTGCGTTTATTGCGTACATCAAGAAGGCTCCTTCTCCATTTCCGGCTGATGCAGATGTGGTCGATTTGGTTTTCTGTTCGGCCGTCGCGGGAAACCCACGTGACTTTATGTACTGGTCTATGAGGGAAGAGCGATCCACCAATGACCATGTCGTTATTACCACAGAATTCTGTAAACAGCTCCCCGTTTTCGCTCATCTCTCCTAGGCCATGGCGTCCCATGACGCGTTCAAGGTCCGCGTTGTTTGAGCCAATCTTCGCGTTGAAGTCGCCCATGTGAATTTGGATGTCCCCCTTCGGGATTTTCTCAACCACGCTGTTCAGCTGGCTGTAAAAGCTCTCTTTCTCCTGCAGATCGGCAGCATCTGTTGGCGCATAGCACTGGATTGCCGTAAGGTTCCTAACCCGTGTTCTAAATCTGGCAACGATTATTCGCTCATTTATTGGTTCCCACTTCATCAGGGCCGCACGTGCCCCTGGGCTCAGTAGGAATCCAACTCCTCTTTCTCGAGTAGCATTTTCACCTCGTATACCAGAGTAGAGCAAGACTTGCCCGGATGATGTCCTGTGTTCGCCAGTACCCGGCCAGCGGACCTCGCTCAGCCCCAGGATTTCAAGCTTCAGGCGGCTAGCTTCCCTTGCAAGTTGAGCCAGCTTGCCCTGCTGGGCAAGGGTCAGTATATTCCATGTTCCGATTCGTGTCCGTGTTTTCATGCTAAAGGTCGTTGCCAATAATCCGGAGAGATTTCTTCTTTCATTTTCATTAACTTTTTGTGTGTTCTGGTACAGTAGGCTGTTAACCTAAGGTCCTTATCCCGCTGATGGGGCTGCCATCTTAATGTGGGCGGGAGCCACTGTGCCACCTTTCCTGTTAGCATACGACAACCGAAGTTGCGTACCCCAGCCGGCACCTCGTGGAGGTAGGAATAGGAGTTAATGAACAGAGGTTATGGAATGCACATGTTCACCCTTTGCCAGCCCGAATCCGTCTCCGGCAGAACTAAAAGTGTTGCTGAGCAAGTTGATGAACTGAAAAGTTTCGGTATTAAGACCAAAACTATTGAGTTTTGTAGCAAAGACTCGAACTTTGTGAGTCACATTAGTGGCTTGAGCAGCACGTTCTTCTCATTAATTGGTAACTTTGTGTCTCAGATATCCCCCTTCGGCCTTTAGTAATTCGGTCAAATACAATTGATATTCGGCTATTTGTTTTTCGGTCATTCCTACGGTCATTTCTACCGTGGGCTGCCCCCACTTTGTTGTAACCGAATGCAGTCCGGTGAAACTGCGTTTGCAATAATCCCGTTGAACGCAATGGTCGACGTGATGCCCGGAAATTGAGCATGATCAATAGCGTTGGAGAGTCAACTTCGCCGTTGATAATTTTGGCTACAAATAATGCCTGTTGCCTTTTGCGTCTACGTTCTAGTGTGTCAAGTTCCAATAAACTGCATCTAGCATCAAGTTATCTAGATGATTCCATGGAAGATGTCGTGCAAATGGAAGCAAATCAGATGAATCTTCTTTGCACGCGTTCAATCCGTATGATCCAGGTTAGCTGTTTCGGAATCCACACCAAACTACAATTCTCCAACAGCAGGCGAACTAGGGCGCAATACAGTGATTTTAGACAATGCGGATCCCCAAAATTTCTTCCAATCTTAAAAATGAATCCAAGCTGCCGAGATGCTTTAGAGATAATTAGCTCACGATGTAAGTAAAAAGTCAATTTTGTGTCCAGTAAGACGCCAAGATCACTAGCTTGGCCCACATTGCGCAAATAAATACCATCAATAGTGTAGCTGGCGAGGCAAATCAGGGTTTAATGCGGTAAAAGCTCATCACCTCGCAGTTAGCAATGCTCACAATGAGCCAGTTCAGTTTGCACCATTCACCAAACTCTTGCCGGCTGTGGCAGTCGTCAATGTTTTGTATTGGAGCAAACAATTTCAGGTCGTCAGCGTACATTAATTTGCAGCCAATACCAAGCGTTAAAGTGACCTCGTTAAAGAACAACAAGAAAAGCAAAGGTCCCATGTTGCTATCTTGGGGAACTCCAGACTTATTAGTGAACACCGATGAAATACTGGAGCCGAGTTTTACACGCAATACTCTACCGCTGAGATATGAGTACAACCATTTGACCATTTGTTGAGAAGCACCAAGCCGAGATAGTTTTCGTAATAGTATTGTATGGTCAATTCGATCACAAGCCGCTTTTAAATCTGTATAAATAACATCGACTTGTTTCTTGTCTTCCATTTTCGAAATACACATTGATGTAAATTCTAACAGATTAGTACAGACAGACCAGGCATGAACCGTGGGTAACCGTCAGCAGTGGAGATCTCTGATTTCCCTTTGTTCTGCCGGACCGGCGGACATGGGTAAGTAAACCAGGCATGAAATCGCTCTGAACCGTTGAAGTATAGTTCTTAGTGCGGGACAGTATCACTCCACTTACAATTATTTCAAATAATTTAGATGCCGCAGAGAAATTGGTGATTCCACGGTAATTCCTCATATTATGACGATCGCCAGATTTAAATACCGAGAACATAATCGACTGTTTCCAAATGTCAGGAAATACGCCTTGCTCGGATGACTTATTGAAAACTGATCATAACGAATAAGCCAATACTGCTATGCAACGACTCAAAACAACGACTGGAATGCCATCAGGCTCCGCAGAATAGGAACGCTTTAGTTTTTTGGCGGTATTATCTTATATATAAAAATGGATTTCTGTCTGCCTGTCGGGATGTTTCTTTTAGAATCAAAAACTACTGAACCAATCGGCGTGAAAATTTGCATGTAGAGGTTTTTGGGGCCAGAAAAGGTTTTAGTGATGGTTAGAGACCCCTCCTCCCACTAAGAGGAGGGGCTCCCATACAAAGGAAACACAAATTTCTGCATAACTCGAGAACTAATCAAGCAAATAGAACAAAATTAGGCATGTGGGTGTTTTCGGTGACAAGAATTTATTCTATGGTAAATTGAGACCCCTCCCCTCTTTAGAAGGGGAATTATGACTCCTCTCCCCTTTAAGAAGGGGGGGCTTCCATACAAATGAAATGCAAATTTCCTCATAACTCGAGAACTAATCAAGCAAATGGAACCAAATTTGGCATGTAGGTGTTTTTGGAAGCAAAAATTTTTTCTATGATGAATTAGGACCCCTCCCTACTTTAGGAGGGGGGGCTGCTATACAAATGAAAAACAAATTTCCACATAACTCGAGAACTAAGCAAGCAAATGGAACCAAATTTGGCATGTGGGAGATTTTGGAATCTTGAATTTATTTTATGATAGTTAGAGACCTCTCATCCCTGTGGTAGGAGGATATGGACTCTCATACAAATAAAACAGAAATTTTTGTGAAACTCGAAAACTAATCGAACTCAAGAAATTCGAAACTCTTCCATAAAACATTAGTCAATAACAAGACCACAAAAGCTATCTATAGTAACACTAGATCATTCAGGACGAGACGACCGCGAGTGTTGCCGGCGACCCGCCGTCGGAAGCGTCGCCAAGTGGGGAGAGGCAACTCCCCGCAGAAATCACTACTGTCTAGGTTTATTTGTTTTCCTAGGTCTACCTGGGTTTCCTGGAACGAGCGACAGCGAGTAAGGAGAGGATCGCGAAATGGTACTTTCCTCGAAAAAGTTCTCCGTGAAATGATACATTCCGCTTAAGATTTTTCGCAAAATGATATTCGGCGAAATGTTGTACAATCATGGCGAATATTACTATCCGCTTTCTGGCTATGCAATGAGGGGACAGGGGAGTTGTTTTCTACTTTACTGTGAGGAAAAATTGCAAAGTTGTATATTAAACTACCCATTCTTGGTAACTAATAAGCATTAACATAAGCAGCAAATCAGATATGGTATTTTATACTGCACGTTGTTGTATATTAGCTTTTTGACTGCATAGGTGTTGTAAATTGGCATCCAAAATTGTATTCAAATTCTTCGTGTCGGTAATTAGCTGTAAATTAGCATTGTCAGCACTATAAGAAGGTTATCAGTAAAGTAGCTGTATATTTTGACAAAATAGCATTTAAGTGGCATTTAAGGCGACTTAAATGCTTATTGGCCTACATTTGAATAGCATTGGCGATGCTTATTGGTTACCTGGGATGCTTTCATAGTTACGTAACTGCCAAAATGAATCATCTCAGATTGAACTCCTCAGAAACTGGCAAAACTCGAGATTGTGACAAAGATCATCCGAGATTTACGATTTATGTACAACACAGGTTAATTTGTGGCAATACGAAGTTTGTCGTGTCAGCTAGTACTAAATAATTTTTTGGTAAATGACCGGACCCGGTTCTCATTGTATTGTGACGGAACGATAATTGGCTCAAGTGCGTATTCATAGGAAAGCGAAGTTTAGTAAATTATGCCTAACGCCCATCATGTCTGCTGTCCATTATGCCTAATAACCTTATCCCTAGCGTTGCGCATCCGTCCAAGCAAACAGAGTAACTATCACCGTTTTTGGCCTTTACCTTAGCAATATAGTGTTTTCGGAGTTTTTACTCGAAAAAATATCCCCCATATAATCTGAAAATATCAAAAGTAATGACTTACTATGACAAAAATCAAAAAAATAATTTTTGTATGTGAGGAGATAGCGACTTCCTTCCTTCGACAAAGTTGTAGCAAATAAAATAGCAAGCAACTTTACTACAGAACTGACATTTCTGTCTATAACGGGTGCGGATTACCTACGAATGGTAGAAACACAAATGGCCGAATCACATATGGCCAAATTACAAATGGCCGAAACACTAATAACTGAATGTCATATTCAACCGAAAATAATCAGGACCTTCAATATGGAGTAATTCTCGCTGAAACGGGGCCACTACTGACACGAGGTCTTCAAATATTGGAACTTTTGCGCTTAATTGGTTGAAAATGGTTAAAAATAAGAATTACACTTTTGATACCTCGAAATAGTGGACACCTCGTTCGCCAACGGGCCTAACAGTTTCAAAAAAGTTGAATTTTGAGCAAACCTTGAGATCTATATCATGTGATATTTCATAAATTTGTCTTGAAACAACTAACAAATGGCCCGGTTCTGTACAAAATAAGAACAGGGCTTTCAAATGGAGTAAATAATTTTTGGTAGCCATTTTGGATTTGGTCGACATATTGGATTTTATCAAAAAATGACTGTTTTCACCATAAGCCCGCCAACCAATTTTCATTTTAAGACCACCATTGGAAAGCTGAGAAAAAATGCTATAAGAAACATTCATAAAAGTAGGTGTACAATGGCATTACCTGAATAAAACAACCAGTTATTTGTAGCAAAGTTCGTCATTTTCATTTAATTCTTGTAATATTTTTAAAACTTGCTATAAAGCAAACTACAAACGACACGGTTTTGTAAAGAGGAGAGATTGGGTTTATAAACGAAGTGAAAAAGAACCGGTGGCCATCATGGATTTGGTCGCCATGTTGGATTTTATCAATAAATCGCCGTTTTCGTCATGATTCCCCCAATTGATTTTAATTTTAAGACCACCATCGGAAAGCTGAGAAAAATGCTATAAGGAACATTCATCAAATTACATGCGTAGTGGGATTAAAAAAACGAAACAATTAATTATCTGTATCAAGGTTTACAACGCTCATATAATGAAATAAGTTGCTACAGAAAATTAATTGCTTTATTTAGTTAATGCCAATGCACACGTAACCTGATGAATGTTTTTTATTGCATTTTTTCTCTGCTTTCCGATGGTGATCTTAAAATAAAATCGGTTTAGGGGATCATGGCGAAAACGGCGATTTTTTGATAAAATCCAACATGGCGGCCAAATCCAACATGGCCGCCAATATTTTTTTCACTTCGTTAATAAGCCCTATCTCTTCTCTTTACAAAACCGTGTCATTTGTACCGTGAACGTACCATATTCTGCGCAGTTAAGACATTTTTATGATTCTTCCGCTATTCTAAGCATACTAGATTTAAATTAACAACGTGGATAGCAGCAACGTGTAGTGCTACGGTCTATAATATCTGGTAAAAAATGGGTGTTGAGATGGTAAACGATTGTAACAAAGCGTTACATTTGCTCTTGTCATATAGTAACGGTAGCATAGGGCGGAAATAAAAAGAAATCTGATAGAATGAGGGTCAAATGAGATGTCACGATATTAGCTAGTTCTTTCATTCGCGAAGTCATCGTAAGATACAAAGGTGCAAAATTACTTACAGTGAAATATATCGAATTATATTACTTATTTTAAACCTGCAATCGAATTTGTGTACAAGTAGGTGAACTAAAAATGTTTAAGCTTTGAGATTAATCAATTACAACTAGTGATTTATATTGTAGCAACTACATATCCCGTTAAGGAAAATAACCTGTCTTTTGGAGAGCGAAATTAAGGAGACTAAAATTTGTAAGCAATTGCTATTACTAAATAATTTAAATCGTTAAAATAAATACAATTACAGCTTCAAGCTGCTAAATCCACTAGCTGCTCTGGAGAATTCGTCTTTTATCCGAACAATGGGAATTATTAGTCGACCAACAATTGAGTATATTTTTCGTTTTGTAAACTTATCCACGGTGCCTAATTCTGCGCACTTTATTGTAGGTTCGGACCCCGAGACACAGCACAGGATGCCAATCAATGCAAGTTAAAGATTCTACTTGAATTTTCATGCCTCTATACCTCAGCCATTTGGGTGAGGTTGCGTATTCTTTCGCGATTTCTTCGAAGGATACATTACTGCGCAGAATTTGGAACATGAATAAAAAATCTGTGCCTAAATCTGCGCATTATTGCATCGCATTTTTCTAAGGAAAGCAATGCATGCAATCACTGTTTTTGTCTAAAACATGACTAAAACTAATTATTCTTTCAAATTATGCTGGGTAATTTGATCATTGCAAAAAATTTCGATCATAAATTTGTTAATTTTCTAGAAGGACAATCTTAGCGTTGGTGCTAACGACGATGTTTTCTGCCATATAAAGTACTTTCAGTTTCACGTTCAATTATTTCGCTCTCAAATATTATGGCCCGTTTGTGAATAATGGCGTAATATTCAACAGACATTTAGAAAAAAATAATGCAATGATCATAGTTATGCACAATGTTAAAAAATACTTATATAAAGAAAAATGCGCAGAATTAGGAGCTGCGCAGAATTAGGAGCGGTCAGGGTAGTTTGTTTTATAGCAAATTTTGAAAATATCATAATAATCATATGACAATTGTGAACCTTGCTACAAATAACAGATTGTTTTATTCAGTTAATGCCATTGCACACCTAATTTTCTGAATATTTCTTATAGAAATTTTTCTCAGCTTTCCAATGGTGGTCTTAAAATAAAAATCGGTTGGGGGCTCATGGTAAAAACGGTCATTTTTTGATAAAATTCAATATGGCGACCAAATCCAAGATGGCCGCTAAATTTTTTTGTACTCCATTTGAATGCCCTGTTCTTCTTCTTTACAGAACCGGGCCATTTGTTAGTTATTTCATGGCAAATTTATGGTATAGGTTTAATAGCGTCGTAAAAAATCTTGTTAGGACGAGGAGACTTTGTCATTTTTTTGGCGTGCTCCCCAAGTAGAGACATCAAGTTGGTCTTGATTTAATCGTCGTAAATAATCTTCGACCTTTTGGAACAAGGAGACTCTGTCACTTTTTTTTCTAAAAAGAAAGTAATCGAAATCATAGTAAACATAATGGTATATTTAACTGTCGTCCTTGCCTGTGAACCAGAGCGAATCACGATGTATGATGAAATTTGGCCTTGAAACTGTTCGTTAATTTTCACCAGTTAGTGATTTGAAATAGGAAATTACAAAGGTTTCCTTTATTTGGGTCGACGCGTAGAAGATTTTCCGGTCGATTGCTGCAAAAATATTGAAAATCGATCGGGAAACCACTAAGCTATTACCGTTCAAAACCTGACCACTTTTCGAGTAAGATTTTTTGGAATGGCACTCAAGAATCTATTCAACATCTATATTTGCTCATAGAATGAAACGCAAAAATTTTGCTTTGTCCTTTTACAAATTTAAATTAGTCTTTAAAGTTCTATGGTATACTTTTACGGGTAAAATTTTTTAAACAGAAAAAATATTGATATTGGAACTTTTTGGCGGTACTATTCCTCTAAACTTTTGAAAACTATTTATCTTAAGAAGTGATAACAACTATTTCTCACAATCGCCGAGCGGCAAAGATATTGGGGTTCTCACAATACCCGAATAGCGCGCACGTTAAGTCGAAACCAATCGAAAGCTAACAACTTCAACGATTACTCAATTATACTGCTTTCAAAACATCACCGCCACTCCAATCTTCGCCACTCCAGTGCGCGCTAAGTCATCGACTAGCGGCGGAATTCCGGCAGCAATGTGCAGCAGCAGTGTAGTTTCGGATAGTGGCGTGTATATTTTCGCACCTCGTTCAGGTGCAGAAGCGGCCTACCTCGACCCGGTCGGTCTAGCAGCTGCCGCGGTGGCGCGGAGCGCGGAAAGGTTTGTTTTTCCTTTCACACGTTCGTACCTACAACCTTACGTCGCGCCGCCGGCTGCCAAGCGGATGGGCCCCCTTTGGGAGGGTGTGGGATTGGACACGATGATCGATCAACCGTCGATTTCGTTGCGTGAACATGGTGGTGGCTGCTGCATGCATGGCCGTGGCGTTCCCGCTGCTGCTGCCAGCTGGAATGGATGACCGGAACGGATTGCGACGATGCGGCGCGAGAAGTTGAAATTGATCCGGCACGGGACGATACGTTTTCAACTCGTTTATCTAGTGCAGTGATTTCGACCATTTCGGCCTTTCTTCCACGGAGGCGACGGCGAAGCGATGTTTGGGCATTTTGGGGAGGAAAAAAGAACGGCCTTTTACTTTCGAATTGCTCTACCTCTACCAGTGGAACGTTTTGAATCCAATCTAGGTTATGTTTGGTTTCCGGCCGTTCGTCTCCGGTTACCGCCCTTTTCATCGCATAGTCGTCACAGTCGTTTTCAACGGACATACGAAGTGAATTAGAATGGTGTGAAATTGATCAATTTGATTGGATCGTGGGAAGAATTAGGATGCTTGAGCGATTGGATGTTTTAAGATGATGATGTTTCGTCTGATGTTCCGAATTGATTCGGAGACTGATGATTACACAAACAGTAATTAACAATTTTATCGGATTGCTTTCGTCTGTTCACATTTCTCCGTTAAATTGTAGCACACATTTCTAGTCAAGAGAGCGTCAAGAACTATAATTCCGCACTTATTTTGATTCGCTCCTCCACTTTAATTGAATAGCCAGCTCTATGCGTAATCCTTTGTTTATCCAACTGAAGCCTGCTTCTCTCGGAAGACATTGAAATCATCAACCCACGCGAAAATTCCAATCACCCACTCGGAGCTAACCGGCAGAGAGAAAAAACAACTGTCATTGTACGTTATACCCATCAACCAAACTAGGCAGATCTCCATCGGATTTCCCGTAAAACTCATCGAATCTCTATAATTGTATCGGCGCTGAGTGCCAATTAATTATGTAAATTTGTTCGATCCGTCCACAGCCGAGTACGGCACTTGTTGTAGCTTTGTGTTGTTTGTTAAACTCTGCTGAACTTTCAAGGGTCTGCTGCTGTTGGTGGGATGGCGGATTGTGGAGCTGCTCACACCGGCACCGGTAACTTCAACACGTGGCATCCTGATGCCTGCCTGATGCTGTGCTGATGTTTCAAGGACCCAGTCACTATGCACAACAACCGGTCGGCGTGTGTGTGTGTGTGCTGTTGCGTATACACCATTAGCGGCACACCTCCACTTCATCGACAAGTTCGAGTAGCTGTTAGCTAATGAATGCACTCTCGAATGTCAATCCGTGCACTTTGGCAGCTGCTCGGTGGGAATGCAGATCGATATTCAAAGTAGCCGTGTTTGCCGGTGTTTAACCAACGCAATTCTGGCTAGAAATGGCCTAATTTTTATGAAATTTGAGTAACTACTCACAAGAAATTATGAAAAAATCAAGTTAAAAAAAACAGGTGAATATGAGTCTGTTGAAAGGGTTATTAATCAAACTCCGTCTGTAGTTGAAGAGTTATTAACCCATCCATCTATATCCTTGAATGATAGTACCCATCCTTGCTCTGGCAGGAGTCAGTCACACGTATCACATCAAGCTGCAGTGTTGTATGCAACGCCAGAAAGACAAAATATCCGCCTCGGGGAGTTCCTTGATTTAAAGCTGCAGATGCTGATGTTATCAGTTTCTGTAGTAAGGTCTAAGTGCTAAATTCTCAACACTCCTGTCAGATTTTATGCCTTTGTTTTGGTTAGTAAAACAGGTTCAATTTTTTTATTGGTTATTCACATAGTCAGTCTAGTGACAGTTGGTTTGAAATCGAGTCAACGCAACGTAACACAACGGTTCAAATGATGACGACAAGAATAAATGATTCCGACCGACATGCGGCATCAGTCTGGCTGGAGTGATGGAAAAGATGTTTGCTGTTGATTCTCTTTTCAACATCCTTCCAGACAGCATCTGGGGGAGCCATCCGTCAGCGTGGAGATCAACTGCAATGCTCTGAATAAATAGCAATAGAAGTGAAGAAGTGAGTTGGCTGACTAATAAGATGAATGTTTTTCTTTATGTATAATAATAGCGGTGGCCGCGTGTTTGGCGTAAGTTAGGAGCATTAGCGCTGCACTTCTGGGATGGATACAAGATGTCATTCATTCACGGGTCATTGTTTATTTTTTGATTGATGTTTTACGATTGATGTCAGGGTTCTTATAAACAGTCCATCCAAAATTATATTATCACGGCGTAAACTCGCAAATGATTTCCACAAAGGCTTACCAATATTCGTACTTTTTTTTCTTATAATTTTCAATAATGATTTGCTTTTTATGCAAAATATGTTTCTTCGTGTAACGAGAGTTATGAAGATAACTATTAGTGTTTTTAATGTCATTCATTGAAATAATATGAACTAATAGGAAGAAAGACTTACTACCAAAATGTTAGAGGACTTCGAATGGAAATCGATTGACAACTAACATGTTGCTGGCTTAGTCTTCTAGTGCGTGTGCGAGGTTGATTGAAATTTCACGTGCGTCATAAGGTTTCGCCAACATACTCGGTTCATGCTTATCTATCTCAAATTTCTTAAACCCCCACTTCCCCACTTTGGTCTAACCACTTAGCTCGCTGCGCATCTCTCCAATCGGATTTGAGGAGCCGAACACTGTTTTTGCTAGGTTGTTTTCCGGTATTTTCCCAACATGTTCCGTCTGTGGTATCATTTTAAATTTCAACTACTTTCTGAATACTACAACATAATCCAACCCTCTCTGCGTACGTGGTATAGTAGCCCGATATTGTCACACCGTATATCGTGGCTTTATTCAATCTGATAAACTACCCGGGAAAGCCGTTATCGTTCATTATTTTCTATGTTCACGGTCGATGTATCTTGAGATCTTGAGATTATTGATAAAAATTTAGTGCCTCTTACTTGGTGTTGAGGTACGACGCTGTCCACAAGCCACCCGTCGTATGTTCGAACCTCAGTTGAGAAAGGCTATTAAAGTCAATAGTATTTGCAGCACTAGCTCCGCCATTGTCGTGTACTCTAACTACTGACTGTAAAATCTATCGAATAAGAACAGAAGGTCAAGTTTCTAAAACACAATGTAGCTCCTACCAGGAAAAAGATAACCATAACACGAAGATAAAAATTATTGTTACAGTAGGATACAAAATACAGTAAAAACAATAAAAATTATCATCAGAAAAGATAACTAAACCATCAAACATATTGTTGTCCACCATAAATTTCATAGTTTTGAGAGATTCTACCATAAAAATGACGGGTTGTTAAGTATCTTAACAATAAAAATATCTATTATTTCGTGAACAAAAATTTTCGTTTACTGTAAAAATTATCGTCCCTGCATGGTAATTATTTGAGGCGAAAAAACAAAATACAATTAAAAAAGACAGTAAATTTGTGATGAAATATGGCCAATTTTCTGCATAAAAGGGCGAACCAACCACCCGTGGAAGCCCCATCAAATAGTAAATAAATAAATAAATTTCTGCATAAAATAAGAAACAAATTTGAATAAATTTTGAATTTGAGACACATTTACAATAAATATACCCTAAGTTTTAATGTCCACAATAAAAACTGTTGTAGATGCATTGTTTCTACCACAAAATTTAATGTAAATTTTTTTTCGGGTAGGCTTTGCTTTGCTAGAGACTTAACACTTCAAACACTTTTAGCGGATCTGCCGCCGCACAACAATTTGGTTCATTGTTGATCGTCTATCTATTAAACCAACTTGATAGCTTTCAGTTGGACCTCCTCCCACCTTGTTATGAATTATTCCGATTTTATCAACCGCCCTGTGCTAATCCCATTATGTTAAGGGGGCATAGTACTTTTTACACCATATTTTTTGCTTTATTTCAAATATTTTTTTCTCGATAACGCGAAAAGCGAATCGATTCGGGTTTATTGCTTGCTAAACATTGCACTTTATACTAATATTTGCAGTTTTGTTTGCATATGTGAACCTCTTCCCCTCTCCCCTACGGCTCCTTGAGCATGATCATTCGAAAAAAACATGATTTGCGGTACCATGGATTGGCGCTGGGGGGCTTATCCGAATTGAAAAATTCCAAAACGACATGAAAGAATCTTAAATTATCTCGTGTTTGACCCATCCTTTTTTTAAAATTCGAACGCATAACAAAATGGCGGACATTCAAACATAAAAGTAAGGTTTTTAGCCGAAAAAATTGACTTTAAACATTTCTTAAAGATACAAAAATTGTAATATCGAAAAAAGGATGGGTCAAACACTAGATAATTTTGTTAGCTTTGAAACAAAAAAAGAATCATGAGAATTGCTTCAGCCGTTCTTGAGATATTTATGGTACCGACTTTCAAAACCTGGTTTCGAGAAAAACGACGTTGAAGTTTTTATTCGCTGTGTAATCGCTCCAGACATGCGCGGTACAAATAGCTGTAACTTTGTCAATTTTTGGAATTCATCGAAATGACTTGAAACGCATATGGTCAAAATGTTAATCTTTCGAAATAATCAATAAAAAATATTTCGATTTTTTTAAATTGAAAAAGTACTATGCCCCCTTAAAGAATATATACACCAAGTTTGACGAAGAACCGTCTAGGCGTTCCGGTGTTTTGCCGGTGCATACAAACATGCATTCACTCTTACATATTTAGAATTGGACCTTTTCTCTTGTAAAGGACCACTCCCCTTTTGGCTTCCAACTATTTGCACAGTTATTCTCGTTTGAGCAATTTGCACAATGCAAGCAAGCTTGTCAGCTCCCTCCGTGGTCGATTCAACTCCTTTTGTCAAATCCCAAATTTTTCGAAAATCTCTATAATGAAACAGAAACAAGCATTTCAAGCATTTGGGAGGAGGAGAAACTGCCGGAGGAGTGGCTGAAAGGTGTGTGTCTGTCCTATTTATAAAAAAGGCGATCAGCTAGATTGCTGTAATTACTGCGGCATTACGCTGGTCAACGCCGCCTACTCGGTGCTCTCCCAGATTTTGCTGCCTCGTTTATCCCCAATAGTACGAGTATTCGTAGGGCAGTATCAGGCGGGCTTTACTGCGTGCGACTACGGATCAAATTTTTACACTGCAACAAATCCTCTAGGGATGTCGGGAGTACAACGTGCCCCGCATCAACCCCGCATCGCATTTTCGTGGATTTCAGGGCAGTATACGATACAGTTGAACGCGAATAGCTAGGGCAGATAATGAACGAGTACTGTTTTCCGGACAAACTGACGCGGCTGAACAAAGCTACCATGGAGCGAGAGATGTGCTACGTACGCGTTTCGGGGACACTCTCGAGTCCTTTCGAATCGCGCAGAGGGTTGCGGCAAAGAGATGGACTGTCCTATATGTTATTTAATATTGAAGGTGTGATCCGGCGTGCCGGCTTCGAAACGAGAGGAACGATCTTCAGCAAAAGTAACCAACTCCTAGCCTTCGCAGATGACCTCAACATCATTGCTAGAAACCTTGGGACAGCGGAGACAATCTACGTCAGACTAAAAACGGAGGCTAGGACGATTGGGTTACAAATTTACAAATACAAATATATTGTAGGAAGAGGCTCCAGAGAAAGTAACGTTTGCGTCCCACGGACAGTGACAATTGACGGCGATGAACTGGAAGTGGTTGATGAGTTTGTACATTTGGGATTTCTGGTCACCGCCTACAATAATACGAGCCAGGAGATTCAACGACGCATTCAAGCTGGAAGTCCAGCCTACTTTACGATCGGCGCTTCGATCAAGAAGCATACGCCGCCACACAAAGCTGACGATGTACAAAACGCTAATCAGACCGGTAGTCCTCTACGGACTTGATACAATAACTTTGCTTACGGAGGACATCCGTGCACTTGCCGTATTTGAACGAAAGGTGTTGCAGACTTTTCTTGGCGGAGTACAAACGGATAGTGGAGAGTGGCGGAGGCGTATGAATCACGAGCTTCAGGCACTACTTGGAGAAATTCCCATCGTACACTGGCGAAAGTTGGGAGACTACAGTGGACCGACCACTTTGCAAGGATACCAGACGACTGTGCAACCCCAACCGGCACCAGAAATAGAGGGGGAAATAGAGGTGTCGAGACGCGCAACGAATTGGCAACGAGCAAGCCAGGACCCAGTACAATGGAGAGGAAGTCGTGATACGGCAAAAGCCACCCAAATAAAGCATTTTCTTTTTATTTCGCCCCCCACTCCTCACCTTTAGTGATCTGTTCCTTTTCAGACCTGCCCTCTTGTCTCTTAGTACTTGTACAGCTATTACTGATTTGAATGCAAGCGAAATGCAGCCCCTATTACCTGAGCCTCCTCCCCCCTAGATAGGGGTCACCCCGGTTTTCACTAACCACTCTATGACCATCCTGTAAGAACACGTAAGCCTAGTTTGGTGGACGGTCCATCCAGGAACGTTCCGGAATTGTAGCTAGATGAATATATAGATCAGGTTCTCGTCTTCCCCCTAGTCAGTTCTTCCCATTTCGTCCCATAGTCATTTATAAATTTGTTTTTTCTCCGGAAATATCTATGCTGAAAGAGAAACAAAACCTTTTTTCCTCATATTGTCCTCCCGACTTTTCCCCCCACCACCTTCAGACCTCGCCCTTCTCATCTTGTCTTCCTTGCTTCTTGTACATCCGTTTCGTTTCGAATGCAAGTGCAACAGGTCGCCTTCCCTTGGACCGTCGCACGCGGTGGTCTAGTGTGCTATGCATGATGTATGAATGCATGCGGTTATCAGATACTAATTCTACACCCAATACGATACGTTTAAAATTAAATTACAACGAAACTAAAAGAGATAGGCGAGATCTCAAAGAATGAATTGTAGTACGATACCAAAGCTTAAAATTGGTCATAACCGTAATCAACTTTATCATGCTTTTTTTGGAAGAAATTTGATGAAAAGACCTTAAGAAACACTTATTACAAAGTTTTTTGCTTCTAAAAAATTACTAAATGCCATGAAATGAGAAGCTTAACGACAATTTTCAGTACAAAATTTTCAAAACTTTCGAAAGAAAGTAACCGAATGAAACTAACTAGCATACTTTTCGTACTAGAGCTAATTTAAGGCAAACAGATAACTCTGTAACGATTGAGATTTGACCATATGCGTAGAAAGATTTTATTTCGTCGCATGTAGTTTTTTATCAACCGCTGAAATATTTGCACCAAGCTACCTAACACCCTGTATACGGAGAGTGATGGAATTGAGAGAATAAAAACAAAATTAGGTATTAGACTACCTAATATAACGGGTGGCAGTAGTCTAGTTAGTAAAACATTCGAGTACCAACCGAAAGAACGTGGGTGCGAACCTCATCTGCCATTGCCTCGATATATTTTTGGTCTATATCGAAATTTTCCAGTAAATCCAACAAATCATTCTTCCCATCAGACACTTCCTCCCTTTCCTAATTAAATATGTTTTAACTTTTCTGAAGAGAATAAAGCTGTAACTCTTGTTACAATAATATTAGGTTTGCTATTATTTATAAAATAGGACCACCTTAACCGTCATTCACACCGAATGAACGGTCTTTTAGGATGCAAAATTCTTTTCTCGGGCACTGCTGTGAGGCTATGTTATACACGGTGAGTAGTATTAACTGTCAGTAATGGTCACAAAAACAAGACACTTGCATAAATTTTAATTTCGAATATAGGGTACGGGAGGGTATTCCCATCACGCTTCTAATTTCGGCATACATTACCTTTTTTGGCTACACTTTCCCAAATAAAAACTTTGCCGCTATATAACAATATTGAAACGAATGTAGCACTCATAGGCTTTAATGTGTTATAACTATTTTCATAAAAATGTGAGTAGTTTGCTTAATTTTATTCAATAAACATCAAAACCACTGTTTTTCCACTAGCACATAACCAGGCTGAAAAAACTAGCAGCAATCGCTTACGCGTATCCGCTCTTGATGATGATGGTTTGGAAAACACACAATTATGATCACGTTTACTTATTCTAGCAACTAAACAGCTGTGAATATGCTATCACAGAACAATTCTACTTCTTTTTATCACGGAAGAACACAAAAATTCCCCTCTGATATGAAAATATAAATCAATTTTCATTCACTAGCCATTAGCAGCATTTTGTTTTCAATTCCAGCATATGGTGCGTTATTTACACTACTACCAATATATGTGCTGACATATCTGGTATTTGAGTGACAACTGGCGCTAGTGTATATGAACGATTTAGTGATACACTAGCGCCAGCAGCAAGCTGTTGTCACTGCAAAACTAATTATCTTCAATGAGCCCGGAATGTAGGCAATAGCAAGAAGTTATCCATCGGTCTCTCTTTTCTTGTCTCTTTTGATCTGTTTTTGAAAAGCATTTAACGCTGTGCTAGCTATTTCGGCCTGTTGGATTTAAAAAACACAGACACCACTATCGAAAATGGGATCAATTTAGCCGCAGCGACTTCATCGTTTGTCGCGACTATAACTCAAATTCAGTAGCGTTTTATTAAGACCAAAATACACGCCGATATTCAGCAAATACTATTCTATCAACTGGTATAAAAATCTTGTCCCGAATAAATATAGTTTCAACGTAGTTCCTGAATATTGTTCAGGCTACCGCTTAATGGGCTGGAAATACCCACCCGTACCCTATTTCGTATAAAGTAAATCCATAACATTTGTCTACAAGTTGGCACGCACGATATCCTGAAGCATTTTATCTCAATTCTTCTCCAAACGTTGCTTGAATTGCATTGAAAACATCCACATTGACAAAGGATTGACTTTGGTGTTCCTTGGTTTGCCTAGCATGTGATGTATGGTTTCAAATCAGGCAATGAGACAGGGCACTCTTTCAAAGTAGTAAAATCTGGAGCATTGTCCTCATACCAAACCTATGCCGCTTTCGCCTGGTGAGACGGTGCAGAATCTTGTTGGGAGCAGTATGGTGCATTCTTGTAATGTTTTTAAACGATGGGAAAACATTATCGATGTAATATTTAGTGTTGATTTTAACAGCAGGTTCAATAAACAGCAATGGATCCTTCAAATTTTTGGAGAAACATCCCCATACCATCACCCTTTAATCATTCTGGAATCTTTGGACAGCCCAGTTGGTCCCGAGGAATATTAGAAAGATGTGTTGCATATATCCGATCATTTTGTTGCGGTGCAGCCAGGTTTGGTAAGTAATTTCCAAGAACCGATTTTCTTGTATGTTTCGTTTAAAGTAAGTGGCTTCACTTACTTTAAAATATCACAAGGTCGAATTTTTTTCAAAAATAGACTTATTACAAGTTTCCTTTGTACGTCGATGATTACCGTGACTCTTAAACAAGTGAAAATTCACAACAAATTTGCAAACTGTGTTGACACTTGAATACACTCTAAAGAATAAAATGTGCTGACATCTGCATAAATACACTCTAAACGAAAAATATGCAAATATCTGTGATTAGCCCATATTTTATTAAACACGTCAAAAAATACTGACAGTTATTACCCTGTAAACTATCTTTTTCGCAGCTTACAATCGTAGTCGGTGTGTCGATTACTGATATTCGATAACACGGCGTTATGTCAAATGTAGGACTCTTTACGGTGCGGTGGTACAATCTAGAATGCAGAATATAATTTTCGCAGTTTCATAATCCGTTTTGCTGGATCCATGGTTGATTATAGCAGAGGAAGAACCAACGAGCGTCGCTTTGTCTAGTCCAGACGGCAGCGAAGGTGATGCCACGGAAACGGTAGAATGAAAGAATTAAAAAACAAGCAATATTTCCGCTTTCATTCTTCAGATTCGGTGAATCATCGTCGTTTTGTGTCCAGCATGACGATAAAAACGCAGTCTGTGACCGAATAGCTATAAGTGGCTATAAATCTTTTAATATGTCCGGTACCAATATAATCTAGATTATAATTAAACGTGGGTTAATCGATGTTTGAAATAATTAATAACATAGGCTTCTTTCTATATTCGATTAGTTTATTTCAAACATATTTTCCAGAGCCGGCAGAACGTTTCAACAGCACGTTTTAAATCGTATTAAATTGGATTAGCAAACGAACAGAGCGGTTAGCACTGATCGAGGTTAAATCTTGTATTACAATTCAAATCCTTTAAACAGAACATTAAACACCGCCACCAGTAGCAGCAATACCGTCATTCCCGCATTTATTTCAAACAGGCAGGCAGGTTAGCTCTCCATTCGGCCAGACGTCGGTTCTTTCACTTAATACACACTAACCCGGTGTGAATTCAGCCGACCGGTTACAAATGGCCCACCAATCAATATTAGCATAATTGTGCCAACACCGGACCGGAGTCATTTGGACCTAACGCACCTCATAAGGTACCGCGCCGACCAGTTGAATTTTCCATTACCTGTCTGTCGTCGTCGGAGCGGCCTGTAGGACCAAAATCACTTGCGTTTTGCATAAGTCCAGGCCAATGGGTACCACCTATATTTATGCACCGTAAATGGCAATCAATCACTACCGGGTGCCGAAGTGCGACTGCAGGCGAACGCACGGCACAAGTTCTGGACCGGGTGGCCAAAACCGAGGGAGATTCCATAGTATGCTAATGCTCATTTGTACTTCAACACACGCAACACCGCGATTCCCCTGGCTTGGTTACCTTACAGGGGGGTCTGGACTCCGGACTGAAAAGAGCTACCGAAGCTTGACGATGTCGATAATGATTGAACAAAAAAGAGCACGGAAATGATGCAAGTAGTAATTTGTTTCTTTCTCGTGCCGTGAACTACTGATGCGTGTCAGCACCCGTTTAAAAGTGGCGTAATTTTCCGATGACCGCGGGATATTAAAGTTAGGTATGGTCCTTATCTTGGAGGCCGGTATAGTTACGACACAGTGCGTTTCAGTTTTATCATTTGATTCTAATTGGGAAGTCACGGTTAAAGGTTTATGATTTACCCAAAATAATCGAAGTTTATTTCCGCCAAGCTAATCTTAGATAACCTTCGGAAAAATTCCTACCACTGGTCACTGGTTCATTGGGACACATTATCGCTACTTATCAGTGTTCTTTAAGATAGCTGGATAGCATTGAAACTATCAAAAATGGCCTTTCACTATCGGTCAGTCAATCCGTACCGGAATTCGGATAGTTAGTATCCGCGTAATCTTATCACAAAGCTGGGGTTATTCCAGGTCTCCGATAAGGACGCATAAAACACCTAAGTATAAATAGTGGGTGCTACTTATCCAAGAAATTACTTTAAACCGTTAGTTCCACGGCTTTACAACTGCAACATCATGCGACGTTTCTTGTTCGCTCTGATCAGTGTCCTGCTTGGCGTTTCAAATGGTAAGATTTTCCTAATTGGTACCAAAACTATTCCTTAACGTAGTCTTCATTTCAGCAAACCCAACGCTTACAGCTCGGCCTCGTCCATGGTGGAACGAATTACCCAGAATGATGGTGCAGCAGCCGTTGGAACCGATGGGACGAATCGTCGGGGGCTTCCCGGCGAATATACTGGACTTTCCGTACCAGGTTTCACTTAGCGTGCACGGCAACCATCAGTGCGGAGGATCCATAATCGGATCTCGCTGGGTATTGACGGCTGCTCACTGTGCGCTCAACTCCACCAGTCCGACACAGTTGGTACGAATCGGTTCCACCGATCGGATCACCGGCGGTCTACTAGTGCCTCTGGTGCGTGTCATTCAACATCCGGAGTACAATCCTGCCTCGATTGATTACGACTTCGCTTTGTTGGAGTTGAAACAAACGCTAGTCTTTGGAAAAACCAACTCTCCGGTTCAGCTTCCCGTGCAGGACGAACCGGTACCGGATGGAGCACTTTGTCGAGTTTCCGGTTGGGGTAACACGCAAAACGCGCAAGAATCATCCAGGTATCTTCGTGCTGCAAATGTGCCCTCGGTGAACGCTGACGAGTGTGCCTCTGCCTACGTGAATTATGGAGGAATCACTCCGAGGATGGTTTGTGCCGGCTATAGGCAAGGCGGAATGGATGCCTGCCAAGGAGACTCCGGTGGTCCATTGGTATCGAACGGAAAATTGATCGGTGTAGTATCCTGGGGTTACGGTTGCGCGAAACCAAATTTTCCGGGAGTTTACTCGCGCGTCGCTAGCGTTCGTAATTGGATCAAACAAGTCAGCGGCATCTAGTAAACTCAATTCCAGGAAGATCTGATTCTCGTTCCCTACAAACGTATCAACAAATAGGACTCTAATTATAATTATCATCTTACTAAACGTTGTTGGTTTAATGTATCACGAGAACTGCCATAACGAGCTTCCACTCTTCCTGCCGGTTATTTTGAATCATTTGAAGTTCTAGCGAACAACATTTTGTCACCGGGGTGTGATGGGAGACTGATTCGCAAACGTTGCACTAATTAAAAGCATGTTGGCTGCACGACAAGAAAGCCGACGACGACGACGACGAGCGGCGCTCCTAGTCGGCGACGACCATTCCACTCAAGGCGTGTAATAATCATCGTTTGCGCTATGTAGATAGATAGTAGTTAGGACGGAGCGCAGGGGAGAACCGTTTAAACGGAAGTGAAGCGGCCGTCGTTGGACGTACTTCATTTCCCCTTTGCGCGCTCAGAGTGCAACAAGCCAGCCAGCACTGATAAGACAGTTTTATTGCAGCTGATTGCAGGGTAGATTTTTGCCCGTTGATGTCACTTAATAAATGCTTGTAATTAATTATGTGTAATCGTTTGCCAGTAATCAGTGACAGATAGAGATTTTCTCCGTTCGATCGTAGAATGGAAGAAAATCGACAATTAACATGTAAATAAAATTAGCGATAACGTTCCGAAGGAGGGCGGACACATGTGTGTACGGAGGAGGATTGCATTAATTATCGCGACCAGACAGGCGAAAAACGTAGCGATGTTTTCAAATTTGAAAAACTTTTGATTGCAGGAATGTCTTTGTTTGAGATACATTTGAAATGGATTGAAACGGCAGAAACTTCCAAGCACTTTAATACAGTGTTATGTTAAAAATATCACATCAAGAGTGGTAATTGTCCTGCGTTCTCGGTGTTGCAATACGTTTTTGAAAGTGTTGACGCACGACATTTTTTCTTCTTAATCCTCATTATCTGCATCGTGATTGGAACTTTTGGCATTCGTCCAGACCTTCCATCTCTAAATACATCGTTACAAAGGTCTAACCATAAGGCATGGTCCTGAAAAATCACGACCTAATTGTTCAAAAAAATAATGTTACAGGCATTTACGTATAGTATTTTACGAGTATTACGCTTCTGCTGTTAAAATTATCATGGCCCAACCCTAACTACATAAGAGGCCCTATATAAGCGTTTTTGTAGCGTCATGTAGAACCGAATTACGACTGAAATTAGTCATAATTCGGTTACCACAGCAACTTTATAACAACTATGCTAGTAAGGAAGTGTGCACTAGGGTTTTTTTTCTAATTCCGGTCGTAATAAGTAAAGCCATTCGAATTTTCATCATTTGTTGGATGGATTTAATGAATACTCCAAAAGTTCTTGTGCCGATTTGACTAAAATACACTTGCCTTCCGATCCGTGAACTTTGAAATCACTGAAAAGCGACTATTAAAGCATATTATTGAAATTACGCAACTGACTTTATTTCTAAAATTCGTCGTACCGTTTTAAAATCCGTCCATCAAAATTTTTCATCGTCCGAACTAAAAATCACAACAATGTTTACGAAGCTAACGCGCATGTATTTGTGTAGGACGGCATGACAAATGTTATTCTACAAAATTTCTGCAGATTAGGCAAGTTTTCCTGGCTGTAGAATAACGACAATGCCTTGCGTGAGTTATTTTCATTTATGAATGACGGAAATTAAAACGATTAGTCGATATTCTCTTCTTCGTCGCACGAAAAAACGTAGAAAATTTGGCTGGTAGGACTTCTTTAATGATAAAAAGCATTTAAATAGATCTCAGCTCACTTTGATTGATCGCATATGATAGACAACAAACTGAAATATTAGGGAATAACTAGTTTTGCATTTTGTATCATAAAAATGCTGATATTTTTAATAATTTGTGTTGGATAGGACGGGAATAGGCAATTACGATGATGTAGCAACATACCCTACTTAAAAATTAAAAATAATGAAGCGTTGTCCAACTGGAAATCCTTGCCTCGTGATTGGTTGAAAAAGACGTCACCAAAATTTTAACGTTTTTAATGAAAAAAAGTGACAGCTCAACCAAAAAAATTAATGTGCTCCAAATCAAATGGGATCAATCCTATTCGATTCTGCGGACTTCTATACACAACACTATATTAGGTTTAAAAGTTTGGTTTTCTCAAAATCTTACTTGGCATAGTCCAATAAAGGTAAAACATTTTAAAAATAGAGTAAAATGAGCAAACTGTGGCACTTCCCGATGACAAACAACAAAGAGGTCGGCCCCATATGATACTCCGAAAAATTTTACACAAAAGCACCTTTATTTCATCATCCTGCAGGCCGTATCTTAATACTTACTTTACTTTAGTGGCAACGGTCCGTTACCGATCCTGCGCCGAACGAATTATGGTCCTCCGGTACCGTCGGTCCTAGGCTGCCGTTCTCCAATCCCCACGAACACCAGCTGAACGTGCATCGTCTTCGCCAACACGCAGCAACCGGGTGCGGGGTATGCCTCGGAGTCTACGGCTTCTTCCTGGTTCTCTGCTGAAAATAGTTTTAGCTATTCTTTTGTCAGGCATTCTGGCCACGTGTCCAGCCCACCGCAGCCTGCCACATTGCACTACCTTCACTATATCAGTATATTTGTATACTTGGTACAGCTCGTGATTCATGCGTCAGCGTCACACTCCATTTTCCATTTTGCCACCAAGTATAGATCGCAGAATTTTACGCTTAAAAACCCCCAAGCACTCGCCGATCAGCTTCCTTTAGCGTCCATAATTCGTGTCCGTACAGGGCCATCGGAAGGATTAGTGTTCTATAGAGCGCCAGTTTTGTGCGAATTTGCAAACTACGGGACTTCAGCTGACTACGTAATCCGTAGAAAGCCCGATTCGCGGCTTACATCGTTGTCACATGTCACGAGTGTGCCAAGGTATATAAATTCCTCTACTACTTCATATAGTTCCCCATCTAACTCCACCTCGGCACCAACACCACTTGGGCTCCCGGGTTCCCTACCAGAAACCATGTACTTCGTTTTGGCGGTATTAATGGTAAGTCCCAATCTCGCAGCTTCCCTTTTAAAGGGCCTAAAGGCCTCTTCCACTGCTCTACGGTTGATTCCGATGATATCGACATCATCCGCAAAACCAAGAAGCATGTGAGATTTAGTGATGATAGTTCCATTCCTTTCTACGTTTGCCTTTCGTAATGCACCTTCCAAGGCAATGTTGAATAGCAGGTTAGAGAGTGCATCCCCTTGCTTCAGTCCATCCAACGTCACAAAAGCAGCTGAGGTCTCACCCACTATTTTAACGCATGATTTGGATCCGTTCAGCGTCGCACGAATTAGCGTAACTATTTTCGTTGGAAAACCATGTTCTAGCATTATCTGCCACAGCTCATTTCGTTTAACTGTATCGTACGCCGCTTAAAAGTTCACAAACAGATGATGTGTCTGCAAGTTATACTCCCGGAACTTGTCTAGTAACTGACGCAGGGTAAACATCTGATCCGTCGTGGAGCGACCCTCACGAAAACCAGCTTGGTACTCGCCGACGAAGGACTCCGCTCACGGTCTCCGTCTGCAGAACAGGATACGGGAAAGCACCTTGTAGGCAGAATTGAGCAATGTAATTCCTCGAAAGTTTTTACGCTCCATTCCCTTTTTGAAAATTGGGTAAATGAGGCCATCCAACCACTCCTCCGACATTTGTTCTTTCTCCCAGATCCTGACAATGATCCGGTGGATTGCTTCGTACAGCCGCTCGCTCCCCGCTTTTAGAAGTTCAGCCGGGATACCGTGCTTCCCAGCAGCCTTACCGGTTTTCAGCTCGCTGATTGCCTTTTTAACCTCCTCTGGTGTTGGTGGCTCCACACCTTAACCATCGCTTACAATTCCTATCCTGTCCCTGCTGATCTCCGCATTTACCTCTCCATTCAACAGTGTCTGGAAGTGCTCTTTCAACCTGGCTGCTACCGCCGTTTTGTCGGTAAGCAGGTTGCCAGCACTATCATTGCACATTACAGACATGGCAAAATTCCTGCATCTCACCGTCTTATAGAAACTCCGTGAGTCGGTGCTGGTGTATCGCTCCTCTGCGCCGGCGAGCACGTGCTCCTCGTACTCGCGTTTCTATATAGGATGGATTCTTTTTTCCGCAGCTCTAGTCTCTCTGTATCTCTCTCTGTTTTGACGCGTTGCCGCAGTGAGCGTGCGACTCCTGGCCTGGTGTTTTTCATCTGTCACTCTCTGGCATTCGGCATCAAACCAGCTGTTACGCTGTCTTCCACGCGTCGTGCCTATCACCTCCCTCGCTGCTGTTTGGATGGCACCATGGATGTTCCTCCACAGCCCATTTATATCTTCTTCTTGTACCTGCTGTTCTGCGATTCGTTGGTCAAACTCCCTGGCGTACTCCATTGCTACGCCGTCTGCCGTTAACCGCTGGATGTTGAAACGCAGCGTCCTCTCAGTGCGAGCTTTCGCCGTGTTCGACAGCCTTGCGCGAATCTTACTCATTACGAGATAGTGGTCTGAGTCGATATTTGGTCCACGAAAAGACCGTAGATCGATAACATCCGAAAAGTGTCGACCGTCAATCAAGAA
Source organism: Sabethes cyaneus (assembly GCF_943734655.1). Lineage (NCBI taxonomy): Eukaryota > Metazoa > Arthropoda > Insecta > Diptera > Culicidae > Sabethes > Sabethes cyaneus. The sequence continues at coordinate 67,927,516 of NC_071354.1, forward strand.
GTGATCGATATGAGAGCTAGATTCTCCATTTGGATGCCTCCAGGTGTGTTTCCGAATATTCAAACGTGGAAAGTAGGTGCTACAGATGGCCATCCCTCTGGCCGCGGCAAAATTTAGGAGCCTCAGACCGTTATCAATGGTCGACAGATGAAGGCTATGTCTTCCAATGACTGGACGGAAGAATTCCTCCCTCCCGATCTGCGCATTGGCAACTCCGATGATGATTTTCACGTCGTGTTTTGGGCACTCTCCATAGGTCCTCTCAAGCCTGTCGTAAAACTCGGCTTTAGCATGATCGGATTTATCATTTGTCGGTGCGTATAAGTTGATTAGGCTGTAGTTGAAGAATTTGCCCTTAATCCTCAACAAGCATATACGGTCATCTACGGGCCTCCATCGGATAACTCGTTGCTTTTGTTTTCCCAACACTACAAAACCGACTCCATGTTCTGCTTTTTTGCCGCCACTGTAGTAGATGTGGTACTTGAAAGAAGTGCCTGCAATAGGGTCTACTGCACGGAACTCCCTTTCTCCGGAATTTGGCCACCGAACTTCCGGAATAGCAGAGATCTCCACTCCGAGTTGATGCAGCTCTCGAGCAAGCAAGCCAGCCTGTGCCGGTTCATGGAGAGTTCGGACATTCCAGGTAGCAAGTTTCCAATCATTATCCCTTAATCGTTTCCTTGTTCCTTGCCGTGTCCTAGCTCCTATACCGATTGTTCCGTCCTGAATTTCTTTCTTCGTTATTCGTGGTAATTGAGCTCTTCGGTATACTACTTCACCGGGGTCGCGATACCTACAACCCCCTGATGGGTCTTCCATCTTAGGTATAGCTTGCGGGATACAGCATTTCATATTCAGCCGCCGGTTTCGAGACAGACGCTGTGTGAGCCGCCCTCACCTGGAGAACAGGCGCTTTAGTTCGCACCTCCTAGCTTAGCTGCTTCAGTAAGTACATGAAGCATTTCCAGGTAAAGCCATCGACCGTCATCATTTGACTTAGATCTGCGTGGAGGCGCTAGGTGGGAGGTTGAGAGAGCCAGAGCTATGGTTGACGCTCCTTCCAGGTAACTCTCTCCATTTTATACCCCCGTATCTTAATAGCGTCCGTTTTTTAGCTTGTTTTTTTGCCCATATTGCTGCAGCACAAGACCGAATAGTAAAAATAGTTTTCGGAACTTTCATTCGTAGTCGCTTGCTGACATTTGTCCCTTCATGGCAGCGTCATGTTAAATACAGCAAAAAATCAGAATTTTCATTTTAGGTATAGGTGCTGATCTGGTTGACAATTTAGCGAAAACCAAATCAACGAATGCTACTGTGTCAAATTTCTTCTCTTTAGGACAGCACAATTCAGAGTGCAGACTGTGATAATATTAAACTAATAGCTCCACAAACGTCGACTGCTGTTGTGAATATTATGTGGAAATATTTGAAATATGCTGCCCATGGATGCATAGTTGACGTAAAAACCAAAATGACCTAAATATACTGTTTCGGTCCTACGCATTGTCAACTATGTTGCTCACATGCCCAATACTCAAACAACATATGTTTGTTCGAAAATATTCGAGAAATTTAGTAAAATTGAGCTACTCTGCTATTGGTTTCTCGTAATGCTAATGGTTGACGTAATTCCCCGCGTAATCAATCAGCGCATAGTAACCTATTTGTTTTTGTAGCTTTACGCCAAGTTATGGGAATAATCGTTCAAAAAAACAGCCTGTTTATTCGTATAAACTGGCGTTCGCATTTTTTAAACACAATAAATGAGGAATGAATCATAAAACCCCACCAGGCCGGTGTTGATTAATAAACTCTACTAAATTGACAGATTAATCGATTGAAAAAGTTTATAGCAAAGATTATATGACTTTAAACGTTTTTCACGATAAAAATGCGTTTTCTCAACAATCATGGTGCTGGTTGTTACGTCGACTATGTATCCATGGGCAGTATGGCTGTCGTCGCGGGTCGGAGCTATACCATGAAGAAATATTACGCAAGCTGATATGGTGTTTGTACTAGAAAATTTCTGGGCGTTTTTCTCTACTTTTTTCTTCCTACATACCACTATTCCTCTCCTCGATTTGCAACCTGTAAACCATGAACATGAACAAAAAATATTGACAGCTTCGCAGTGATTTCTTATCCCCTTCGGAGAGTACAGTTTCCCGGTGGAAAGCATTTATTATTACTACAGAAAGGGTTTCAAAACCGGTACGAGTGTGTGTGTAGGCGATTACGGGAGTTGTAATTAAATTTTCATCATGCTAATCTAAACCAAGCCAGCAGCAGCATCCGACGCTGCTGCTGCGACTGGATTCCCGACTAAAGCCGGTAAATGGGTCTTCCCGTCTCTCGGTGTGCTGCTGCCACCACCAGCCACCAGAAGATGCTCCATATTCTGCTGCGGAGTATGCCGTGGAAAATCGGAGACCGGTTTTGATAGCCGTGAGAAAAGCGAGTGCTGCTGCTCGTCATTAACGATCGATAGGCCTGGCTGACTGGCCCGTGGATGCTAGCCGGTGTTGGGCCGGAGAGTGGAAAGGCGGCGATTTTCACGGTTGAAGTTTGCTGTTGATTAACTTGTTTGACCGAAGCGATAGGAAAATATTTGCTTTTACCTCCTTTGTCGTCAGATTTCAGCAAAGTACCTTTAATCTTGGGAGATTCATAAAAACTGAAGATTCAGCAAAATTTATGCTAAACATACTTTGCGGTCCCAATCGATAAACGAAGCTGCGACGATGGTGATAGAGTCATTATCTTCCCGTGCTTTATACATACCGTCGCACGGAAAGTTATGAACGGAATTGTGCAACAACAGCGGCAAGTCAAGTAACGGCGGGTGTGTTCATTCGCGGCGCAGCGGCCTATATTATGGTCACTAAAAATAGATACAACGCTGCGTGTGCTGCTGCTGAGTGTGTGCAATCGCGGGAACGATGAACCTAATATATGGGAGGGACAACCGTCGACCGACCAACCGATGACGTGCCACTGCTGCTGATGAGGCGCTCTGCTCTGCTCTGCTCCTTCTGTGGGTCACCATGCCGGCTACGGATCGTGCCTGTGTCTATATACGTACAGGCTACAGGCAGCAATCGCGCGCTCACAGGAAGAGCTCATTAATTCAATTCGAAAAACATGCTGCTGAGTCAAGCGAGAGATATTAAGTTTAACAGACCAGAAGTTTTGCAGTCAATTGACCGTTTACCAATACAGACGCACACCGGTTCAATCAATGGTGCGAAACGATGCCGATTATGGGGCTAGCAGCAGTAATTTGGTTTACTTCTCAAAGTAATCACTGTTCGGTAATAAAAATCATTACTTTGATAGTATGAATTTGCGCGATTGACTGAAATTGAACCGGACATTCGTTTAACCGAACAGAACGATTTAATTTAAACTTTGATAATTATTATCTGTGAGCGACAAATGGCAAAGGATTTAATTCCACTTGAAAAGATTATCGCTTCTTGCGTATCAAATTAAATCAGTATTAATTCAACTGCACTGTGGTAAAAAAGGCAAAAAAGTTTTTCCTAGCGACTTTTTCGCTTTCATTTTCGCAATAAGTGTCTTCGAAACTTTTGTTCCGATGTATATTTTATGTGTGAATAGTTAGTCCCGGCATACTATGCTAAAAATAAAAACATTTATTATAGGAGAAACACGGCGTCTTCGACAAAGGTATAGAAAATGTAAAAGCAATCCATTTGGCTGAAGAAATAACATTTCTATTTCTGTCAGGTGCAAAGTTATAGAGCATTTTCTTTAGAGGTTATTTAAAAATTACTTTTTCTTACTTAAATTTTGTTAGTTGCGTTTTACAAGAATATATAGTTCTAGAAAACTTTCAAAGCACTCATAACACATGTTTTTCCATAAAGTCGCAAATCCATAGGACCTTTCCTTGCCAAGTTGTCGCAAATTTAAGCTTTATTAGTCGTTAACTTCACGAACCTATAAGATAGAATGGGTCAAGCAGAGATGTGAAATTAATGCGTCATCAAAACTCAACTTTTTTTTAATTTTTTAGGGAAATAAAACATAGTTTTATTGAATTTTCTCTGGAGTATATTAGAACTATTTCTTCGCTTATTCAACTTCAACGTCTCGAGCGCTTGCTGCCTTTTCGACTCATTTATTCACGACAATTATGAGCTATGCACAATATTCTGCCCTAGAAGAATGCCATCCTCCAACACTCCGTGTTCAGATGGAATGCAAGAATCCACACAGTTTGTTCCCATGAGCTCTAAGGCTAAAACGCCTCTTGAAACACAGTTACACAATCACACAGCCAGATAATAGAAGGCAGAATTATTTAATTCAACCGGCTCACCAGATCTGCAAAACTTTAATTGCGATCCGTTTTATTTAATTTTCCATTTGACGCACTTTGTATAACACGGGACTTTTTTTCGCAAAAAGGTCCTTTACCGTGCAATCTTTAAATATTCTGATTTATCTTGGAAAGGAAGAAAGTGTCTGATGCGAAGAATGATTGATTGGATGAGCTGATGAATTGATTGGATGAAATTTTGATGTATCAAAGCAATGCCTTAGGCCTAAACATCTTTCTAAGACTTTGTCCTTCTTTGTCGACAGACTTCGCAGCTGGTGATTAAAGTATAGGATAATTATGGAGCTAGTGCAACAATCCTACTGACTATCTAGCAGCACCGCCTGGCTTGTTAGACCAACATCGTACCTCGAAACTAACTGGATTGGTACCCGAATGTTTTACTAACTAAACTACTGCCGCCCCTTATGTTAGGTAGTCTAATGCCTAATTTTGTTTTATTCTTCCAATTCTATCACTCGCCGTGTACGCATCATCCAAGTAAAATCCGATGACAAGTTATATGTTCACGGCACATGATTGTTTCTGGATGTTCGGATTAAATGAAAGAAACTTTACCGTAATTTTCTTTTTTTTTGTCAAAGGAAGAAAGATATTTCTAATTGATTTCAAATAGCTCCCAGCTAGCACAAACTCGTATATCAATGTACGAAAACTATCGTAAATATCTCCTAACAAACTCGAAATCGTAACTAAAGCTGGATAAAGTGGGATCAAGATGATTTTCTGTCGTATATAATGATAATGACTGACATACATACGATTTTCAGCACAAAATCGTAGAGTAGTACGGAGCGACTCGCGCTTAATCGGATATTATCGTATATAAATACTTATATAGTCGTAACGCTCAAAATTGTTCGTAATCACGTATATCGCCTCCAAAATAGTACGGACATGCCAACTTTGCGCATGAAATACGATTTATTTAGCATGTATATCTGTACGTAATGCTAATTTTCGAAAAGTGGTTATTTTAACAAATTGAAAATATTTAGTTAGTCAATCTCAATTTCTAGCAAAATCATTTTAGTTGCTTTCTCTGACAGGAAAACCGATTGATAATGACCTTCTTCCTGCAAAATACTTTGCTTTGATGAATTGTTGTTTGCGAGCTAAAACAAAATACTAGAATATGGCAATATGGCTTCGCATAAAAAAATGATTTTGGCGTTGAACTTTGGTATTCTTCATAATAGCAGCAAAAAACTGTTTGGTTAGGGTGTTACCATTTTAATAGCTCTATAAAACTAACAGATTTATTGCGGTTTGACAAGTAACCGCGATAAGATCAATTTTGATTGGTGCGCCATTTTGTATTTATTTTGAAACGATGATTCTACAATTGATGAAGGGACGGTAAGGGAAAGTAATGAAGAAGGATTTTTTTCCGGGAATGAAGGGGAAGGGTGGAAAGGAAGGGGGGCCATTTTGTGTTGCTACGCCATACTTATGGTAAGTTTATAGGAGACGTGGTGCAGCTAACAAGTTTTAACGTGGAAATATAAGCAACCACAATAAATTTGCTTTATTCACAGTTTTATTATGGTTTTCTAGCTAGCTATAAGTGTGTTTGTACTCGTATTGGTATCGTATGGGTATGGTATCCTCTTGGTATTGCGCAATACCACAATAAATCCAGTGGTAATGATTCAAACCGCAATAAAACCTTTATAAAATTCAAGTAAAACCGAGTGGCTTTGAATTGTTACTTGGGAGTGTCTCCTAGTGACTTTAGTTCCCTACGATAAAACTCAACCTTGACGAGGTGTAGGGCTTTTTAACTAACCAGTAAATGAAAAGCTGTCACTCTTAATTCTAAATGTGGGTACATATTAGAATACTCTTGTGAATTCAAGTGGGATTCGGGATAAATTTATCAAATGTACTGCTTGGTTTTTTCTCGGACTCGGAGTATTAAAAATTTTAGATAATTTTAGGGAGAAAAAATCGTTTCGATGTCTTAACGTTGGCATGATTGGTCATTCGACCGTACTACGCAGTTGCAAATATCTACCTATCAATCTGCAGGCTGCGGGGACAGCGGGGCGCATGGTAGCGGTTGGTTCTTGGGGTTGGGCGACGGATTCCCATTATAAATACTGCGTACTAGTTTTTTAGTCTCGAGGGTGCGCCTGGTGGGTGCGACTCTATGGTTGAAAGCTTCTGTCGACTGCCGCGAACACCCAATTCGTGCTGGATTCAATTTACTTTGTAGACCCATCTACCTCTTGGGACAGTGCATAAATGCCAGGAGAATGGAAAATGAAAATTGTTCCATCGGTAGAGCGCTGATAAGTTAATTACCAGAAATGGTCCGAGATTTGTATTCCCATAGGTTTATTTGTGGTTCTTTGTGTTGGAAAATTGATGGCAGGTGAAGACAACCGGTGTTAGGTGGATCTGACGAGATCTCCACTTTTTCGCTATACTACATTTTACAACTCAGATAGTATAAAATGTTCAGGGCAAAGCACATTTACAAATTCAATCTATCTATCATTTTTCCTCTTATCATCATAATCGTCATTGTCATCGTCATCATTATTATCGTCATCATTATCATCATCTTCACCATTATAATCATATTTGAAATATGTCATCCCGGCCTTTGGTAGAGAGATCTCAAAGCCAGTTCGTTGAGTCCGCACAGAGCCGGAACGCCTCCGCCTGCGGACATAGGCTTGTCGGCTATGCTTCGGGTTTTATCTGTGTTTAGTGGGCGACATTGCCTGTCACCGCAGGTAATACTAGCGTTTGAGGTCTTCCTGATACTCTGATGATGACAACACACCCCACGCCCTCCACTAAATCACGTAAACTACTTTGCAAAAATTTTCACATTGAGGAATAGTATGCCGCCCTAAGCATTATTTTCCAGTCATAATTTTGCAATGTTCATCAGTCCTGGTCAATAACGGAGTAGCAGCACACGTGCGGTATCCTATGCTCATGCTTTATGGTTATGTTTATGGTTATGATTACCCTACTTTGCAAAAATTTTCCTTCTGGACAGTTCTTTTAGTGCACCATAGAACGTTTTGTGGACTAGAACAAAAATTATAACTCAACTGCCTCCAATTAATACCTGCTTCATAACAAACCATGTAATGATTTTATCTTAAATGTAACACATTGTGTTAAAGGTTAATTGTCAACATTTCAAGATATTCCAAAAATAACACAGTTAATAAAGATATATTTGCAAGTATTAGTAACTGTGAAGTGACGTATTCAATATACTTTTAAAATGATGATGGTAATTAAAATAAGTTTTGCAAGTAACATATTTTGTTATTAAAGCGAAATGTGTCATTCTTAGTGGTTGAATCTATCTAGCTCATTCATAACTCAATGTGCTACTTGTATCTGAATCTGTTACAAATTTGAATTTGCTTCCTAATTAGTTTATTTTCGATTTGTACCATAATATGTTAAAAATATCAAAATGTGCTATAAAACAGATATAATCTTGTTATGGCCTCCTGATCGGGTAGTCAACGGGTTCAGGGACACCGTATTTTTAAGAAGAGGTGGTATCGAAATTTTCTGTTTTACGTAAAAATCTTCCTCAAGCAGTCTGACATCAACCGTTCGTATCAACCCTTCTGATTTTTCCGTTTCAGAAACAATAATAATAATGTTAAAAAGCATTATAGCTTTAGATGTACAATTTCTAGCTTTATTGCTACTTGCTTCTGTTGATATGATGTTTTTGATTTTTAATTAAACCATACCAACGAGCGTTGCTGTGTCACTTTCTCTTCTCACGGTGTAGTGGCCGGGCCAGATGCTCCTGTTCGATGAAATGTGTCAGAAGGCTTATCCCTCTGCTCTGTAATTAATTTCAATTTTCTATGTTTTACTAGTAAAATGCAGAAGACGAATCGATTTGCTCTCTCTGTCTCTCTCTCTTTCGGGTGTTACCTTCTCCGACGAGCGACGAATTTTTTGCTTTTGCAGTGCTTTATTGCTTTGCCCTCGAACGAGCGTCAGTTTTGTTTCATCTTTCTTTTCTTGCCAGACTGACCGATTTCACGCCAACTCACATATGGAGTTTGCAGCCCCCTCTCACAATTCAATGAAACTTTGTGTGTATAAAGAGTTTATGTAAATAAGCAACTTTGCATACTTAGTTTTTCCACAATTGGTCCAAACCAAGTTTTCGAAAGGCCGCATTTTTTCTTTTTTTTCTAATAAATTTACCTTGAAAATTATAGCATTTACAAAAAAAATACTGAAAAAAATACAAATGAATTTCTACACTGAAAAAAAGCATTTTAAAAATCTCAGAAATTGTTGAAATTTTTTTAAGATAGATATAATTTTGTGTCCTATAAATTTTCCATCATCACAAGATGGTCAAATTGAAGGGAAAAAATATTTCCTAACAAAAACTTGGATAATTTTTTTGTAGGTGCGATAATTTTCGGAAATACTAAAATTCCTTTTTTTCGGCAGGACTTGAAAAAGTTTTTGTTAGAAAATTTTTTTTTCCTAAAATTTGCCCATTTTACGATGCATGGCCATATAATTATCTATCTCCAGAAAAAACGTAATCAATCTCTGAGATGGCGTTTTTTGGGAAATCGACTTTTAGTTTTTAAAATACTGTTTTTCAATAATTCGTGTGTTCTTTTCAATTTGTTTTATTTTTTCAATAATAGTGCAGGAAATAATTTTTAATTTTTTCGCTATTTTTTATCAAAATTCTTAAATTTTTTTTGTATGTGCTATAATTTTCCGTAATACTGAAATATCTTTTTTTCGGTAAAGTTTGAAAACTTCATCATCACTTGAACGTCTTCAAGTTTTTGTTAGGAAAACTCCTTCAATTTGACCATTTTGCGATGTATGGAAGATTTGTAGACCACATAATTATCTATCTTCGAAAAAATTTTCATAATTTTCTGAGGTGGCGCTTTCTGGGAAATTGATTTTTAATTTTTGAAATGAATTTGTTCAGTGCAGACATTTATTATTATTTTTTCAGTATTTTTTATGAAAATTCAGAATATTTTCTAAAAGTCACCCATAGATAATTTTTTTGTAGGTTCTACAGTTTTCGAATTAAATTTTTTATTAAAAAAGAGAAAAAAATTGCGGCCTTTCTAAAAGTTAGTCTAGACCAAGTTTGAAAAAACAAATTTGCTTATTTAAAAGAACTCTCTACATACACAAAGTTTCATTTAATTCTGAGAGAGTCGTGCCAACCTTTGGCCGAGTTGGCGTGAAATCCGTCCACTACCGAATGTATGCTCTCAAGGTCATGGAGCAAATCGTTTCAGTCCTGATAAATGCCTATCTGCTATTCTCTTTGAAATACGGAGCAAATAGCTTCTGGTCTCCAATGTATGTGAAGAAAAGATTAGCTCTGTTTGTAGTTGGGCTTTTTCTACGCAAGATGAGTGGCTGTAAGAGAAAACAGAAATCAGAATCATTCGAAGGCAGAGGCCAACGGTCGAACAGAAAATGAAAGCACTTGTTCGTTTTGAGAAGCAAATTGCTTTGTCTCTGTATGGTTAAGATGAGCAAAAACAAGCCTGATGATCAGCGACTGTCGCTCTGCGAGATAGCGCTGAAACCGAAAATTTGCTTTTCACTAAACTGCTTTGGAAGTTATTTTCATGAATCGAGTAGACTATTGATTATCTGCTCATATTCTTTTTTACCTTTGTGAACGATGAGAATAGAACTAGAAGTTCTGGGATCTTTTGAATCATCGACGAAACTTAAAATGGATTTTCAAACTAGACTTAAATTAGGCTGGAAGTTGGAATTGGGATTGACCAATTTGCCACACAGTATTGATCGCAGAATTTTACTCTCAAACCCCCCACTCAACGATCAGCTTGCTTCAACGTCCAAGATTCCCTACTAACACCGTTGTTACAATACAGTTGCTCCAACCGATATATGACTAATTTCAGTCGTAAATAACTTGTGTGCTGCTTGGGTTCATGTCCGTAGTGGGCCAGCAGGAGAATTTGTGTTCTAAAGAGCGCCAGTTTTGTGCAAACTTACAAACTAGGGAACTTCAGCTGGCTACGTCATCCGTAGAAAGTCCGTCGTTTTACTTTGCGGCTTACATCGTTGTCACATGTCACGAACGTACCAAGGTATATGAATCCCTCCACTACTGTATATCGTCGTTCCCCATCCAGCTCCACCTCGGGACCAACAGCATTTGGACTCGCACGATCCCTGCCAGCAACCGATCATTTTGGCAGTGTTAATGGTAACTCCCGATACCGCTGCTGCAAATTGACTACTTCTTGCGCCACTCTACGGTTGCTTTCGATGATTTCCTAAGAAGTATTTCGATCAACCTAAGAAATATTTCGATCAACCTAAGAAGTATTTCGTGATGATAGTCCCGTTCGTTTGTTCTATTGCACCTTTCAAGGCAATGTTGAATAGCTGGTTAGAGAGTGTATCGCCTTTCTTCAGTCCATCCAACGTTACGAAAGTGGCTGAAGGCTCAACCGCTATTCTGAAGCGTGGTTTTTTAGTGTCACATTATTCAGCTTAATTAGTTTCGTCGGAGAGTTATGTTCCAACATTATTTGTTACAGCTCATTTCGTTTGACCGAATCGTACGCCGCTTTAAAGTCCACAAATAATAAGTCTGTAAGTTGTACTTCCGGAACCTGTCTTATAAATGACGCAGGGTAAACATCTGATCCGTCGTGTAGCAACCTTCGAAAGAAAACCAGCTTGGTACTCGCCAACAAAGGACTCCGCTAACGTAACAATTAAAGCAAATTTTAAATTCCATCTAGGGCGGACGGTGATTCATGTGCGATTTGTGGTTTTACACTAGTCAAATATAGCCCATGAATTCCCTTTCTGCATTCTCCAAAACTTCCAAGAACTTGGCTTGCACGTCTTACGTCAACAAAGCTTAACTTCGTGACCATTCAATTACCCACCGGTGTTTGTCCGTCAATGACGTCCAACTGCAGGAGCTGGGACACCCTGCAAAGTTTGCCTGCAATTCATTGGAGCAACTTAGCGCGTTAAGAATGCGCACAGTCGAACCGATCGGATCGCTACCAGTTGAGCCCAAGTCGACCGTTAAGCAGCCGCGCCGTGCAAGGTACCTACCACCAAGCCAGGCAGTTCTGACTTCGCTAATGACGGTGATGATGTGTTGTGTAAACGGTTTCCAGTCAACCCAGGGCACGTACTTGAGATCCGCTCGATTGTGAATCGAAACTATTGAAGCTGTTAGCGCGGTGCTAGTATTAGTATTAGACGTTAGTAGCGCGCTCCGCGCGTTTTACTTTATTGAAAACAAACTGATCACAACAACGAACGGACGGTCGGTTGGTCGGTCGGTGCTATGTTTGAACTTGAGCCAACCTTGGTGGTTCTAGACAGCGGAACAAAATATAGGAAATTAATGTTCAATACCGTTGTTGTTGTCGAGAACTAGTGGAACAATATTGCTATTCAATTTAACTTCTCGGCTTCGATTGAGAAATTACGAATTGTTGTGAATCAATAACATGGAGCTTTGCGCATCCATGGGTAAAATTCGATTAACTTTTCCATAAATAGAAATGGAACTTTGTCGCTTGTGATGCTTTCTTCTACTGAACTGCACTGTGGAAACACAGGACATGGGAAAAGTCAATAATTGTACTATCGTCAACATCATCATCATATTTCATAAATCGATACAGAGAGTTGTCGTTAGCACTGCGGACGACGGACCATGTGGTCGGTGGTATGGACAGGGCCGCACGTTTCCCGTTGTTACGTAGAGTAGACTAGACCATTCAGGACATGCTGCTGCTGGGCTGACTGGGTAAGTTTCTTTCTTGGCGAAGGCCAGCCACTATCGTGTGGCGAACCACCGCAGAAACATCGTCGTTGTTGGTTATAAAATTGTGTTGTGGGTGTCGGTGGTTGGTCTCTGTAACCTAGGGATGGACAGCTTGTCAGTTGGAGGTTGTCGATTCTTTCACGAAACCCACGCATCTTATTTAATGTCATTGTCCAATGTTTTCGCCTAAATTTGTTGTTCATGTGAGGTCAATCTGTTGTGTCCTTTTTTTGTAGTTTTACCCATCCCTTCTGAACAAAATTTTGAAATATACGGATTAAATTAATCAAAAATAAGCTGACTGTTTATTACTTTCTGAACAAACTGAACATCTTCATTGTAAACCACCTGAGGCATATTCCGTGCTGAGTCGGCATTAATGTAAGTGCTATTGCGAACCTGTCTTGTGTGGCCAACACTAGTTTTACGAAGCAGTTTTTTATATTTTTAAACTTTGCCCACGACATGTTACTGTAAAATAGGGGGAAAAATAGACTATCAACATGCATTAGGAATCCTACGGTTCTACAGTAGCTTTTTTATATTCTTGTCTATTTTATTACACTTGCGACAGCCAAGGAAGGTGGCTTTACTTGGACCTAGTTAGGGCAACTCATAAATTAATGGTTTACTAGTTGCTTGTTTCACTTTCCTATTTAATCGTAAGTACTGCCAAACGGTTGGTGGTCTTAACTGTAAAAAAACTAATACATCTAACATAGATATGTTATGTGAAAGAACCTCAGCTCAAAAAACAATTAAAAAGTCATGATTAAGATATTGGCTTTGAAATATGTTGATTTTTGGACCAGACAAGTATACTGTATTTTAATTCTGTAATACAAAAAAAAACTTATATTTTCAAAGTCTTTGGTTACTATATTGAATCCATATCCATGATCTCTATAAAATATTTGTAAATCAACAATTTTATCACATTCAAGTGGAGTAAAACCTTTACAAAGCAAGGGTAATTGTTTTTTTAGCTGAACAAATAGCGGTCTCACAACCGTAATTCATATGCGAACGTAATGTATTAAAATGTTCCCGTTCTGGAAACAAAAAATATCGTTTGCGGTATTAAAATACTTGACAAATGACAGTGAACTTTTTGTGGCAGGCTGCGGAAATGCTGCCGCTACTGATTCCGATTGGGATTTTGCATATTTTTTTCCGCAGCGTGACATAAACCCTTCTGGTGACATTTATATTATTCAGACACATTATTACAATAGCTGGATGTGCGTGTGTGTGTGTGTGTGTGGGACTACATTTTAATGCAGTGAGAATTTTCCTTTTCCGAACAGAATTTTGATTCAGGGATTTGAAGAGGAAGCTGAACTTGCTGTTTCTGAATGTCACCGTATATGTTGGTTGCCACACACTTTTCGTTTTGCGCATTTTTTTGCGTGAAAATTGTGCTCACTTAAAGATACAGATCAAAATTTGTGGTTTTGTGGTTTGAAAATTTTTGTGACCAGTCTTTTCACTCTCCAACAACCACAGCTGATTTGGCTGATTGTAATTGTTGTAAGCGTGAAATACTGCTAGATCAATCCTGAAATAAATTACGTGCTGGTATATAATTAAAAATTTAATTACTCCATAATTTATGCAATGTTTGTTGAACCCAAGAGCCAGCTAGCGGAAATCACGGAATTACGGTTTCATTTCAAATATCTTCCTCATAGAAAAACCCCGCTGAGTGAGAAACGTGCACAATTTTACGGAAGCTCCTGAGCTGTTTATCGCTAACGGTACGACTTGTCGAGTTTCGTCTGATCCGCGTTGGTAGTCATGTAGCTAAAGGTTTCAACTGACCAAAGCTCCACTCAGTTATTCATCAGCACACTAGAGCAACAACATATAATTAATCAAGTGCTTGTTTATTTGCTTCATGTTTGTTTGAGAAACCTATCATCGACACGTGTTATATAATTAAATTACCTCTCTTGATACATGAAAACTGGTTCAATGATCCGCCATCCGTGGTCGCTGAATTTTACGCATAATTAAAAAAAGACAAATGTTAATCGCCTCCTCTAAGACTTACGCAAGCACCAGAGTCCCTTAAGGCAGTGACCCCCCGGACGCGCGGCGTGTACAAATTACTGAATGAAACGACACAAAATACCATTCATTGCCGACGGCAATTTCAACCGAAAATCCCATTTATCAAATAGCCTGAGGACAGGCAACAAAAAAAAAACGATCTAATTTGACTCAGAAAACAAACAACGGCTGCTAAACTGCATGAGATCGGCGTCTGAGGAAAATGTGAGCGCGCACACACACGTTATTGGTTTTATTACTATTCTTGGCCGCTTGTGCTAAAACGAACGGTCAAGCAAAACAAAAAACAAAAACAAGTTTTCCGTCATTCATCATCATCAACACACATTCGGAAATTATTACTTTTCATTCACAACCAATCCAATCTTTCACAGCAAGCTAAATTAGCAAGGTGTTTCTTTCTCGCTTTCCCCGTCGCATTTGAATGTAGGTATGCTTTGCTAGATTAAAGTGTCATTCTCACAAACGATGCCTCGAGAATCGCATTTTTAATCGAAAATTATATCACTTGTTTTAATAACTTTATTATTTATAAAATAAAAGGTCTATATCATCCCAAAACACCTGCGTATTTTGTTTTAACTGGAAGTGTAAACGTACTAATGCACCTGTTCGAATCCCCAAAAAAATAGGGTTTTATTCTCTTAGTTCTTTTTTTATGAAGTATGTTGCTGCTTCGTCGTAATTGCCTATTCCCGTCCTATCCAACACAAATTATTAAAAATATCAGCATTTTTATGACACACAATGCAAAACTAGTTATTCCCTAATATTTTAGTTTGTTGTCTATCATACGCGATCAATCAAAGTGAGCTGAGATCTATTTAAGTGCTTTTTATCAATAAAGAAGTCCTACCAGTACCTACCAAATTTCCTACGTTTTTTCGTGCGACGAAGAAGAAAATGTCGACTAATCGTTTTAATTTCCGTCATTCATAAATGAAAATAACTCACGCAAGGCATTGTTGTTATTCTACAGCCAGAGAAAACTTGCCTGACCTGCAGAAATTTTGCAGAATAACATTTGTCATGCCATCCTGCACAAATACATGCGCGTTAGCTTCGAACACATTGTTGTGATTTTTAGTTCGGACGATAAAAAATTTTGATGGACGGATTTTAAAACGGTACGACGAATTTAAGAAATAAAGTCAGTTGCGTAATTTCAATAATATGCTTTAATAATCGCTTTTCAGTGATTTTAAAAGTTCACCTTCCGAAATGTGTTTTAGTCAAATCGGCACAAGAACTTTTGGAGTATTCATTAAATCCATCCAACAAATGAAAATTAGAATGGCTTTACTTACTACGACGGGAATTAGAAATAAACCCTAATTGAAATAGATTCAATGTTTAAAGATAAAACCGGCTCAAGGAAAGGGGTGGTTTTACACTTTAACAAAATTGTTTACTTTCAGGACATCAAATTGGACTAGATTAAATGTTCAAACGAGATACAAACGGTTCAAGGAAAGGGGTGGTTTTTCACTCTGACATACTTCCCAAGCACAGATATCAAATTGGTTTAGATTTAAGCTTCGTAAGGAATTTACGGCCTGTTGGAACGGAAGGGTTTGTGACTTTTTTTGTAAAAGGAAGCCACGCCAAACAAATGGTGCGTTTAACTATCGTCCCTGCCTGTGAAACAAGGTAATCACGAAGCAAATGTATGGAAAAATTTGACCTAGAAACTTTTCGTTAATTTTCGCTATTTAGTGATTGAAAATGAATATTATAAAAATCACATAATTGCTACATCTATTATGAATCGATTGGTATTCAAACCATCAAAATTCAATCATAATTGCCGGAGCCATCAGCGTTCAAAATCATTTTTTCGTGACGCTCGCATTTTTTAATTTTTTGGAATTACTCCCTGTACCAGCTACCTTCCTGAGAGACGTAAACCTACGTCAAAATGCGTGCCCAGTTTGGACTCTGCATCAACATTTTTGAACCTTCGAACTGAACGAATGCAGGGGAGGTTCATATGACTGACCCTGCATAGTTTGTCTCGGCGCTACAAGGTCTAATTATGTAAATGGAATTCATGTAAAAATATCTTTCTGCTGATGAAAAATGTAAGAAATTCAATTTTACATTGAAAAAAGTTGGGTAAATGCCTTTTATTTGATAAAAATATCAAGAAAAATCCATGTATCATAAACGAATGCGCTGTCATCCAATTCCACGTGATATAGGAACGGAGCCTTCAGCCCAAAGATCCGCGTTGAGAATCGCGGTTAACACGCTAACGGACGAACAACGTCACGTGCAGTGCCTTGTAAGTCGCAAGTGCCTGTACAGTTTCGTGGTCCCGTGAGTAAAAACGAGTTAGATTAAAACTTCTCAATTCGGTGGTTCGATTACAATAGATCGAGGAAGAGGCACAATTTGTGTCTAAAAATGACCCAACCCACCAAATGGTGGAGTTTGAAGATACGTCGCGTCCTTAATAAGGGGGTTGTGCTGTCTCCTTTTGTCCAGCGCTTCTATGGTTCAAAGGTACATTAGTACCAGCGAGCCACATGCCCTGGCGGGTGTTGTGGGTTCGAATCCAGTTATTATCTCAGATTATAGCTTGTTTCGACCCATGCATCTACCATCATTGGACAAAAGGTAGGAGTCACAACGACTACTTGTTAAGTGTAGCTACTAATAGGTAAATCCCCCCGCCCCTCTCTCACCTTTCCGCTCTAAAATTTTCGTTACTTTCTGCTACCGTTCTTCGTCAATTGTAAAAAAAACTACCGTTTTAAAAACTATTAATTTATATGCCTGACCTCATTTCAAGGTCCAGACTAAAACACGAGGTTGGTCAATGAAAGATTGGTAACCAGCACTGATGGGGGCTTGGTCTAGGGTTCTTTTGAACTTCCTGGCGTCTGCTGTCTATATAAGCAGTTCAAAACGGCATCTAAACCCCACGAAAGGAACGCCCCCAAGTACATGGCAGTACGCAAGTACGCATAGCAAACTACTACATAAGTACACCAGGAGATTCCCAGTCATACAGACACTTAGGTTGGCCCAGCTTTGACTGACTGACTTCGACTTTGACCAGGATTTGGCAATCTGCTGTTGGTTATAAGGATGTGCCCAAAAAATCTTCGTTGTGCACAAAATTTAGTACCGACGCCAGCTTTGGTTAAAACTCGCTCGGGTGCAGCAGCCTGCCGATAAAGTACTATTTGCTGCAAGAGAAGGAATATGCAGAATTGGAGCAGTTGCGTTGTACTCAGAAAACACGAAAGTCGTACCGCTTACTCAACGCATCCCGCAAAGATTGGTAAGTATCTTAACGGTCGTTCGTGCGGTGACCGAAAGATGGCAGCAGTGCTTCAACGAACACCTGAAGAGCACCCAGCCCGACAGCCATGGCGGAGTGTAATAGCGTCGCACGCTATGTCCAAAGGCACCCATTGTTTAACTTCCATGCACCTCAGATTTCTCTTCACAGGATGTTAGTATTGGTCAAAACGATTAATTTTAAAAAGGTCCTAAAATACTCTTGGGTTTTTTGAAAAATTCAATTTCTAAGTTTATATAGGGGTAATCGACCACCTCCGATTTTAACCAAATCTGGTATAATTGCTCATTTCGACGCCAAATTAAATTTCTCAAAGTTTTGCACGGATTGATCAATCCCCCTTGCAGTGCCGCTTCTCTATTTTTCTCAGATTTTACAAAAAAACTCATTTTTCACTGAATGTCACTGCAAGGGGGATTTATCAATCCGTACAAAACTATGGGGAATTGAATGTGGAGTTAGAACTAGCAATTATACCAAATTTGGTTGAAATTGGAGGTTGTCGATTACAACAGGTAAGATTATTTGAAAGGGAATGACACCTACATAAAGTTAAAAATTGAATTTTTCAAAACACCCAAGATAGACCTTCTTTAAATTTACTGTTTTGACTAACGGCCTGTGAAGAGAAATCTGAGATGCATGCAAGGGCCTTCAGACATAGCGTGCGTCGAATTTCGTCGGTGAGACAAACGTGGAAGAGGTGCCAGCTCCAACAATAGGTGAAATTAACGTGACGCCATCAATCAAAGCTGAATCTCGATAAATCGGCTGGAAGGGATGGAATCGGAACGGAGGTTAAATATTATAATATATCTGGCAATCTGTAGCCGCTGATTGAAGGAATTTGGAACACTTAACAGTTACCGGAAGAATGGAAAGATGAGGTTAACTACCCGATCTACAAGAAAGTGACAACTTTTATGCGAGCACCCTACTCAATGCTGTCTTCAAAATGCTCTCACAAATCATCTCCTACCGACTCTCACCAATAGTGAACACGTTTGTGGAAAGTTATCAGGCCGACTTCGTTTAAGGACGGTCAACGACGCACCAAATATTTACGCGGCGGCTGATTTTCCAAAAAGGCCTTTTGAAAGTCAGAGTCGCTACACACCATCCGTTCGTCGACATCAAAGCTGCATCTGATACCATCGACCGAAACGTACTATGGAAAATCATGAACGAGAACGCTTTCCCGGGAAGCTAAGCAGACTGATTAAACCTACGATGGATGGTACACAGTAGTGCTGCGTGCGGATTTCGGCTAGATTGTTGAATTCATTCCTATTCCACTCCCGGCTTCGTCAAGGTGATGATCTATCATGCCTGCTGCTGGTTAATATAGCGCTATAAGTGCCGCTCAGATATCAGCACGCAGGTACTTGACGAATTTATTTGCCTTGGTTCATTGGTGACTGCGAACAATGACATCAGCCGTAAGATTCAGAGTCGTGCTGAGTAATTCTCGTTGAAACGGGGCCACTACTGACACAAGGTCTTCAAATATTGGAAATTTTGCACTTTTTTTTTTAATTTTTTGAAAATAGTTAAAAAATGAGAATTACACTTTTAATACCTCGAAACAGTAGACCCCTCGTTCGCCAAGGGACCTAACAGTTAAAAAAATTGTATTTTGAGCAAACCTTGACATCTATATCATGTGATATTTCATAAATTTGCAATGAACCAACTAACAGATAACCCGGTTCTATAAACAGGGAAGTTTGAAGAACAGGGCTTTCAAATGGAGCAAAAAAATTTTTTGGCGGCCATCTTGGATTTGGATTTGGTCGCTATATTGGAATTTATTTATTCAATAGCGGCCCGTTTTAACGAGAATTACTCTGCTTGAACTTCAACCAGTTGCTATCGAAGAGTTTGTTCCTTGCAATATAAGATGCTCATTAGGCAGGTGGTTCTTTTGGGGTATAAAACACGGTTAGTGCTCGACGAAGACCTGCGCGTTCTCGAAGTTTCTCGATCTGTTGCGTAAAGGGGAACAGTGTATGGAGACGGGCAATGAAACATGGGTAAAAACAGACAAACATGAAGGGCAAGACATGTTATAAGAATGCCGGACAATAAAAAACATAACGCACATACGACAGTATATACGTACAATAGTACAATTACAAATGTACCATCTCTGAGAGAGTCGTCGTTAAAAGTTATTAGCCGTCGATATAAAGTGGAACCATTCGCAGACTTGGACCGCATGACCATAAATCGATTGGGTCGTATAGTTCGTAGCCAGCATTCCGTCGTTGTTGGTGCAGTAAATTCCTAGTTATGATGTATCGTACTAGAGCATACAACTTCAGTGGACTTCACCTAACACCACCCTTTAAATTTGTCCATTGGGCTGTGCAGTTCAATGCAGCCGGAGTCTGTTTCATTTATCGTAAAGATTTTTAGATACCCGGCATAAAAAACCGATAGTCAGGTGGCAGACGAGTTTTCAATTCATTTAATTAAAAGAGAAGATAGCAATGGTCCAAGGTTGCTCCCCTGTGGTACGCCAGAGATGTTGCAGAACAAGTCTGAAAAATCAGATTCCGATCCCCACAATCAGCCTTCGTTGTGTTAGGGACGAGTGTACCCACCTGCTGAATGGTGTGAAAACTTCTAGCTTCTCAGGCCTTGCAAAGAAGATACCGTGATCCACCCATGCTATCATCAGCATGCGACGATGGTGTTTGCTCCAAATTAGATAGGAAAAAAGTGATCAGGAGCAGGGCGAGCAACAAATAGTTGGACCAATGAGCTGTGCGCTAAACATTCCAAAAGTTTGGTATGATTTTTTTTCCAAAATTATTTAAAACTTTTTTCTGGCTTTTTTAATTCGCTCCGACGTTTAGACTATTTATTTAATTCTTTTTTAAAGATAAAGTTGTTTCATTTCGTCGTTTACGTCGTTTATTTCGTTTTTTACAAGTTGTTTTTTATAAGGAAATTGTTCAAAATATAAATGCGTTCAACGGTTACGCGTGGCACCGGCGATTCATGTAAACCTTGGTAAAGTGCGTTTGTTTCACCTGCGATTTTGGCTTAAATGATACTTCCCTTCAATTCATTCCTCTTTGCGCCTTGTCCTACTCTACCCCATTAATATCTATAATTTTATTTTTTATTTCTACCATTTTCTCCATCTGTTTTCTATCGTTTAAATATTACTCAAATAACGTCTGATTACATTCATAAGTCGGCAGGAAAACAGCAACGTTGCAAATATAAGTTGCTCAATGACCTAATTGATAAGCTGTTTTATGCGAATTTTTTATTTGTTTCAATACACAACTTACGCAGCTGCTGCAGTGCAAAACTATCACTATAAATCTAGCACTTTAAAGTTCATGATTATGATTAGGCCGATAATGATGTATGGATCATAATTTTTTCCAACGTTTAATACAAATATAAGTTGTAGCTTGAATACATTTATTTCATCGACCTAATTTGATGATTTT
The DNA here is from genome assembly GCF_943734655.1 of Sabethes cyaneus. Lineage (NCBI taxonomy): Eukaryota > Metazoa > Arthropoda > Insecta > Diptera > Culicidae > Sabethes > Sabethes cyaneus. The sequence continues at coordinate 67,948,575 of NC_071354.1, forward strand.
CTCGAAAACATTCATGGCTTTTCGAGTGAATGTCATGCTTACTATTCAGACAATGATGATTGAGGCCTAATCTGAAGAAATGGATAAATCAGTCGTTTACTTGCCAGAGGCTACCACATGCGATTACCAGTTTATGGTTAATTCAAGCGACGCTTTATCCAGCAGGACTGCTTATAACCGGACAAAAGTCGATTTCAGTTCAGTTCAATTATTTATTTATTTTCTAGACTATATAAAAAGCATCGAGTTAATTCTTGACTTATTCAAAGCAAACTCAGCAATAAGTACCCTTTTTATTTATTATCCCTATTTCTTTTCCTCCTCAGGTAAGGACCCAACATACATTTTTGGCCAAGCGAGCAACGAATTGACGTAAGTTTATTATAACTAAATTATACATCAGACACTACAAATCGTGCCGTGCCAACTCCGACTAGGCTTGTCTTCAGAATGACAGACAGTATATTAATTCCGACAATCACGCTACCGTTACCAGCGCCAACCGGCGCTGTACTGGCCTGGCGGTTCAATCGGCATCAACCATCATCGTATACCTTCTAGTTTTAATACACACAGAGAACAAATTACCACACACCAAACCGTACTGTCAGTTCCAATTAGACACGCAATCAATTCTCGTTAATCCAAATGGGTATAATTTAACTTCCTTATAGCGGACTGTCAGTCTAGTTGCTCACCTGCCCGCCAGGGTAAGATTCACCCAACGGCCGACCGACCATTTCTAGTTCTTGCATGTCACAACACAACCAGCCGGCAATTCCGCGCCGCGCATGTACATCGGTATGTTTTGCATGTATGTTCAATTACGCTACCACACACTCGGCACCGAAAAAGGAAGTGGTTCTACGAACATTATTTCCCCGTGCCGACGCGCCGCGCTGTGCTTTCGCTATTCGGCTCGGTTCGATCGGAAATTCCACTCCTCTGTAAAAAGTGCTGTTTCACAACGTGAAAATTGATACCACCAATACGCGCCGAGCCAATAAACATAGATATTTTATTTTTTTCCTCTAGCTCATTTTATTCGTTTTTAATCGCCATCATTAGTTAATGTGAGGTAACCTACTCTCTACTCAACCATGAACGATGGTGTTTTCGATGCTTTCGAAGCTTAATGTTTCTACAGGGTGGCACCTGAAAGTATCCTGCGGTTCAATTAGGCTGGGAGACTCAGAGTTAATAGATAGCATCCACTTTCTATTAATTAAAATGTGTGATGTGCGAACTGTGCATTCACCCTGTATTCCGTAGTAGGTAACGATGTGGACCTACAATGCGGGGGTCGTAATCGTGGTAGACCTTGTGATGTATTTGGCCTGTTTCGCCTACACCAATCGACGAGATAGGTTTACTCAGCCCAGCATCAGCATCGCTGTTTAGTTGCTGAATTTATCGGCAGATAATCGTAACTCACACGTGCAAATGTTGAATCAGTTTCGTTTTGTCCATCCGACAAACGCTTGCCCGGTCGGTCGAGGCAAAGAAGACAAATTACTAGTATTAGTGCGCCGACTGCCGATGATGACTAGGGATTAAGCTCTTCTTAAGTTCAACTAACTTCTTATCCAGCAGACCCAGCAGCAGTTGTAATTTATTTTCTGCTCGCATAAAAGCCGATAGCAGAGAGATGCGGTCTCTGGAAACTATGTTTCAAACTAGTTCTTGAATTTCTACATACTCTCAGGTCCATCGTAGTTACCCAGTGCTTGCAGTTGCCCGGTACAACACAAAATGACTTGATACACTCAATTGCTGCATCGTAAAATGTTTACAGTGTTTGGCATATTGGTAACAGTCGGTGTCCCCATCCACGGGGGTTGTTCTTTGTTCTTCGCTGGAGACTGCATGAGCATTCGCCCAGATATGCTGCCAAAGCCACCGCCAGTCAGTTATTTCATATTGGTTCAATTGCACAGTGCATATATGGGTGCCATGCCAGAAGAAGCGAGAATCTTCTTCCGTTTCTGGTGCCCCCATCTGGATGCAGGGGAGAGGTCCATAAAATGACTGATTCAGAAGTTTAGAATTTATGCGGTCATCCGGAGTGCATCCCAGCACAGGAGTTCGATCTGTTGGCAATGTCTTGATGACCCTTTCGAGACGTAGATTTACGATTGTTTTCTATGGTTTTATTCTTTGTTATTATCATGTATGTGAAGTTTTGAGAAATGCTCACGAAAACTGGAAGCTGCAAATTTATGCTTTATTCTTTATGGATGGTTCCCTTTTATTTTCAAATTTGGAGCTGCTGACTAAAATCCATTTCAGTGATGCTTTGGATTCTGTTCTGAACCCACAAAATTAGTCTCAAGATATCGGTACTTGAATAAGTTCTTTTTAGTGAAGTTTATCAAGTTTTATTTCACGAAATTGCGATCATAAAACCTTCAAATTAAATATCACATCCAGGGTTTACCATATGTAATGTTTATAACGTACATTCCGGAGCTCTAAATTCAATGTTTAAAAATAAAATCGGTTGAAGAGAAAGGGTGGTTTTACACTTCAACAAAATTGTTTACTTTCGGGACATCAAATTGGACTGGTTGAATGTTCAAACAATTCGCGTTCACGGCATTAATCGATCTCTTGCACACGCACAGAAATTTCCATTGGAAGATTCTTTACGATGATCTAAACGTATACCAATTTGATATCTGTGCTTGGGAAGTAAGCCAAAGCAAGTGACAAAGTTTCCTCATTTCAACAAGATTTTTTAACAGCGTGATTAAACCTAGACCATTTTGATGTCCTTGCTTGGGAAATACGCCAGCAAGAACGACAAAGCCCCCTCGTACCAACAGATTTTTTTCGAACGCGACTAAACCTAGCCCAATTTGATGTCTGTGTTAGGGTAGTGTGCCAGAAAAAATGACATAAATTCGTTGTCCCAACAGATCGTAAATTCTTTACTACAAAACGATTAAACCTAGGCGAATTTGAAATCTGTGTTGGAAAAATGTGTTACAGCTGTAGTGTTCGGTTATAATATGACTCTGTATAAATACGCATGCTTGCCGTTTCATTAGAAGTGTAGTGAAAAGATGTGCTGTTGATAAAATAGGATTGAATTGGTAAAATCCCTTCAACGTGGGGAACCATGGGTAATAAAAACAATCTTTAATTTCAGTAAGGTAGCAGGGAAGCAATAATTTGTGTTCTAGATTTTGTTAAATTGTTTCCAAATGCACATAGAAATAACTCTGAAATCTTTTGAGGATTGAACGTATGCAATGTTACTACTTTGATAAATGTTACATACAACGCATGTAGCATGTATATTTGTTGCATATAGCATGTATACATGGAGAATCGAATGACTACAAGCATAGATATATGCTACTATCACTACAAAGAGGCTTACTTAGTCCTGCGTCACCTATGTATGCGGTCGTGTCTTGTACACAACCCCTCTGATTTTTTTTCAACCTTAATATATTTACCCTTCCCACCCTAATATAACCTAAAGCCCTGTAAAGATATACATTTATAGGGCTTTAATAGGGCCTAATATATTAATATATGATAGTATTATGAAGTGTCTTACCCCTCGTATAGTAGCTATTAGCATTTGAATTTTTTCGTTTAAATTTTGCACTTCTATTTCCGTTTTCACAAGTGCTACCCGTAGTGTATAGTAAACAAAGGAGTAGTCCTACGTCTATTGCTGAAATCGCTGAAAAACATTTTAAAAAGATGCCAAATTGAGCTCCAAAACGCTTAAATACACGTTTAGTTAAAATAGTAAAAAGTTCTTGGATTGTGGCATTATTTTTCCTTTTTAAATATACTTAAAATAACTTCATTCAGAAGTGTTTTATAGAGACTTTGCCCAATTTAGTATTCGCCTCTGAATTTGTTGTTTGGAGCAACATTTTGGTTTCAAAAAAAGTAGATTAAGAGAATAGGGAAGAAAGAAAAAATTAAAAATGACAAGCGAAATTAGGAAAAAAAAACCAGAAAAGATGAAAAGCAACTGTTCAGTTCAGATTACTTTACAAATGTCACTTCTTTGTAAAATTATGGTCAGGTTTTGACCATATTTTAGTAACTTTTTGACTGTTTTTTCTTCACATCTAGGTCACTTTTTAATGACTTTGGTAACTTTTTATTGAAATTTTGATCACGTTTAGGCCACTTTGTCACTTTTTGATCACATTTAGGCCTTTCTTAATCATATTTTGGCCCCTTGATCTTTTCACCTTCGCTTTTTTGTCATATTTAAGCACTTGATGATATGTGGTTACGGTTTGAAGCTTATTAGCCACTTTTTGAACGAGTTTCCTTGAATTTTTCGTTGCTTTTTTTAAACTTTTATCACTTTTAGGTCGTGTTTTGGCCACACTTTGGTCTTCTGGTACTTCTGGTACTGTTTTTTGGTCACTTTTTTGTCAAAGTGGTTAAACTTTTTGGTATAATAAGGCCATTGCAAATAATTTCAAAAGTTTTTGTCACCCCCCCCCCCCCCCCCTTGGAAATTGGCTTGAAAAATCGAGGGGCAAAAAATTTGTAGGATATGAGTTAATTTTTTTTCATAAAATCAATTGTCTGTGGGTTCTACATCCTGAAAAACTCGAAAAATGAGTGTACGAGTTGAGTTAATGCCTCTAGCACGAAACAGAAATGAAAATTCGAACAACGGAATTTCCGAAAATCGGCCGAAAATTTTTTCTTTCGTTTTTGTCTTTTTTCGTAGATTTTCGCATGGAAAATAATAAAATACATATTAAAAGCAAGAATAGATTTGGTTTTCACGTTTAAACTTTAAGTAAAAATGCCTCAAATCAATTTTTTTTGCTCGATTAAAAAAATCTTCGTTTGTTTTTCGCCCCCCCCCCCCTTTAGTGGCCCAACACCGGAAGGACAAAAACTTTATAAAATATTTGTAATGGCCTAATGGTCATGTTTTGGCGATTTCTTAGCCAGTTTTTAGGCCGCTTTTTGAAGTTTTTGACGTTTTGTCCACATTTTAGTCACTTTTTGTTTTTATTTTTACTATTTTATCACTTTTTAATTACTATTTGGTCACACTTTTTCCATTTTTTGGTTACTTTTTGGACATTTGGACCACATTTTAGTAACGTTTTGGTTATTTTTTCTCTACTTTTGTATTACTTTTTAATCACTTGTTGATAACTTTTTGTCCCGTTTTAGTCTCTTTTTTGTCAAATTATGGCCACGAGTTGGCCATTTATTAGTCACCTTTTTGGTCATTCTTCGATCTTTTTTTCTTCATTTTTTTGTTCCTTTTTAATCACTTCTCGGCCACCATTTAGTCTCTTTTCCTTTAATTTTTGGTTAAATTACGGTCATGTTTTGGTCACTTCTTAGTCACCGTTTTGGTCTTTTTTCACTTGTTGGTTGTTTCTTGGTCAAACTTCCACTTTTTTGTCACTTTTTCATCACCGTTTTGCTCAAATTATAGACACGATATGGCCTCTTTTGAGTATATTTTAGTTCGCTTTTTAGTCACATTTTAAGTACTTCTCGGTCGAATTTTGTTTATATTTTGTTTCTTTTTTGGTCATGTTTTGGATGATTTTGATTACTTTTGTTTTCCTTTTGGTCACGTTTCGAACACTTTTTAGTTGCTTTTCGAACTTTTGTTAATCCCGTTTTAGTCGCTTTTTGGTTTCTTTTAGCTTAATTTTGGTCACTTTTAGCCGCTTTGTTAAGTCTTTTTTCGACCTTTGGCCATTTTTTTGGGCCCTTTGATGGCGTTATAATCATTTTTTGTTACTGTTTAATCACTTTTATTCATTTTTAGCCACTTTTTGGTCTAATTATGGTCACGTTTAAGCCACTTCTTAGTCGCCATTTTGGCCACTCTTTGGGCTTGTTTTCTTCACTTTGTAATGATATTACAAAAATATTAAGGTAACATACCCTATAGCCCACAACAACTTTTTGATCATTTTCTGCTCGTTTCATGGTCAAATTATGATCGTGTTTGGGAACATTTTATTCATTGTTGGCCTCATCTTAATTTTTTTTTGCTTCACTATTTAGCCACTTTTTAAGTAATTCTTGGTCATTTTTTATCCACTTTTTGGTTAAATTATGTTTGGACCATTTTTTAGCCTCTTTGACTTTATTTTCTTCACTTGTCACTTTTTCTTCACTTTTTATCACTTTTGTTTCATTTCGCTTCCTTTTTGGCCACATTTTGGATACTTTTGGTCACTTATAAGTCACCTTTCTCGTCACTTTTTGGCTACTCTTTGGTCTTTTTTTCACTTTTTGCTTCTTTTTAAGCACTTCTAGGTCACCGTTTTGTTATGATCTACAGGGATACCTACAATTTATAATTTTAAAAAGTTGTCTTATATCGAAATTGTTTTATATCGAAAAATGATTTTTTCAAGCATTTTTGCATTAGCACTGGCCAATTTTGCTCTGTGTTGTGTGTTTATGTTTCTTGAACTATTTATTATTGTTTGAGCTATTAGTTTTTTACGATTTTTAGCATTATTTAGAAATAATGAACATCTTTACGGCGCCGCTTTTGAATTGGAAAATTGGCTCAGGTGTCGTTACCAACTATATCAAAGGAATTTGTGTTATATCGAGGTAAAAATTGTCTTATATCGAATTGTCTTATATCGAGGTATCCCTGTACTTCTTAGTCACCGTTTTGGTCACGTTTTGGCCATTTTTGGTCTTTTTCTTCAATTTTTGGTCGTTTCTACGTCAGATTATGATCACATTCTGATCTCGTTTTTCCTTCACTTTTGTGTTAGAATTTGATCACTTTTTGTTCGCATTATGGGCACGTTTTGAACACTATTTAGTCACCCTTTGTTATTTTTTGTTTAGTTTTTAGTTACTATTTAATCACTTCTTGGTCAATTTTCGATTACATTTTGTTTCCTTTTTGTTCACGTTTTGGATAATTTTGGTCATTTTAAGTTCTCTTTTTGGTCACGTCTTAAGCAGTTTTTGGTCACTTTGTGATTACTAGTTGGTCCCTTTTCTTGTAACCTTATGGTTACTTTTCGGTCATTTTTAGTCCCCTGTTTTGGACACTTCTCGATTCCTTTAGGGTTATTTTTGGTAACTTTTTGGGTCGGTTTTATTCACTTTTAATTTACTTTTTAATTCTTTTTATCAATTCTTGGCCACTTTTTTATCACTTTTTAACCACAAAGCGAAGCAAAGCTGTTTTTTATACAACAGACAGTGCGGGGTCAGTGCTACGATTCTATTGACTCTAATAGCCTCTCCCAGTCGAGATTCGAATACACGACGACTGGCTTATTAGACCAGCGTCTTACCTCGAGGCCAACTGGGAGGCTTTTTTAGCCACTTTTTGGTCAAATTATGGTCCCGTTTTAAACATTTTTAGTCTCCTTTTAGGCCACTATTTGGTCTTTTTTCTTTGCTTTTTGTCACTATATATTTACTTCTTGATCACTTTTTGGTCGTTTCTTGGTCAAATCATGATCACGTTTGACTACATTAGTCACTTTTCAACCTCGTCTTAGTTTTTTTTTTCACAATTTTACCACTGAATTACTTCTCGGTCACTTTTTATCCATTTTTAGGGCAAATTTTGGTAATGTTTTGGCCACTTTTTAGTATTATTTTGATCTTGTTTTCTTCATTTTTTTTGTCACTTTTGGTCACTTTTTGGGTTAAATATCACGTTTTGGTCACTTTTTGGTTAAAATACCACGTTTTGGTCACTTTTTGATATTTTTTTCTTCGCTTTTTAACCACTTCTTCGTCAATTTTTGATCACATTTTGCTTCCGTTTTGGTAACATTTTGAACAATTTTGATTACTTCTGGGTCAGTTCTTGGTCACTTATTGATCCCTTTTTAATCGCTTTTTGGTTACTTCGGATGTCATTTTAATCACTTTTTAGTCCCTTTTTGGTCACGTTTTGTCCACTTCTTATTCACTGGTTTGGTCACTTTCTGCTCTATTTCTTCAGTTTTTGGTCGTTTCTCGTTCAAATTATAATTACGTTTTTATCACATTTTTTTCTTCACTTTTTTGTCACTTTTTAATCACTTTTTGGTCACCTTATGGACCACTTTTGGCCACCTTTAGTCATTTTTTTGTTTTCTTTTTTTCATTTTTAGTCAGTTATCAAAAACTCCTTGGTCAATTTTCGGTCACAATTTGTTTCCATTTTGGACAATTTTGGTCACTTTTTGTTCTCCTTTTGGTCACGTTTTGAGCACTTTTTGATCGATATTTTAGTTACTTTTCAGCCGCATCTTAACTTTTTTTTCTTCACTATTTCGCCACTTTCAATCACTCCGTAGTCACTTTTTATCAATTTTTTGGTCGATGTTTGGCCACTTTTTGGTCTTGTGTTCTTTTTTGTCACTTTTTAATCACTTTTTGGTTAAAATGTGATAACATTTTGGCCACTTTTTATTCACTCTTTGGTATTATTCTTTTAGGTCACTTTTTAACCACTTCTTGGTCAATTTTTGATCACATTTTGCACCATTTTTGGTCACATTTTGGACAACTTCTAGAGCAAGTCTTGATCGCTTTTCGATCTAATTTTCGTCGCGTTTTGAGCACTTTTCGGTCACTTCCGAAAACTTTTTGGTCGCTTTTCTGGTAATTTTTTGTTACTTTTCGATCTTTTATTGATTTCTTTGCAGTTGATGTATTTTCTTTGAGATTCTTTGTGACACTTTTTGGTTACTTCTCGGTCAGTTTTTGGTCTCATTTTGGCGACTTCTTGGTCGTTGGGTGGGCTTTTTAACTACCTTTTTGACCTCTTTTTGGTCACTTCTTGGTCTAAACTCAACCTCTTGTTCGTTTTCTTGACTATAATGAAGGTGTAATTTTATACAGAAACGGTGGCCTTTCCAATAGACGGAAGGATATTAGAAGACAGTCAGGATATCGAAGGCGTATATAGGTAATATCTCTAGACTGGGATAAGACGCAGTAAAAGAGTTAAGAAGTTGGTTCAAGGGTTTTGCAATTTCCGGGGATCATGATGGGGCCTAAGGAAAAAATTAGGCTCGAATCCAATCATAAATGGCTCTCATTATAACCTGCTTCTATCAGCGGATCGCTTACTGTGGTCAGAGCAAACGAACTATGGACCTAGTAAATGTTGCTTCAATGACCCTCCTTTATCTAATTTTCCGACCTTTCCCATGTGTTTCCTACTCTAGGCCTAGGGATACTATAAAACATGTTCGATTTCATTACTTTCTTCTACCATTTCCTCCATCTGTTTGAAAGACTACCGTCTTTGACATTTTAGCTACTTTTTGGTCACTGCTGGTTTTTTTTGTCAAGGAAAATGTATGAGGAGTAGATAAATTATTTTACCTGACTCCTTCAAACTTGTACACCAATATTAAAACAAAAATCGTTGGCTGAAGATTCCGAAGAACGGCAACCCAAGCTCTATTTCTTTATTTTTATGTTTTCTCAAGCAAATCTTTGGAATAAGAAATCCTTCCAATGTGTATCTATTTATTTATGCAGGTATTTAAGCTATTCAGCTATTCTTTTATATTCTTATCTACTGGTTGATCCATTCCTAACTCTGTAAAACAATTCAAAAAACACGTTGCAAAGCTTAAAAATTTAGAAAAATGGTATTAAAGAACATGGAAGAAGAATATAATTCATGAGCAAACAGGGCCAAGAACTGCGAAAACGTTAAAACACTAACGATTCATGTAATATATTCTAATGCAAACGACATAGAAACTGTTTTTTGTGGATCCGATCCCATCACATTCGTCGTTCTCATTTGCAGCTGGCTTTGAATGGGTTGCAAATACTTCATCCATAAGAAATACAACATATACAGTAAAATATGTCAAGCTCCAACATAATGTGTTGCACATTTTCTACTTTCATCACCCCGAACAGCATATTGCAGCCGCATCGGACTATTTCCCGACAATGCGGGCTCATCTTGGATTGGTATATCCTTTCTGTTTATTTAGTTTTACGAGTAGGCAAGAACAAACATTTGCCAGGCGAACGAGTGTAGCCACTCGTTGTTGAGATTTCTGAAATAAAAGGGAAGGGTGATGACTCGCCACATGACTTCAAGAGTCGATACTCTGGTATCCATCTTCGATTGAAAACTTTATCGTCCAACCAGGATGAGGGATTTCGAAATGCTGCGACAGGCCTCATGCATTAGCATCCAGGGTCTTTGAATGCTGATAAAACTCATGATCCAAGAAATCGTGTAACCTTCTGTGATACCCACTGTGAGTGTGCCCTATCCTGTTCATTCCTCCTAACAGCCGAACAGTTCACTGACCCGACTCTGATCAGCATAATTATTCTGAAGGAATTTTAATGCAACTTTCCCCTCCTTTACGATGGTACATAGCTTGCGGAATATCATATAGCGCGCGTCCCATTCCCTTGCAATGCACATTGTCGCAGCAGCGAGTGCCAAAGCAAGGCATTCCCAGTGCTCCTCCGAATCATATTTCCATAATCTCATGCACGGTAGAACGTGGCTATATCAGTGTGACTGGGATGAGGCGTCGTTCTTCGTACAGACAAAATTTTCACGATGACAGATTTCGCTTCACTCGAGCGAGGCTTTCCGGGGAACATTCCAGGGTTATGCCTATCCACACACACACACAGCAAAATCCACTCTTCTAATTTTTTTTATTATAAAACAACACAACCAGAAACGCCTTGGAATGCCGCCACGCACTGCCCGCCCTAGCCACAGTGAGAGCTTTCAACCCACTTGGACGAGTTGAAGTATTGGCATTTAAATTGGGAAAACAAAAAACAAATTGGTTTGTAGATTGCAAACATTCCTGCTTTAATAATAATTCGCTTCAATATTTTTTCAGCATCATTTGGTTTCAAAAGCAATGTAAATTTATTCTCAGCTTATTATTTAGTAATTTTTACATCATTTCTTTTAATGCTACGGGACCCAATTCCCTCTGTTGGCCTCGCTATAATCATCTCGGATGATGCATGTTAAGTACCGCACAAACGAACCACAGGTGCAACAGGGAGATTCTATGTATATTTCAAATCTGTCCCAGCTGCACTCAGTCGTACAAACAATGTGTAAATTGCCGTTGTCCTCGACGTCGTCGACATCGTGCTCGAGTTTGATAGCGTACCACCAGATTACAGAGTGCGAGGGCCAGCAGCGGAAAAAAGTCAGTCACCAAGTGGAGCACCACCACAAGCCACGGTTGCATCCGCGCCACCCCGTGTGGAAATTGCACGTCACGGCATCCATCCAGTGGGAATATCTTTGCTTTCGTGTGTGTGGCTGTGTTGCAGGCAGCAGCAGCAGCAGCAGCACAGTGCGGTCGATTTATTGTCGGTGTTTTCGCTGCAATTTTAATGCAGAAAGTGGGATAGATGATATGCAACGATATTACGGTTGGCATTGGAGAACAAATTGCTGCGTTGTGTGTAGCGTTTTGGTCACGGAGCAGCTGGATTGCATTTTGGCTTGTTTGATATGGAATGCATTCCTATTACTTATGATGATTTATGCGGAAGAACGCTTGAATGTTTTATGAGAGCATGAGAGTGTAGCCATTCATTGCGCCAGAGAATAGATTTCTGGCGAAACAGTTTCCAGATTGCATCAATGTCGGCTTTTTCTTTTAATGTTGAGTTATTTAACTGAAAACATATGGAACCGTAAAATTTGAATATGCTTTTCCTCTTTATGGTATGATTTAAAAGACACGTTTTAGGACAACGGCTATTTCAATTCCAAATGTTCAATTCGGAAAGTTTGTGTAACGCAAGGGAGTGCTCTGAGACCAATTTTGTTTATTATAGATTTTAATGACAAAAAAAACAGAACCCTTCGAAACGAATTCGGTTGTTGTTGTTGTTGCTGTTGTTGTTGTTGTTTTGAGCGTCACTATATTACCAATTGGAGCTGTAAACCTTCGCAATATGGCACAATTTTGAAAAAAGTCATCTGATCATTAGTCATTAGTCAATAATAATAAATCTTCTGCCAGTAAAACTATAACTTTTCTTTACTATGAATTTTCGGGTGAACAAAACTGGCTGGCTATTTTCGTGCAACATAGTTTTACAGAATAAAACGAAAAGTTTTGTTAATTACTGGTGAAGGAGTGCAAATTGACGCAGTGTACACGGACCTGAAATCAGTGTTTGATCGGGTGGATCACGGTATCCTCCTTGCAAGACTTGAGATGCTGACAGTTTCCGCACCATTCTGCAAGTGCCTACAATCGTACCAAACATACCGTAGGCTGAATGTGAAGATCGGGTTCAAGTTTTTCGACTCGTTCTGTAACATCTCTGGTGTACCACAGGGAAGCAATCTTGGACCACAACTCTTTTCACTTTTTTTTATAAATGAGCTATCCTGGTCCATCTGGCTGTCGGTCATTGTAAAAATCTTTAAGGTAATCGAAATAGTAAATTGTACACTGCTTTACAGTCCACTAGCAGATTAAGAAGTTGTACTGCTGGAACTTGTCTAGTGACCGACGCAGGGTAAACATTTGATCCGCTGTGGAGCGACCCTCACGATAACCTGCTTGATATTCTCCGACGGTCCTAGTATACAGAACAGGATACAACAAGATGTACACATTATAGGCAGAATTGAAAAGTATTATTTTCCGCTCTTTCCACTTTACGCCTTGTTCCATTCTGTTTTGACACTTTCAAAACCCTTGTTTCATTACTTTTTTCTACCGCCCTCATCGTCGATTGTAAAAACTACCGTTCTAAAAAGGTAGTTTTTATGCTACTTTTTCTGGATTGCTGGGAAAATTTGCTTGAATTTTCATAATCAAATTTATGTTTTACAAACCATAGTTCATCTTCTCGGCGGCAGAAGTCCTGTAAAACAATACCATCGCAGAGGAATGTGTGCTGCCTATGCGGGAAGATAGAATCGAGAGAATAGTAACAAAATTAGGTATTAGACTACCCGATATAACAGGCGCCGGTAGTTTAGTCAGTAAAACAGTCGAACGCCAATCGAAAGACCTGTGCGAACCCTACCTGGCATTAGTCTATATTAAAATTTTCCATCATTATTCACATGAAACATTCCTACTTTCTCAATAAAGAGTTTACGTACATAATCGCGTATAGTACAAATAAATAAATAATAACTACAATAAACTGTGAGAAACCAGAATTCGATACTTGTCGTCACTTATAAATGCAGCAATCAAGATGGCGTGAGCGTGAAAAACTATGCGAAACATTTCGAAAAGAAGTCAATAATCAATATTTCACGCCGTTTTAATTTTTACGATGGCAACTCACAATAGGGGTCAGTATCTTCAACGTAAGGAGCTTCTAATATTTTGCTTTACGATCATCCGCCTTTTTGGATAAAAAAGCATCACACATTGATTCAACTTCTCAGAGACTTTCTCGTTTCGACAAAGTCCACATTGTAGAGTTTTTTATACTTAGTTCCTCTAGAGGTGGCGGTCCGTCAAAACTCCTGAAGATTCCTTACACTGCTCTACCGTTGATTCCCATGATATCGACGTCATCTGCAAAACCATCGAGATTTCATGATAATAGTCTCGTTCCCTTCCACGCTTACTCTTCACATTGCACCGTTCAAGGCAACGATTAATTGCAGGCTAGAGAGTGCGTCTCCGTGCTTTAGTCCATCCAACGACACGGAAAACTCCGAATCCGAAAATCATGTTCTAGCATGATTCTGCCATAGCTCATTTCCTTTGACTGAATTGTACGCTGCCTTAAAGTCCACAAACAGATTAATAATTTGCAAGTTGTACTCAAGGAACTTGTCTAATGACCGACGCAAGGTAAACATTTGATCCATTGGGCTGGTACCGAATGACCACAACACCGAATGGCCGAATCGCGAATGACCGAATTCCAACAACAGTCACAGAAGGCCGAATCACGAAAGGCCGAATCGCAAAAGTCCGAATCACGAATGGCCGAATCACGAATGGCCGTATCACGAATGGCCGAATCACCAAAGGCCGAATTTTCCCGGAATGCCTAAATCAACAAAATTTTTATTGCTCATTTTGTGAGACCTCACATATTTTGAATAAATTTTCTCATCTATTTATTTCTGCGAATTTGAAACATCCCGCTGAAAAACCTTTAAAATTTTCCCCTCTATTGCCTTTTGTTCCACTCGCAGCTCTGTGATGATCCGTGTCATTGATAGGTGAAGGAAAAAAGCTTTTCGTAAAATTCTGTACCTTAGTTCCAGAAGAACAAGACATACTCTGCGTCTTACTTTTATTTTGGTAGATATAGTATTAGATGATTGATAGTTGTTTCTTTCCTTAAACGCGAATGATTTACGTTTATTATAGGGTGCGCGGTCTATTGATCGTGTCAGTAGCAAATATTTCCTAGACGATTCAGGGCGAGACGGCCGCAGGCCGCGAGTGTGCGCCGGTGACCCGCCGTCGGAAGCGCCGGCCACTGCGCGGGAGGAGGCCCCCCCCCCCGCGGAAACCACTACTATTTAGGTGCATGTATTTGCTTAGGTTTACTGACTAGTAGGGATTATCCCTTAGTTAAGTCCGAACGAACGGTAGCGAGTAAGGACAGCATATACCCAACATTTGTGCAGGTACCGTGATTATTTTCGGCCGAATATGACTTTCGGCCATTCGTGATTCGGCCATTTGTGATTCGGCCGTTTGTGATTCGCCCATTAGATATATTATGCCGTTTGTTATTTCGGCCATTGGTGATTCGGCCATTTGTGTTTCGGCCATTCGTAGGTAATCCGATCCATCTGGGAGCGACCCCTACGAAAACCAGCTTGAAACTCGCCGACGAAGGACTCCGCTAACGGTCCTGGTCTACAGAACAGGATACGGATGTGCACCTTATAGGCAGAATTAAGCCGCACTATGCCTCGATAGTTTTAACACTTGAGTCGTTCTTTTTCCAAAAATAGGGCAAACATGGCCATTCAACCACTCCTCCGGCATTTGCTCTGCCACCCAACTTCTGACAATGATCCGGTGCATTGCTTTGTTTAGCTACTCACATTCCCCTTTTAGAAGTTTAGCCATCCCAGCAGCGTTACCTCTTTTTGAACGGTGAGTTCGTTTTTGCGCAGATTTCCTCTTTTTTATGAAAGGGATGAACTAATGAAATGAAAATATATTCGGTATTCGAATGTTTTACCAACTAAACTACTGCTGCCCGTTAAATTAGGAAGTCTAATGCCTAGTTTTGTTTCATTCTCCTATTCTGTCAGCCTACATTCTACGCATATCCCCTTCCACGTTTGCTCTTCACAGGGACCGAACAGTGCCTATCTCTTGTAAGTGCCGAGACTAGCCTGAATACGTACATGGTACATGATATTTTTGTACCTGAGCTGACCAGTCATCAAAATGTCGTATAGAAATGACATGCATTTGCCGCTTTTTGCTTACAGTTATATTTGGAATAGTAATAGAATAGTATACATTGAACTGTCCATGCCAATGCTGAATAGCAGGTTAGAGAGTGCATACCCGTGCTTTAGTTTATCCAACGACACGGAAAACTCGGATTCAGAAAACCATGTTCTAGTATTATTCTGCCACAGCTCATTTAGTTTGACTGGATTGTATCAGTCTACATTCTACACATGAATTGAAGAATAAAACAAAACTAGATATTAGATTACGAATATTAGATTACAGATTTAATATGCAGGATATAATTTAATGCGCATATGCTGCACAACTACGGAAACTGCTGAAAATTTATTGTTTATTTTTACGGATAATTTTTATTATGATCGCTACAAACCAAACCGATCAGGATGATCTGATAGTAAAACTTTAAATTTTCTGTTCACGGATAGAGTAGGGCGGGGCATAAGTGCGATGTTTGAAGTTGTCATCAATTTTCGCGAGATATAAAGAAGAACAACAACAAAATATATTTTATAGTGATGCAGCTACTCAATATCTTTACATTCAACTATAAATCAACTGGAATAATAGTGTTATTGAAAATAAATTCTTCATTCTTCTGAACCAGTGCCGAACTAGCGGGGTAAAAGTTCGATTACCGCGGGGCAAAAGTGCGAAGCTCGAATCCATGAAATTAGCACAGCAGTAGCTAACAAAACCATATTATCGTCAATCTGCGGTATGTTTCGGTAAGGAATATTCTCAATTTACACCTTTCCTATTTTCCGCTGGTGTATTGCAGCCTCCGACAGATCGAAACTTTCCCAAACGTTTGTTTTATGTTTCATCAGCGGAAAAACATTGTTTTCCTTCGACCAACATCTGTAGAGCACAGTTTTCTGTAGATTTTCCATTTCTAGTATCTGTAATATAGTGCCAAAAGCTGTATATAAGCTATACATTTTTGCCCCGTCCGTGAATCGCACCTTTACTCCGCTAGGCGCTTGGGGTATGATTAAATTATGGAAAAGCGAAATATATTTTGTAAACTCTTTTCACCGTATTTTCAAAACAGATATGCGAGTGATGTAAAACAGTGCTACAAATTTTCAACAAGTAATATCCTCCTGTTGATATCGTATTACCCGTATAACAAAAAATTACATCAAAACCGCCCTAAAATAACATTTGCACATAACTCAGCAACTATGCTTCGTAAGCAACCAAAGTTTACGTTAGATTCAAGCAGTCAAAGTAGTCACCCATTAATGCCAATGTAGTCAATTTACTCGAATCTGCACCGTTAAATCATCAAATCGCATCCTTACTCTATAACAAAGGTAAAAATGTAGTTTCAACCACATTTATGGTTGTTTTACGCGCAAACAGAAATTTCATTTCGTTTCAAACTGATATGTATGATTGAAATGAAAATATTTACATCGAAAACTCAATTTGACAATACTTTACTTTTAATTCAAAACTGTTATTTTCTTGATTCAAATAGAATTTCGTTTCGAAACAAAAATATTTTTAGGTTGTTATAAAAATTTCGTTTGAAACAAACGAATTCTTTCACTCCGTGATAGAAACGAAACCTTTCCCCGAACAACCCCGTTAAGAATCGCGGCTATAACGCTGACGGACGAACAGCGTCGCCCGCAGTACCTTATAAGTCGCAAGGACTTGCATAGTGTCGTCGTCCCGTCAGTAAAATGAGTTAGTTTCTCAATCCATGAATCGAACTTTTACCCCGTCAATAAATCGAACTTTTACCCCGCTGGGCGCTTGACGGGGTTTGATTAAATTATGGAAAAGTAACATATATTTTGTAAATTCTTCTCATCGCAATTTCAAGAGAGATATCTGAGTGATGTAAAACGCTGCTACAATTTGTGAATAAGTAATATCCTCCTGTTGATATCGTATTTGCCGTACAACGAAATATTACATCAAAACCGTTCTAAAATAACTTTTACCCATAACTCAGCAACTATGATTCGTAAACAACAAATGTTTATGATGGATTTAAGCTGTCAAAGTACTCACCCACCCATGCCAATGTAGTCAATTTACTCGGAATCCGCACTGATAAATCATTGAATCGCACTTTTACCCGCATCGTACTTTTACCCCTCCTTACTCTATATAGTTTCCCGTTAACAAAGCTGGCTAACTGATTTAGCTTTTTACCATGTTTTATAGCTCTGAAGAGCAAAGCGAAAAGTTTCATTAAATTATCGCGATGACTGATGGTTAAGGTGGTTATAAAAACCTTCTAAAGAGTGGGCCACTTGGTCGTAAGGCAATTTTAGAGCGGTCGTCAGAAAGGTCTAGTGAGGCTCTTAGTTTTATTAGCGGTTTTGTGAAATACGTAATGAGAAGCACTAGAGGAACGTAACAAAACTAAATTTGCTGCTTGGGCTGCGAAAGCTAGGTGTTGGCACTTTTACTGGAGATCATTCTCCAATAGTGAAGCTGATAAAATATAGGGCAATCCATTTCCTTGCTGCAAGTCTCTGCACAATTCGAAAGGACTCAAGGGTGCGTCAAACACACATGTAACATATCTCTCGCTCTAGGGTAGCTTTGATCAGCTGCTCCAGTTTGTCCTCAAAACCGTCTTCGAGCATTATCTACCATAGCTCTTCGCGTTCCACTGTATCGTATGCTGCACTGAAATCCACAAAAACATGATGCATGGGCACATGATACTTTCGACATTTATGGAGGATTTGTCGAAGTGTGAATATGTGAAGCCCATCTGGTACTGTCCTACGGAATCCCTCATGTCATGCCGCCAAATAAACAGTCCGAAAAAGCCAGAAAAATATATTTAATTATGTTAGACAACTTTTATCTCACGCTTTATTCTACGTTATTGCTAAAGAAAGGGGTCCAGTAAGAATTATTCGTCAAACGTATTGGGTCGTCTCAACTAAAAGACCCGCCTATATCAACCCGACCGACGAAGTCCGATGAATGTGCCCTACCGGGGGGTTTTCTTTTTAAGCGACAAATTCCCTAAGAAGCTATTCACCGCATTATAATCACCCTAGACCTATGCTGCACGAAGCACGCAATTTCACTCGGACTTTCTTCTGGTGCTCTAAAGCTTAAATAAACCTTTCATCGCCCACACTCCACTCACACAGCCCCCGGCTGAGCAGCAAACGGGTACCAAACGGGAACGAAAAACCAGCCAGCTGCTAGCGAGCGAACGAGCAGATGACCACTTGCGACCACTTCGTCGGAAAATCCGCAAGGGTTTCCTCATGCGTCGCCACACCGTCTGGTCTGGGGTGACGACGACGGCGGCGGGTGTGAATGAATGTTGTAGCATAGTGCCCCACTCTGGCTGGGGCGAGGGTAGTTCAACGAACAACGAAGTTCAGTCGAAGGTAGTTGGCCTAGACTGAAAAGAGGGTAAAAGACTAGGAGGCAGTAGATAAAAGGGCGCAACCGGGAGTTTAACCGCCGACGAGGGAGAACAAAGAAGAACCCTCCACAAGCGTCGTTTTCTAGGTCAGACTTTGGCTGGCTTCGGTGGGGGAGCTCGAAAAGATGAAGAACCGCTGCAGCCAGCCCCACCATGCATGGGGGTGGAGTGGCGGTGAAATGGAATGTGTTTATTAGAATGTTTCATTATGACATCTTTATTTTATCACGTAGCTCCAGCTTTTATTTCGCCTTGCGTCGTTGTTTCGCTCGAAAAGTTCTGCTGTTGGCTGAATTCGGTGGAATATGCTCGGGAAAAGATGTTTGCAAATGCTCTAGAGTTATGTTGACAGCGCTGTTTGTTCTGTTTCATGGGAGTTTTATATTAGTTTAATGCCTTCGTTCACCGGCGAGCAGTTTTGGGGTGAGATACGTTACACTAATATTATTTTGGGTGTTTGTTTTAGTTTCATTGTCGTATGCTGAAAACTGGCTAAATATTTATTTGTTTGAATTTATCTTTAAAAATAGTTTTTTAAAGATTATAAATTGATTTTGTTTGGAAAGTATTACTAAGTGCTATGCGCCTCCATTGAAGTTCCAATAAAACACACTTTTAAAGACAACATTGGAACTAAACATCAATCCAAAATAATTTTCAAATGTTTTCATCTATATAATCATACTTTTCGAATGGGAAAGAATTTATAGGCACGAACGACGCGTGCCACTTGCTCATAAATCAGCTACGTAGCCTTGCATTATACCAAAGCAGTAGCTCACCGTTTAATCCTATTGATCTCAGCAGACTTCTCAAAGGGTCCACCAGGAGTATCGTTCAGGAAATTAACCGTTTTATGGTTTCCTCTGCGTCGTCGTACCGCTAGCTATTCCTGAGTAAAATTTACGATCAAAAATAGCTGGTCCATCGTCACCAACCGCTCTGTCATGGTCGATCCGGATCGTCCGCTCCAGGAGAGTAAAATGCTATTTTCATCTTAGTCGAAAGCCGACTACCACTGGCGTGCCCAGGCAGTGCGGCACAGTGGGGCACGTGCCCCACCTTGTTTTTAATATTTAATAAAAATCAAAATAATTTCTGTAACCCAGAAGTTCGCAGTTTATAATTTAATCTGTCACTGTTGCGATAGGTCAAATAAAAGTGCATAGAAATAGTTCCAGTTTCAAGTTTCTTTTTTGACTTTTGAGGGACAAAAAAGGTTGGAAAAACGGGATAAAAAAGGAGAAAATACGGAGGAGCATGCAAATTGAGAACATTAAAAGAGGAAACTGGAGAAAAAAATGAACACGGAAGACAAAGGGAATAAAACGAAATAGAAATGGAAGAAAAAGTAGGACATGATAAAAAGAAGAACGGAGCACACGAAAACAAAAAAACATAAAAGGAGTTAACGGAACAGAAATAAAAAAATGAGACTAGAAAAGAGGAAATAAGAAAAAACGGAAGCAAACGGACGAAAACGGAACAATAAAGAAGAGAAAAATCAGGACTTCAGTCCTTCAAATGCGAGAAACGGAACAGGGAAAAGAGGAAATGGAGGGCAGAAAAAAGGAAAAACCAAACAAGGAAGACGGGATTGAAAAAATGACAGAAAAGGGAAAACAAGATAGAAAAAGAGGGAAAAAAGGAATTGAAATCAAGAGAAACCAAAAGGGAAAAAATAATAACGAGAGTTAAATCAGAAAACCGAACGCAGTTACATGTAAAATGGGAAAAAAATAGATCAAACGAAATATAAAAGGAGAAAGAAGAGATCAGTAAAGAAATCGAATGGGAAAAATGAAACAAAAAAGAAGAAAAGATAAATAGGAAACATGAGCTCGAGCCACAGATGCTGATAGCATATTCACCGATGAATTACCGATGGATCTAGAGATAAATCGTCTCTTGCTGTTTCTGGAGAAAAATATAGAAAAGAACAAGGGGAAACATGGCAAATATCGGACAAACGATATGGAAAAAGAAAAAAAACGATCATAAAACAAAAAAAAAAACCGAAAGCAAAACATGGGAGGGAAAACGAGATGTAAAGAGTGAGCAAAGTGGTTGAGAAGAAAACGAGAGAAAACAGAGAAAATGAGGCAAAAAAGAGTATACTGGACAGAAAAACAGAGAGAATGGACAGAAAAACAGAGAGAAACGAAGAAGAATGAAAGCAAAGAAAGAAAAATGCCAGAGAAAATGAGCAAAACGAGAAAAAAGTGAGCACAAGCGGGACAGGAAAGGACAAAAAACGGAAGCAGGAAAATTAATAATAGAAAAAAAGGTAAACGGAGAGAAAAATCAGGACTACAAAGAGCGAAAACCGGCATTGGAAACGACGAGAAAGTGAAAATATCGCGCAGAAAAACGAAGGACAGAAAAAGAAAATAATGTGATAGAAAAGGTGGGAAAATGGGAAAGAAAAGGAAAATGAGCAGAAAGAGAATGGCAAAATGGGACAGAAAAGAAGACAAAAATGGAAGAACGGTCCGCAAAGAAATTAAACTGGAGAGAAAAAGGCGAGAAATGGAAGATAAAAAAGGAAAACCGGAGAGCAAAGGAAAAAAAGAAAACCACAAATGGAATAAACGTAGCAGAAAAAAACCAGGCATCTAAAAGAGGAAAAGAGGAATGGAAAACGAGAATGAGAAGAGTTAAAAAAAGATGAAACCTAAAAACAAAAAAAGAAGTGGGAAAACGGACAAGAAAATTGCAAAAATAACAGTCAAAACAAGAGGAAAGACAGAACTGAGAATAAAATGAATTGCTCAGGAAACGAAGAAAACGGAATAATGAAACAGAAAACACGTGAAAGGAAAAAGAAATATGAGAGAAAAAGAGGAAAAATGGAAGAAAAACGAATAAAAGTATTAGCAAACGCCAAGAAAACGGCACAGAAAAAAAGGAAAAATGGTATAGAAAAGGCGAATAAGAAAATTGAAAACAGAAAAAGAGGAAAGCAAAAAGACGAAAACGGAACAAAAGAGAGAAAAAAAGAGGGTAATCAGGACTGAAAAGGGCGAAAAACGGAACTGGAAAAGAGAAGGAGGAAGCAGCCAGGACAATAAAAAACAATGTGATAGAAAAGATTAGGAAAACGAGTCAAAAAAAGGAACAGAAAACAAGTGAAACCAATAAGAAAAAAGAAAAGCGCGAGATAAATAAGAAAACTGGTTGAGGTAACGAAGAATGCCAATAAAAAAGGTTAAACGGGATCTAAAAGAAGGGATCAGAATGTGAATGGGAAATGGGAATGGATCGAGCAAATGGTACAGAAAATGAAGAAAAAAATTGGAAAAAAGGACCAGAAAAGATAAACTGGAGAAAAAAGTTGCCAAATGGAAAATTAAAAACGAAAACCGGCGCACGAAGAGGAAAACAGAAAGCCAAACATGTGAGTAAATGTGACAGAAAAGAAGAAAAAATGGGCAGCTAAAAGAGGAAAAACGGAACATACGAAGGCGATAAACGAGAAGGAGGAGAGTTAGAAAAAGACTAAACGGTGAAGAAAATTGCAAAAAATGAGTTCGAAACAAGAGGAAAACTAGAACTGATCCAACAAAATGGTACAGAAATGGCAAAATCCATAAGAAAATAGCACAGAAAACAAGGGAAAACGGGATAAAAAGGAGAATATATGGGAGCAGGAAAATTGAGAACAGTAAAAGAGAAAACTGGAGAGAAAATATTGACAAGGAAAAAATAACGGAAATATTGAAAAGGAAAAAAATAACGGAATGGAATGGAAAAATTAAAGGGAATAAAACAGAAAAACAAAACTAGATTGAAAGAAAGGGAAAGCAAAAACTGAAGCGAAAAAACAAAAAATGAAAAACAGGAAAATCACGTCTGAAAAGAGCGAAAAACGGGACAGGAAAAAACGAGAAAAAGGAAACAGCGCCCAGAAAAAAGGAAAGACAGAAAAAAAGGTGACAAAAAAAGTGGTAAAGCGAGAAAGAAATAGTGAGAAAACGCCACAAGAAAGGGAAAAGGAACAGAAAACAAGAGAAACCAATAAGAAAAAAAGGAAAAGGAAAAGGAAGGGATTCCCATGGGAACGGGAAATGGGAATGGATTGGGAAAATGGTACAGAAAAAGAAGAAGAGAAAAATTGGAAAAATGGTCCAGAAAAGGTAAAATTAGTGAGAAAATCACGAAAAATGGAAGATAAAAAAGGAAAACCGGAGAGCAAAGGAAATAAGGAAACTAAAAACAGAAGAAACGTAACAGTAAAGAAGGAAAACGGAGCATCTAAAAGAGTAAAAACAGAACAGATAAAGACGAAAAACGAGAAGGAAGAGTGTTAGAAAAAGACGAAAACTGGAAACAAAAAAGAGAAAAGGAAAAACGAAAAACGGGCAAGAATATTGAATAAAAATGAGTTAAAAACAAGGGGACTGCAGACGGCAGAACGGCAGAAAATAACTATGCAACAGAAAACACGAGATAGGAAGAACAAAAACGAGAAAAAGAGGAAAAACGAAAGAAAAGGAAGAAAGGTGAAAGCAAAAATCAGGAAAACCGTACAGAAAAGAAGAAAAAACGTAACAAAAAGTGGGAAAACGGGATTCGAGAAGAGAAAATAAGAAATAGAAAACTGATAAAATTTGTATGAGAGAGTAAGATGTGATATGTCAATCCTAATTTCAAGTAAAACTTCGTGTCTAATTTCATGTCCATGTCCAAATTCAAGTCAAATTTGATGTTAAATGCTATTTTATAGACCAATCTCGTATTTTAATGTTGACCTTGAAGGTCAGGCATATAAATTAATATTTTTTTGAAACGGTAGTTCTTTTACAATTGACGAAGGGACGGTAGAAGAAAGTAATGAAATTATAGAGTGTAAAAAAGTGGAAAGGTGAGAGGGGGGGGGGGGTGGTTATTAGTAGCTACACTTAACAAGTAGTCGTTGTGACTCCTACCTTTTCTTCAATGCTGGAAGGTGCATCGGTCGAACCAAGCTATAATCTGAGTTTATAACCAGATTCGAACCCACAACACCCCCCAAAGCGCGAGCGTTGGTACCAATGTACCTTTGAACCATAGAGACGCTGGACAAAAGGAGACTGCACAACCCCCTTATTAAGCGCGCGACGTATCTTCACCATCTAGACACAAACTGTGCCCCTTCCTCGATCTTTTCTAATCGAACCACCGAATTGAGAAGATTTAATCTAACTCGTTTTTACTCACGGCACTGCACGTGACGTTGTTTCTCCGTTAGCGTGTTAGCCGCGATTCTCAACGCGGATCTTCGGGGTGAAGGTTCCGTTCCTATGGGATAGACCAACCTCGTTATGATCTCAGATTATAGCCTTGTCCGACCCATGCACCTTCCAGCATTGGACAAAAGGTAGGAGTCACAACGACTACATGTTAAACGTAGCTACCCCCTCCCTCTCTCACCTTTCCGCTCTTTCTCCTTCACTCTAAATTTCTACCGTCCCCTCGTCAATTGTGAAAGAACTACCGTTTCAAACAAATGTGCAATTTTATGTCCAATTGCATGGTTGAATTTAAGCCCATTTTCAATTTCTAATTTTAAATGAAATTTAAACTCTAACTTCAAGTCCAATTTCTAATACAATTTGAATTCTATTTTCATGTCTAATTTCAAATGTAACTCCAAGCGTAATCTCAAATTCATTTTAATCGAATTTATGTCCAATTGAAGTCCAATTCCAAGTTTGTTTCAATCTCAGTTTCAAGTAAAATTTCTTGTTCAATTCCAAATAAAAACTTCAAATTCACTTTGAACTTCGGTTTCATGACTAATTCCAAGTAAAACTTCTAGTCCAAATTACTCTAAATTCAAATCCAATTTTAAATCAAAAACATTTTTTTTTTTATTTGAAATAACGCTTCCAGTCTATATTAATGCCCTGTGGCAACTCCAATTTCAGGTCCAATTTTAACGCTAATTTCTAGTCCAGTTTCAAGTATAATTTCTAGTCCAATTTCAACCTACATTTTTGAACCTAATTGTACCCTAAAGTCCAGTATTCGGTTGTCCCACCCTTTGTTTATGTCTGAACACGCTAGTGGTGACTACCACCGATCCTTCGTTCCTTCCTGTCCGACGACGACGACCGGATTGTAGGCTAAAAGGATTGTTCCAGTTGAAACTCACCGAAGCATCCTGACCGCATTCAGTAGCAGCACACATCAGATGTTTGTAACTCACCGGGCCATGGCCGCCGCTGCGCTGCAGCAGCAGGTCTGCTCCGAGATGTTAGTTTGTGGGCTACCGCGGCGATCAGCACGTCTCATGCAATATAGTTTTGGCTTTCGTTGACCCCTACCGAGACCAACGACAACGACACCGACACCGACCGGGTCACGGTGCGGAATTTCATCCTCACGTTCTTCTTCCAGCAGGGCGCGCACGTACTGCGCTGGGATGTAATAGTTTGCGAACTTCACATTCCTCCAGTAGAAATCAAACGTCAGACGGTACCGTCTGCATCTGCTGGTTGGTAGGTCGGATGTGGGCCGATCCAGCCAGCAGCGCTTTTTCACGTACGAATCGTGCTTGTTTGTCATTGAATCGCAACAGCATGCATCCTAACACAGGGATTACTGACTGCTGTCGGATATTTTTCCTCGAATGACACGGTGCGATGTGAGCAGAAACCACGTAGAGAAGCGAAGCTTATACTCTAAAGTGGACCACGAGAAACGTTCAAAATATATGCAACCATTCTTTCTCCGGAACGCGTTATGAGCACGATTATTTCACTCTACCTAAAATGTTTTGGGAACTTCAATTTACTGTGAAAGTTATAAAATTAAATTCTAGTTTCAGAAAAGTTGCTTCCGCTTATGAATTGAACCGCTCAAAAAATCACAGAACTAGATAGAAGCTGTCGTCTTCGTTAATCTAACTGTTTAGCAAACTACTTTTCCACCTGCAATCAACATCCGCAAAGTGCGGAAAATTTTCTTCAACACACAACTTCTGTAAATTGAACCATAAGACAGTAGCTTCGCAGCGACGTTAGTTCTCAACCAGCGCACAATTTAGTTCTGTTAAATAAATTGCATTTTGACTTTTCGCACGGTGAGACAGTGATCTGTCGCAAAGTTTTTTCTCGCTTCGTAATTTGTTTGGCATTATGCTATGTGGAGCATGCAAATAATTAGCGTTGATATAGAATGCTTGTTCTGTTCTCTTGCAGCAAACTTATCTACTGCCAGTCGAGCAGAATTTCTCAAAAAGATAAATTTCACCTAGTTTGCCTCCAGCTTGCACTATTCAAGGAGAAACTTTCTGTGATTGTTTCCTGTTCGGCTCCCAAGGAATAATATTTGACCAGCACGTGTGAAAGGCTGAGCCTTTCTATTGTTCCACAGTAAAGTGAGCACTTCGATACTGTCGCGCTGCGCCGCAGCGAGAAAGTGCCGTAGATAGCAAAACACTTGACGACGCGCAACAGCCGTACAAAACTGCACAGCAGCCCGGAAATGGTGAAAGATAAAGTGCAAACATAAATTTTCTTCTTACTTACGTATACCTAAAAGGTCCTCGAAAGGAAAAAGCGCACCAGAGAGCAGTAGCAGCAGCAGCAAGTTGCCATATTCCTTCGCAACGCACGAGACGTCTGTGTGTGAGAGAAAAACTTTTCCCTGCGTTTGTGCGGTGTCAGCATCAAAATCGACACCGGCTTCTTCGCACAACCTGCAACTGCAACTGGAACTAAAAACTGATAGTGTGTGCCAAATGCAAATGTCATCCGCCGTCGTCGTCGAGCCACGGAACTGCTGAACAAGCGCATGTGTGCTTTCGGCAAGGTCGTGAAAGTCACAAATGGGAAAACTATTCGTCAATTTGCTGAAAATGGATAACTGCTGTACGTTGATATATGCGGAATTGTTTTACGGAAACACGGGCGGGCTGCATGCAAATTGAGCAGAACTTTTTGCTTGCATAAGAAAGAACAATTCAATTCTGTAAAAAGTTGGATGCTATTGAAACATATTTTTCAAAGTAATAGATTGATTTGTTTTACTTGCTGGTATATGTTTTGAGGCTATTTTGCAGCGTAATCTATTGCAGCTTTCGCAAAGCGAAGCCAAATCTCAGTGCTACATTTCGTGTTCGTCTTCGTTTGAAGCAATCCATAATCCATTAATTAATTTGAATCTAAAACTATCATGTTATGATAGTTTTATAGATGTACTTTTCTCAGAAAGGTTATTAGGGTAAAAACCATATACTATGGCTATGATGCCAAGTGAGAAAGCTTGTATTCATTATTAGTTGGATTAAAAGTGCTTTTCACCACCGTTTCACCACTTGCTGAAACGGAACGACCCGATTTGAAAGTAACCCTCGTAGATGGACCATTAGAATCGCAAGAATCGCATTCAGGATTATTATCTGCCTTTTCCGATTGATACATAAACAAGATTGTTCCACAGGGAAGCCAAACGAGATCTTTCTTATGTGAGCTGCTCATTTCGTCTGTAAGTTGGAAAACCTAATGAGTGTCAACAACTTTTTGTTGACATTTTTAAAGCTTCTCTTTTCTATTAGCAACACAAAGCTTTGGGCTTAAACGTCTTCAAACGACTTGACTCTTTATTATCGACAGACGGCTGTTAGATTACAGGACAATTACAGAGCTCGTGCAACAATTCTACTGAGCAGTGCCACCCGGATGAGATTTGAACATACAACGACTGGCTTGTTAGAATAGCGTCGTACTTCCAAGACAGAGAGGTAGGGCGCCCAGTATAAGTACTTATAAAGGTTTTCAATCAGAAAGGCTCAAAAAGTACCTCGACTTTGAAATTTACAACAAAAGTAATCTACTGCTACTCGCATAACAGTGCTATTTATATAGAAAACTCCATAAAAAATAGGACTTTTATGCGAGTAGTGGCAGTAATATAAATTTACAATGAAGTAGGTCCGCTGTAGACCCCACGTTGGAAAGTGGAATAGGCAGGCTTCCAACGATTGTGGTACACCACCGGTGAGAAAAATGCGTGAAATCTTAGGAAGACTGCTTTGAAATTTAGTTGTTAAATGCTTCAAGTTTGTCAGTTTTTTGCCCGACGTTCTAAAAATCTGCCTTAAACTAAACTTTTAAACTTAAACTTGAAAAAACCCTCACCAAATCGGAATACGAATAAGATATTAAATACTAAGAATAAAATAATAAAAACATTACACACGAATTAATTTGGATTTGGATAGTAGTTTCAAGAAATGGAAGAGATGTAAAAGTTGTTTTCAGTGTCTCTTACAAAATCTTCTTTGAAATAATCAGCAAAGGCTGAAATTATCAATACTGCATTCTACATTATGCTCTGTGATGGGACGACACTCGCTTGTTTGGATTTGGAAGCTGTGAAAATTTCACATCGTGTTCGTTTATGTGACGTTTGAGCTTAGCAAACAAGCACCTTTTGAATGAATAGAATACAGACGGGCTAAACTATATAATTTTAAGACATATTATGGCGACTTCCGATGTCGAAGATCCAAGACTGTTTTTACTTGTTTTGTAAATTAAAATCAACCCCAAACATAAAATCAAGCCAATTGTTCGAACATGCCGTACCAGTTCCAGTCCAAATACAATCTAATTTAAAATTCGTCCAATCCAAAGCCATACCAAATTCCACTCCAATTCAAATCCAATCCAAATTTACTCCAAACTGAATGCAATTTAAATTCAAGTTCAATTCAACTCAAATCCAAGCCAAATTTTTGAACTTGCCGTTCTGATATCCAATCAAAATCCGATCTAAATACAAATCAATCAAAATTCAAATTCCATCCAATTCAAATCCGTTCCAAATCTAATACCAGGGAATCAAAATATCGTTGTTCATACGCAGCCTTATAACCTCCCAGTTGACTTCGAGGTATGACGCTGGTCTAATAGGCCAGTCGTCGTATGTTCGAATCTCGACTGAGAGAGGCTGTTAGAGCCAATAGGATCGGAACAACTGGCCCTGCAATTGTCCTGCACTCTAACAGCTGGCTGCGAAGTCTGTCGTATAAAAACAGAAGGTCAAGTTTCGATAACGGAATGTAGCACCTAGGTTTTACTTTGCGTACGCAGAAATAACCGACAAAAACGAAGAGCGATAGACCAGTTATTCTCTGCCTATAAAACAAACATACGTAGCAACCAGAATGTATCACGAACACAAAATATTAGGATGAAATGAATGTCCCTTCACATCAGCAAGCAGGACAGCTTTCGATGAGAATATATTTTAATACATACTCCCTCTCACAAGAGCTTGTTGTTGGTGATGCAGGTATACAATAAAATTAGTCTTTGTCGCCAGTCGGCTGGTTAAAGATAATACTTTATCAGCAACTTGAACAACAGAGACAAACAGTAAAAACCTTAAGAAAAAGGCCAGCTTGCTTTGACCTATAGTCTGGCGTACAAAATTTACTAACGTTGCCTTGGTAACTACCAAACACTGCCGCTGCCGACACAGTATAACAATGAGTGTAACATGATTAGGATTTCTTTCGCTGCGTACAATAAGCAACAACATAGGGTACGGGAGGGTATTTTCAGTCCTTTAAGCGGTAGCCTAAACAATATTCAGGAATTACGTTGAAACTATATTCATTCGAGACAAGATTTTTATACCAGTTGATAGAATAATATTGCTGAATATCGGCGTGTATTTTGGTCTTAATGAAACGCTACTGAATTTGAGTTATAGTCGCGAGAAATGATCAAGTCGCTGCGGTTGAATTGGGCCCATTTTCTATAGTGGTGTCTGTGTTTTTTAAATCCTACCAACCGAAATAACCTGCACAGGGATTAGATGCTTTTCAAAAACAGATCAAAAGAGAGACCGATGGATAACGTATCGGTACTGCCTAGATACCGGCTCATTGAAGATAACTAGTTTTGCAGTGACAACAGCTTGCTGCTGGCGCTAGTGTATCATTGTAGATGTACATTAGCACCAGAAGCAAGTGGTTGTCACTCAAATACTAGCTATGTCAACACGATAGAAGAGTTTCAGGGGCAACTGCATCACATCTTGGTAGTAGTGTAAATAAAGCACCATATGCTGAAATTAAAAGCAACATGCTGCAGATTGCAAGTGAATGAAAATTGATTTATATTTTCATATCAGAGGGGAATTTTTGTGTTCTTCCGTGATGAAAAGAAGTAGAATTGTTCTGTGACATCATATTCACAGCTGTTTAGTTGCTAGAATAAGTAAACGTGATCATAATTGTGTGTTTTCCAAACCATCATCAAGACCGGATATGCGTAAGTGATTGCTGCTGGTTTTCAGCCTGATTACAGTGGAAAAACAGTGGATTTGATGTTTATTGAATAAAATTTAGCAAATTACTCACATTTTTATGAAAATAGTCATAACACATTAAAGTTTATGAGTGCTATATTCGTTTCAGTATTGTTATATAGCGGCAAAGTTTTTAAATGGGAAAGTGCAGCAAAAAAAAATCCAATCCAAATCCAACCTAAAAGTATTTCAAATTCAATCCAATTCCCAATCTAATCTAAATCAAAACCAAGCTAAATGTTTGAACTTTCCGGTCTGGTATCCAAACCTAATCCGTTTCACATTCACGATACATGATTCATCCAAAACCCATTAAATCAAAATACAAATCAAATTCAATTCAAATTTTATCCATTCTAGATCCACATTAAATCCCACCCAACCTAAATCGGATTTAAATCTTATTCACTCACAAATTCCTATTCTCATCCAACCCAATCTAAATCTATCTCAGATCCAAACCAAAAAATCAAAGCAAAGCAAATCCTTGGGCTTTATTGTCTTTCTAGACTTGACCCTTCTTTATCGACAGACTTCACAGCCGGCTGTTAGAGTACATGTGAGTAGTGCAAAAGTCCTACTGACTCTATCTAGTAGCACCACCTAGCTAAAATTCACTTGACTGGCTTGTTATACCAGCATCGTACCTCGAAGCTAACTGGACGGTTCAGATCCAAACCAAATCCAATTAAAATACCAACCAAATCCAGCCCAAATTCATTCGAAATTTTGTTTAAATGCAATCCGGTTTCAATCAAAATCAAATTCTAATCTAATCCAATTGCAATCCAAATCTGAACGAAATCCAGTACAATCCAATGCCTTTTCTCATTTAATTCCAATTCAAACAATATCTTAATCCAATTCAAGCTCAATCTAAATCCAATACATTTCATATCCAATGCAAATACTATCCAAATCGACCTCAAATCCAATGCCAAACCAATTCAAATCCCATCCAAATCCAATTCAAAAGCATTCCAAATAGAATCCAAGCCAAAACTAATCCAAATCCGAATCCAATAGAAATCCTGTCAAAATCCAATCCAAATCCAATCTAAACGAAATCCAGAATCCAAATTTAAATCCAATCCAAAACCTATTCTAATCCCATCCAAATCCAATGCAAATCCTATTTAATTCAAATCTAATCCAGATCCAAATCCTATCGAAATTCAAACCAAATCCAGGCAAAATGCAATCCAAATACAAACCAATTTCAATCCAAATTCCATCCGATTCAAATCCAATACAATCTAAATCCAATCCAGACATTCCAATTGACATTCAATCGAAATCAAATCAAATTCAAATTCATGAAGATATTATCACCGCTTATTTGAGTCGGTTTTTGAATACAGTAAAAAATCTACATGCGTCGCATAACGGGTGACAACTACAATTTTGGATTTTTTTTTCTCAGGCTGTCAAAACAAGACAAAGATACATGAAGAAGATCTGATTTACCGAAATTAAAGGTAAATTGTCCATTGTTGAAAAAAAAATTAGTGTACATTTGAAAACGGTCCATAAATGGCTGTTCGGCGAAGCTTCCGTTTGATGTTCGAACAGGAGCATTTTACGGCCTTCATGTCAATTTTGCGAATGCATCTCTTGATTCTACCAATCAACTGTTTGCAATATGTGGCTCTCCAGTTATTTTTGTACACCAAGCAACTGAAAATCTCGAAGAAATCTTCGATTGGGCGCACTGAGACAGATTTTTCGGGTCGTGGTTTCTGGGTAAAAATGGGATCGAAAGAGTATTCGGGAACTATTGTGTTTTTTTGGCGTAAGGCGATGTTGCTCTATCCGACCAAAACACGTATTATCCATTTGCATGATGTTTTTGTAGAAACGGGATCAAAATTTTTTTCAAACATTCGTCTGGCACAACTTAATTGATAGCCAAACCAGAGGGCTTGTTGTTGAAGACACGAGAAAGAGAACGATGTCCTTGTGCGTCCATAATTTTGGCTCGCCTTCCACTACCTTGCTTGCGAATAGTTGTTGAGTATCTTAGGATATGGTAAATAGTCAAAGCCGCAACATATTCGCTTTTTAAAAGTTGTACCGTACACTTTTTGCCGAGATTTCTGTGGCAATTCGTAGAAGTGTACAGCGCACTCCCGAAATGCTTCTTGTTTCGAGGTCATTTTAAGCAAAACAAGACAAGCATAAACAAAACAAAAAATATTGACAAAAAGAGGAGAGAGAGAGAGCTAAGATATACATACTCTCATTTCTCTCTGAGCTCGTTTGTTGTTGAGTAAAGGGGCCTCAAAAAAATTCCAAAATTTTAGTTGTCACCCGTTATTTGTGCTTAATATGAAGAAAAAGTAACTATTTTAGTATTTTTTATAGCATCACTGGCTCAATAACGAGCACGAAAATCCACTGTCGTAAAGGAAATAAACGCACTTTAAAAAATCGAAACAATCATTCACCGGACTTGCAACTGGCCATAACTTTTTTTCTACTAGGTGAAAATGAACCAAACTTGACACAGATTCTCTTGAAAGTGTGAAAAAAATGTATAAATTCATGTGATAAATCTGGAGTTATTTCATCGTGCTTTGAGAAAAAGCTGCAGATCTGTAATTTAACCATCTCAAGAGTGTTGAAAAGATTAAAGGATCGATTGACATTGGATCCTAAACCAGGAGCTGGAAGGAAACCAGGGGCAGCTTGCAGGAAGGTGGAAGGAACGGTAAAGGCTAATTTAACCATAAATCCCAATATTCAAATATGTGATGTTGTCAAGAATATCGGCGTTTCACAAAAGTACGTTCAAAAAGTCAAGGCAAAAGCTGGATTACACAGGAAAAGAATAAAATGTCGAAATGCGCTTCGAAATATGTCATTTGATACGTTATTGTGGCAAGCGGAGGACATGATTGGAAAAATGCACAGGACAAGTTAAGGAAGTGGAAAAAGATAAGAAAAAGGTATCGGATACGGCAGTGAAAACTCTTATGGATGGCGTTAAGCGAAAGTGTCGAAACTCAAAGCAATCATCGTAATCAATAATACGAATTGAGGGCCTGTTTCTCGTTGTGCGTGCTGGAAGATTGACCACGCCATAATTCAGACTTTCGTTTTTGAATCTTCTGAATTTCAGTTTTAAATCCTAGTAACATATCGATAAAATCGATCGAAAATATGCACTTTTGCAATACGGTTCACTATCAGGACTTCACTTTGATCCAGATTCAACCAAAACATATATTCCCAGACCTGATGGAACGAGGAGGCTCTGGCACTTGTTTAAAAAATTGTCGTCACGGGCCTGAGAAGGAAAATTTTTTGGTTACATGTGATTGGTTGATTCATTAATTGGCGACAGTGCTTGACATTTACGTAGTTTTGAAAAATTTTTAGAAAAACTATTATGTTCTCTATGTTAATCAATGCTTAATACTCTTCGCAAAAGTATCAGCAACAAACAGAACACCACTCTTGTAGGGATTATAATGATAATTATGATAGATTGTTGTCATAGTAACCAGCATACAATAAAGAAGAAGAGGACGATCCCCATTGTACACGAAGCTTTTCCTAAACTTTTGCTAACCATCCGATTTTCCGAGTCCACCGAACAAAAGGCGACAAGGCAACGGTCTGTCAAGTCCAAAAACCGCTCTGGGTGATATATCCGACCACCAACGACCGACCGAGCGGACGAGTTCCGCGTAGCGTCAGTTTATGCATTTTGCACCGAGTCCGTAATTTATTTGCTTTTAATTGACTTTTGCCCGCTACTGGTGCGCTTCCCGGATGAGCGGATGTCTGGAACGGCATCCGGAATGTTTGCCCGCGAATAGCAAACTGTCCCAGCCAGCAGGATGGTGATATGCACAGTACATACAACATACATACATACATACACCGTGCTTCTCCTCCTCGACTCTACATAGTTTTATGGTCGTCCGACAGTCGAGCTTGTAGTTACGACAAAAAAAATAAACGTACGCAAATGGAAGAAAAAGTCGAGCCATATTTGACTTACGGATGGATGGAATTGGCGTTTATTTAGATTGTTAATACAAACATTTTTTTTCTCTACGGTTGAACCCCGGCCAAATGTGCCAAAATACGTTATGCATACATTCATTCGTTTCATATGTGCGGTGAAATGAAAACGAATGCGCATTCCGCTTGCTATTGGGTTTAATACTATGATTTATATCTCACTTTTGGTACGAGGTTTTTTTTTCAATTTGTTCCCGCAAATAGAGTTTGATATCTGTTATTTCGATTATATCTGGCCATGCAACTAACTAGATATATCGTTGTTGATGAGAGTAGCTTTCATGCTCGGTTTAAATCATTCAACAGGAAAACCGATCAAACGATTTATGTGCCCACCATTTCTGTGTAATTTTGTGAAACAAAATTTACTGGTGTGGATTGAAGTGGCCGAAATTACACTTTAAACCGTTGTTTTTTCGCCTGAAAAAATTGACGGTGAAACAAATTACGGCCTCAAACTAGAAATCACAATCAATAATAATCATCCGAAACATGAAAAGCCTGTCATCGTAGGGCTGCTGCTGCCATTTTATGGCAATCATCGTAAAATAGGTCACCGCGCCAACTTTTTTTTTCTTCCTGACACGGTGAAACATTTTTGATGCACTAGACATGGAACCGAGAGGCATAACCGGGAGTGACACTTTCCGTGCCCCTTTAGTTCCGCCATTGGAAAGCGCTTTTCTGTGTCAACCGTCAGGAAAATTCCCCATCTTGTATGAAAGGAAATTAATAATAATGCATTCCTTTGGCTGGTTGGCTTTCTTCGAAACCGTTCACGCAGTGGACCATCTCACTCTCGGCACGTTCTTGTGTGATGGAGGAAAGGATGCCACCGTACCGCAGCACAGGACTGAAGTAGGGTCTAAAAAGTTCATTGTTGTATCCTTTGTGTCACCGCACGGCGGGGTTTTCTTTTCCGTTCGGAAACGGTAAGCACGTGAACCGAAAATAGATTTTTTCTTTGTGAGACGGTGAAGGGTTGGTAAGGGTTGTGATATTGGTCTTCGGGGAGCGGAGAAAACAAAGTTGACTCACCGCCAAGCCAACCAGCCAGTTGGGTCGCTACTGATTGGGCAAGGGGGTTAGTGCTAGTCGGCGTAATGAGAAAAAAGTTCAGCAGGTCATGAATTTTCAATTTGGCTCGCTCGAACCGGTGCACGGTTCGCTGGGACGGGGGCAACGGGGAGGGGAATCAAACTTAAACGGGTGGGCAAATGTTACCCGCGGGGAATCGCGCTTCGACCCGTTCGTCGTTCGTTTCACCTTGATTGGAAAACTGTTTTTTTTCGGTTGGGAAGACAAGATAATGTCACCGTTCTTCGTTCATTTCCTTAGAGCTGAACAAAGCGGAAATTGGTTCCTTCTTTTGCACTACGGTTTTAAATTTGAATATTTTCATTAAGACGGCATAATTGAATCTGCCGTTTAGGGTCGGTTATGTTGTTCACTTTGCATAATGAGTGAGTGGATTGTGAATAGAATCCCGATAGTATTTTAGCTATTTCTTGTTACTAAAAACTTCATGTGATAAGTAATGTTCCGTAAGGGAGTATATTCGGCCCATTAATTATTCTGCTTTGTGCCAATAATTCACAACGTTGTTTCTACAGCGAATGGCCAAAAAGATGTTTCTGGCATCGAAACAGATATTTTTAATTCTTCTTTGCCGAAATTAACCGTCTCTCCTTGCATGCAAAAACAAAATATCATGCGTCTCCATTGCATTATCGTTATTTTATTTCTTTAGAAATGTATAAAACGCGAAGCTTCGTAGAAAAGCAAGTTAGCTAGTTCTAGAAATCTAGTTTCAAATCACAGAAAAACACAATTAGCATCAGCATTTTTAGTCCTTGTTTACAAATTTTGAATATTTTGTACCGTCTGTCAAGCATCTCTCATACACACAAATTCAAATAATGCAACATAAAATATTTTCTATCGCTGTAAGATATGCGCTGTCACCCAGACGAAGGACTGAGTTCTTCCCAGCACGGGAGCGTTGTCGCTTCCGCAACTATTGCAAAACAAAGGCAAATCAGTGTCTCCTTACGTCGTACTATATTTGTGAAACTGTTAGATTCTTGCGACATAGATATACAAGACACACACTTATTACTCACGTACCAATTCGTATGCTAGCAACTATTTCACTCCTAGAAGTAAAAGTGTGTTGCTAATGATAAACGAACATAGTTTCGCTCCAGGAGCCAATTGTTGGAAGCAAACAAAAGTCAATTGGTGGCGGAGGCAAACGACTGTTGAAACAAGATAACACTTGACTACGTCTAACGACCCTTTGCATAGTTAGTACCTACTTAACTTCTTCATTGATTAAATAGTTTCGTACTTGTTTCTTCGCAAACTTGTGCTCGTCTAGTATAACAAACAAAACTTTCCGATATCAGAAAAAAAAACCCGGATGAAAGCGAACTTGTATATCACAGATCTATTCATTAAAACTGCTTAACGATTTAAAGTATCCACACGAAAAACCGTAATGCCATACAGAGTTTGGAAAACCCGAAAGAAGCAAAGGCAACAAAACAAACCAAACAAATATACACAGAGACAGACACAGAGACAGAGAGGGAACAGATCGTATCAGACGAGTTAGCAGTGAATAAATTACGCAAACTTTTCTACTATTTATTCCCCATCGTTTTCGCTGACACTTCAGCCGGGTTTTTTCATTTCCATCCGAGAGTGTTTTTTTTCTGCGCTCGCGTTGAGGTTCTCTTCCGTTCGCCGAATCGGCCATATCGCCCGGGCAGACAGTATGGCTGCAAGATTTTCCTCCTCCCGGTGACTATGACTGACGAGCAGCACAACCCATCACCGCGCACCGGTCGGTCGGTCGGTCGCTCTCTGGGTATTTTTTCATATTAGATTCAAAACATTAACCGGTGAAAATAAAAAGCGGAAAAGTTTTGCAGTTGCACGGACCGAGCTTGTTTGTAAATATTGAAATAATAAAAATACATCACTTCCTCTCGTTTTTTTCCGCTCATCGCATTACGGTCGGTTGTGGGGGCGTACGAAGGATCGGTGGTGGTCCCTCTCGACATTGAATTACTTTGCTTACCGTCTACTATTTGTACGCACTCGGTCGTGCCATTGCAAATGATCTGTGAGCACTGTGGCGATTTTTTTTGCGAACGACATCCCCGCCGACATCGCAAATGAATTTTTTTTGAACAAATAATCGTTTTGGTGAATGAAAATCTACACTGTTGGCTGGAACACAAGCGATCAGAGGGATTTTTTCCTGATTTAATATTTTGTCGTGTAGTGTGAGTAAAATATATGTTTTAATGCCGCACATTAATTTGTCCTTTACAATTTAGTTGTGGTTCAACCATATGTTTTTCCTGTTTTTGAATCCCTTTTTCGTTTTTTCCATCGCTCTTTTATTACTTTTTTAATATTTATTATTTCACCTCATATGTCACTTTTTTACTGTTTTTCCCGTTTCATTTCCGAAATCAATTTCACTTGTAAAGTTCGCATCTGTATTTGTTTTGCTCAGTTCGCTCACACCAGTTCAATCAATTAGTCCTGCCAAATATGTCTCCTAAGGGAATATTCTTTACTTTTTTGCTTTTTCTCTATGTACTTGTATTATTTTTTGATTCGTTTGCCCTATCAATTCCAATTTTTTCTTCCGTATCTCTGCTTTCCACATTATCTGATATATCCTTCTCCTATTTGCTTATTCTTTAATTTTTTCATTTGATTTTCCCATGTACTTCTTTGAATTATTTATTTTACCACTTTTCTATTCCGCTTATTCATTCTATATCGTATATTTTCATTTCCCATGTTTCTTCCGTTGTTAATTTTCGCTTTCTCATTTTTCTTCAGATTTCCTCTTCTTGGTTCTCTTTATATATTTCACCAGTTCATATCTCGATTGCTACTTTCGAATTTGGGACTTATTCTGCGAGGAGACGTGAAACGGAAATTCAATTCATTTTTATTTCGTTCGGTATTCTAGTTCCTGTCAACGGACCTGAGAGTTTTAAACCGCACTATCCACAGCATGTGACTCAATTTGCGCAATACTGAAGTAAATGCATCTTAATAATTGTGCCTCTTCCTTCGCGTATTGTAGATAACCACCGACCGAGAAGTTTAAATCTAACTTGTTTTTACTGGCAGGACGACGATACTATGCAGGCCCTTACGACTTGCAAGGTACTACTCGTGACGTTGTTCATCTGTCAGCGTGTTAGCCACGATTCTCAGCGCGGGTTTTCGAGGGAAGGCCCCGTTCCTATGAAATAGACAAATCTCATGCTAACCCGTTGACAGGCGTACAACGTCACGTGTAATACCTTGCAAGTCGTAAGGGCCTGTATAGTATCGTCGTCCTGCCAGTAAAAACAAGTTAGATTTAAACTTCTCGGTCGGTGGTTATCTACAATAGACGGAGGAAGAGGCACAATTTGTGTCTAAAAATAACCCAACCAGACGCGTCGCTATCTTGATAAATGGGTTTTGCAGTCTCCTTTTGTCCAGCGCCTCTATGGTTCAAAGGTACAAGTACCAGCGAACCACATGCGCTGGCGGGTGTTGAGGGTTCGAATCCGGTTATAATCTCAGATTATAGCTTGATTCGACTCATGCACCTTCCAGCATTGGACAAAAGGTAGGAGTCAAAACGACTACTTGTTAAGCGTAGCTACCTTTCCGCTCTTTCCCCTCCTTCACCAAAAAAATTTTCATTTCATTCCCCTACCGTCCTTTCACCAAATGTAGAACCATCGTTTCAAAAAAATATTAATATATATGTATGACCGTATTTCAAGCTCGAGACTAAAAACATGAGATTAGTCAAACTATATTTTACACAATGTGGCACTTTCACTTAGTTCTTATCACTTGTTGTTACTATCACGGTGGTTAAATTGATGTTGACTCTTGAATTGATGTTGACTGTTGACGGTTGAAATACTTCTTATTGTGCATTCTGTTAAACGCCCGTATTTATACTACACGGCGCGACATTCTGGTCATCTCGGGCAACTTCGGGAAGGTTCAACGAAAACATTGCTGGCATAGGAACGAAGTGCCTAGAATGTTCGATGTACGTTGCTAGCAGATGCAGCCAGCTTGGAGATGCTTCTCGAATCTTCGAAAGCACGTATTTCATACGATTGGCGGATTTTAGCAAATTTTTCGCTGTTGCGTACAATTTCCATTCCTACTTTCTTTTCACTTTTCCTTTGTTTTTCTCTTCTTATATCTTTTTGTCATTTCCCAATAGCTCTGCTGTACTGCTCTTTCATACACCAATTTTTATTCATTTTTACTTTTCACATTTCTCGTGTCTGGTTTTCTTTTCCATTTCACTCCGTTATATGGTTTTAATTATTTCGTCTTTTTTTTCTTCCTGTATGGACTCATCACTGCGATCAGTATCGTTGATCTATTGTGATATCGCAGGAGTGTTTGCTGTATAACCCGCACTGCATTTATTTTCACTATAATTAGTTTTGAGTGATATGCTTATTAAATTTTATGCGTCTTTGTGTTATTGAGTTTACCCTTCCTTCATAGCTTGCTCTACTTTACCCACGGCGTTCCTTACCTGCCAGTACTATCCCATATTATAGCTGTCACTGGCGAGGACTGCACTGTTAAGGGACTTCACCGGAGTAATAATCTGAGAGAGAGTCGCGAAGACGGTTTTCTTTTTCTTATTCTTTGACAGTTCTTCTTCTTATTATTATGTTTATGTTCATTTTCGGGCTGACTGTTCAAGCGCGTGCGTGAACTCTACATTGGACGTGAAAAGTGCGTGTCTTGCAGTAACATTTTTTGGTGCTAGTTGGTCTATGGGACATCAGCTTTTGCAAAAATACTGTATGCAACATACGATAAATCGGAAGCGCATAGTTAATTGCATGTAAAATGACACGTTATGAGTACTTTTGTGAGAAATTCGAAAGTATGCTTAGTGTAAAATATTATCAAACGTTTTTTAGCTAATTCCCAACGAAAAAATAATACCAATTTAATTTCTTATCTGTGTTTTCCTAAAGAACTACAAGGCGAAAACTTGTATGAGTCACCAATACTTTTCCATTTCTAACCAATAATAACAACTGGCTGCATTTGACAGTTCGAACTGGCTGCATTTGACGTACGATTTTTTCCTATCCGCGAATCTCTCTCAGGTAATAATCAGTGTAAGAAGGCTAAAGTCACTTGACATCGAATGACCTAATTCTTCTAAGATTCGAACCCACGACCACTCGCTTGTCAAAGCAGACCTTCCTTTCATAATAGGGTTTTGTAATCGTTCTCATAATTTCACTTTACCATTTGCCTTTATATTTTAGCTTACTGTCATATTTTCACATTCCTGAACCTTTCATTATATCCCCTTTTCGTATTCTTTTTATTGTTCGCTATTTCCATTTTTCATTTCGCTATTTTCGGCTCACACCTTTGAAGAAATTTTTGGGTTCGTTTTCGCATTTCTTTATTGTTTTTTCTCTGCCTAATTTTTACATCCTTAATTCACTTCCATTTCTAATCATTTTCGTTCTCTTTCCAACTTGTGCACTATACTTTCTGATGGTTTTCTTTCCTTGTTTTCTTCATCTCCCTGGGAAATAGTTGAAACGCATGTTAGAGTGTAACTCAGCTAATACTCTTCAAAACTGCGGAAAACGTTTTCCCTTGATCTCGATCTTAAAAGGATTTTGCAGCAATTAAATGAACTCATTTTATTTCTTTTCCCATTTTTCCCCAATTTCGCTTTATCATATCTCTGTATCTTTTTTTCTGTTTCTCTATGCCTTTACAATTGCCATTTCTCACATTGTCCGTTTTCACTATTCTTTTGTTTTACTTTTTGTTGTCAATTGCCATTTATAATTTGTGTTTCACCTTTTCATTATGTTTACTTATCTATGTCACCCATCTATCCATTCGTTTTACCGATGGAATTAGAATTTAAATCTTACTTTATTTTAGTGGCACACTTGTAATCTGGTTTTTAATTTTTTTTGACAGTATTTTTCTATGTAAATGTTTCTCTTTCTTCCACATCTGATGGTTTCAAATTCTATTTTATTCTCCCACTTTCTTATACTTACTTACTTCTACCAGCAGAGGGCCAGTGTGGCTCTTGGCGTATAAAGAATTCCTCTCTACTGTATTCGGTAGTGAGCCTCTTGTCGCCAATTCGTTGAGCGTCTCGACACATGCAAGTGCGGTAAATGCGGCTTCAACCTGGTCGAGCCATCTAGCACGTTGAGCCTTCTATTCTTGGTACCAGTGGGATTCCTGAAGAGAATGAATCTCACTCCACAGTCGTTCGGCATCCTTGCGGCGTAGAAGCCTCACCTTAGTCTCCCAACTTTCGCCAGGTGTATGAAGGGAATCCCTCCAAATTGTACCTGCAACTCGTGGTTTATACGCTACGCCACTCTCCGCTATTCGTTTTTATTGGCCAAAAATAGTCCGCACGCCTTTTGTAAATAAAGTAAATAAGTAAATTTAAATACGGCCAGTGCACGTATGTCTTTCGTAAGCCAAGTTACTGGCTCAAGTCCATATTGCACTACCGCGCTT
This sequence comes from Sabethes cyaneus, assembly GCF_943734655.1. NCBI lineage: Eukaryota > Metazoa > Arthropoda > Insecta > Diptera > Culicidae > Sabethes > Sabethes cyaneus. Next base: position 67,990,317 of record NC_071354.1, read on the forward strand.
TCTTATTCTTTCTTTGTTTCAATTTTCTTTCCAGTTTCATTTTGTCGGGTCCTTATTTTTTTTTCTATTTTTCTTAGCTCACTACGCGCTCTTACTCGTTTTTCTACTTCTCCTGCCTATTTTGCTTTCTTATTTTACTTTTCCATTTTTTGTTACTTTAAATCATTCGATTGTTCTCGTTTGCATTAGTTTTTCTCTTCTCCTGTATGTTGATTTCCAATGGGCTTTTCCTAATAGAGACGCCTATATTCGTCTTTTATGGTTCCTTTCTGTTTTCCCTTTATTTGTACATCCTGTTTACCTCTTAAACGTTTCTTTTTTATTGTTTTTATTTCCCATATTCTATGTAATGTTTTTCTTTTCATTTCTCACTTACATTTAACTAGTTTCCCTTCCCATTTGTTTCTTCTTTTTTTTCATTTCTTATTTCTTGTTTAGTTTCGAATTTTAATTTCTTCTTTTCTTTTTGTTACGAATTTGCCTTATCCATTTATCTACATCTTTCGGCATTCAGAATTTAAATTTTTGTTTTTCTTCATGTGTCTATTTTTATTTTGCTTTTTCATTCCTCTTTTTCTCCTCTCATTTCTCGTACTATTTTTTCTCTAATTTATTTTTACTTAGACCATATTTCTTCCTTAATTTCTTTCTGCTTTTTACATTTGCTAATATATTTTCTTTCTTCTTTTCTCGATTTCTGTTTCTAATATCCGTTTCCTACGTCTCTCTTCAGCAGCAAGTGTCGGACTAACATTCCTTTCCCTCCCAAATTGACGTTCATGGACGTGGCCAGCTTTGCTATTGATCAGCCATTCCCAATGATTTGCCATTCCCAAGCAACATTTTGATGGTTCTTTGTGCAATTTAAGCTAATCTAGATGAATCGCGGGCAACACACAGGCGGTCAAATATTTCAATCTCAGTCGGTATATTTCAATACTGGTTTCCATTCCCATTTGGTTCCTTTTTTGCTTAGTGCTTTTGACATCTAACAGCATTACTATTCTCAATGCCATATTGTTATACATTATAGTTATCGAGTTTTTTAGCCTAAATCACGTAGGGAGAGAATACAATTCCAGACAATTTTTGAAGTGCGCTTAATAGCTTTTGATGCTTCGAGTGCCGCATGTCTGCCACAGAAAATGCCGATGGATTGCATCTTGCATATTTATCTCTCTTTCTGTGAGTAGTTTTACTTCGAATCCTGTTGGCCAGCATCGCAAACCAACCATTTTTTCTTTCATTCTAGCACCTCTTCCGGTGCTGCTCAAGCCAAAGATGCTGATACCTCTTCCGGTACCCCTTTCTTGGATCGTCGTTATGAAATTCTATAAAGTCTAGAAAAGAATATTAGATTGTACTATATCCCATTTTGTTTGCCAGGGTTCTATATTCTGTACAATGCTCAATGAGTATCTCAGTATCTCAGGCTCATGATCCTATAAGTCGGAAAATGTTTCCCAGTTTCGCAGTTGACCGAATTGATAGCCTTCAAGAATCTCTACCACTCTTAGCTTCTCGCACTGATACAAGCTGATGCAAATATAGCAGATGGGAATCCATACATCAATGCAGGATTACTAATGTTATTACTCCTTCCATTCCTTTACTGTGTGATTGTTTTTGACAAATCGCCTGCATATCATATTTCTTATGTTGAACATCCTCTTACTTTTTGCTATGCCTGTGTTTTGTTACTCATGGATTTAAATATAAATACAAATGTGTATCACACAGTACAGCCAGGCTCAAGCATCGTTTCTCCTCCTACACACGAGTGACGAAATTGCGAAACTGGTTGCAAGCGTCATTCTTTGGACCAGTATTTTCTAGCCAATTTGTCATCCCATGCAAAGTTATCGCTCATCTTAATTACTTTCCCGCACTTGCTGCCAGGCCCCAGGCCAACCAGCAAAACTATCACTTCTGTGTTTCCCGTCTTAATTTCCCACAAATCTCACCACAGACAGTCGGATATTACCGCCCTCGCTCGCTAGCAGTCGAAAACAATTTTCCCTCGCAAGCCAGGCAAGTCAGGAGCCCATTTTTCTCTCCATCATCCCCTTGCTTGCTTGCTTGCTCGGTATACCACTGTCTGTCACTTCAGCCAGTCCCGCATGAGGCGCTGCCTCATCTGCATCACATCAAACAGATTAATGTTCTAGAGCAGAGCCACTCGCCGGTTTTCCCGTCATCCGGTTTCCGTCTGCTGCCAACGAAACAGAATTAAAATCCTAGACAAATTTATCTCCTTGCACTGATTTCAAGATACAGGCTATCTTTCATCTCCGTGACCTCGCCTGCAGCTTCCGATGTAGCAACTTTTATACGATTCTCCTTGGTTGCCATATTGCTATTGCAAGCAATACCCTGTTGGGGATTCAGCCACCAGAGAGTCCAGAGCGGGAAGCGTGAGTCCCACGGGAGGGTGGAAGTGCAACGGCCGGCGCGGTGCACGACGAGGAATTGACTGTGTATGCCCTCGGGTTCTGTGCGGGTGTGCTTTTTATAGAAGGAAGGCATTCGCAGGTTTGCTGCCTGCATAGAACGATGATGGCAGTCTTGAAAGTATTAAGACGAGTACCGACCGCTTTCTCATTCTAAGAAGCGTGCAGTGTTCTCGGAAACGATCCGTGCATTTTTTTTATTTCTTTACTTTTTTGCGGCGGTTCCCAGTTTTTGTAGCCTTGAGACAAAAATCTGTCGAATAAGTAGGAAAAGATTTATACCGAGCTGGCAGCACCGTGAAAAATGTATGCAGCGGCGGTTTTTTTTGTACTGCAAGCTGAATCCCTTTTTCCGATTTAAGATGTTGAGTTAAGTATGTTTTCTTTTGATAAATGGGCTTAAATGAACACAAAGCGCGGTACCTCATTCGTTACGTGAAGGTAAAAATGGATGGTAGCAGGTTGTAGTACATATCCAGAAGCTCAATGTGAGTCCTGTGTAATGCAGTTTTAATCAGATTCAATGAGATTGGAAGCAAATCCCTTTGTGGTTTTAATTAACGAGTCTGTGATAGTTCGGAACAGCATTTTCAATTACTAGATATTGTAGGATGTTACAAAAAATGACCAACGTGACATGACATTTGACAATTAAAATCTGAATATACATTAGGAAAGACAACAATATCAGGTAACGGTTTTGAATACCAATATTAACGATTGTATTTTTCTCTTTTATTTTCCAGGTACTGCGGTCTGACCAGCATGACAGCATGAGAGGCCATAGAAATTCACTTTAATTAGGATTTGAAAACGTATTGGGAATTAAATCCCTCGCTCGCAGAAATGATGTAATCTGTTCAGCGAATACCGAGGCAGTTCGCTGCCATCTAATCCCACACGCATAGCGCTTTGGTCATTACGCGTGCATAGCAGTGAAATCGAACCTTTCTAAATGCATGCAATTTAGACTTTTTTTAGGATACGAAAATAATTGGAAATCCTTGAGAATTTGTGTATGATCGTAATTATTTTTAACTAACTTTTTATCTTTAAAAATCATATTTAATCTTGAGTTCAATATTTGAATATTTGAGTTCAACTCACGTTTTCAACTGCGAATCTACTTAATTTCGGGTGTGCCGCAAGGGAACCATCCGAAACTTTGACTTTTCTGCAGACTCGGAAATTGGTGTTCAGAAGTGGTAATTCTGTCAACCCCAGCATACGTTATGCTAGGGTAATTGAAACATTTTAGTTTTCAATTTGAAAATTTATTGACGACTGTTTGGTTATAATAGATAGCGTTTGGTTCCTGATAGGGCGATTTTTTCAACCTGCGGTGATATTCATATTATAAATTAAAGTTTTGGTCAACGATTCGGTTTTTACAAACAATCCGTAGACCTAAAAGCCATAATACAAACCGTGTACAGCGATTTTTTGTGTGTTTTATAGTATCTCTAGAGTGGGATAAGATGTAAAGGGGAAAGAGTGGGAAATTAGGGAAATAAAGGTCACCTCACTTTTTCCTGCTTCAATATTTTTCCTTTCAATTTTCCCAACCTTTTTAGATTCGCGATTTGTGACGAACCGCCATTTGGGAAAAACTATCGTAGAGTACCATCTACTTCTGATAAATGCAGTTACGATTCTTAAACTCCTCTCGTTCCGTATAGCAGAAGATGTTTTGATGTTAATAATTCTAGTTTTATGTGCCCAAGTGGGAGGTATGTGAGTGGGCTGAATTTCCCATCTACTCGATCTAGAGTAGCAGTCTCCTGGACCTCGGCGCTGACTAGGATCGCAGTTTTCACCGATTTTACCACACGCTCCCATGATCCTCCCATATGAGGTACCAGCGGAGGTTTAAACAACCGTTTAATTGCGGGGTTTGAACCGTAATTGCGCACTGCTCGGTGAGTATTCGAGCTATCTTTATAGCAAATTGTTCGTTCTGATGGCCCCAGGTCCCGTTGTTGGTGCAATACTTCGCCTTTGAACCACTATGAGCAATGAATTTTATTATGTCCCTAAAGCTGGCAGTACAAAGTTTGCAGAACATTAGTAGCACTATTCAGTTAATTGGTGCTTAATTAATGATAATTAATGCTCCTAACGACGAATTTAATTGTTTCATAGGAAAAACCAATGCACTGCTAGCTTTAATTAAAGTTAGCAGGACAATGTTCGGAAATGGCACTTCCGGTGCAGATTGAGCTACCCACGTATGACCATAATTTAATGCTCATTTAATGCTCCAGAGAAAAAATAGTTTCGGTAACTTTGGTAGTCATTTTCCATGAAAAATTGAGCGAAAAAGAGTACATTTTAGAGCCAGCTTTAGATAAAGTTCTGCTTCTGCTTCTTTTATAAATATTGAGTGATGCTAGGGGAACAAGCTGCTCCGATCCAAAGCTGTTCGTAACAAAGATTTGTAGTGACTTCGACTCCCAACAAATTACCCTTACTAACACACCAGAATTTCATCTTTTAGAGTCCAGACGATTCCTGTTTCACAACAAAGGCAATTCATTTACCGAGTTATAGAAATCCAACTATTGGATTCTCATATGAGAATTCTGGTTCTATAGACTAAGCATTCTTTAGGAATCTTCCACAGAACTCTTCCATACGATTCCTGTGCGAGGAACCCCAGAGACAATGTACGAATCTTTCCAGTTCGTCCAGGTAACCTGACATTTGCTGGTTCTCGGAAGTTAATTAATACTCCAACCGGTAAATACTGCACTCGTCAAGCATTCCACACTGGCACGAGCATGATGATGCTCGTCAGCATTCCCTGTCGGTAATTCAGCATATGATCGAAGCTTTCACAGAGTTTACTCCATTGAAGTCGATTTTTTTTTCAAATATTCAGGGAATAAATCTAAATGGTTTGGTTAGGTTTCCATTGCTGCATTAGATCTTCTCTCCATAACAGAATGCTCGCACCTTACCCTTGACATCAATCATAAAGTTTTGTGCAGACCGTCTTGTTTTGATACTGGTACCTACTGCTTCTTCAAAACCAGCTTCTTCTCCAAAACATCTTAAATGTGTTACGAAGCCATGTAGACATGATGGCCTAAAACGTCTACGGCCACGTCTTTTATTATAAATACATCATAGCTAAAGACAGGCCGCGCGTATTGGCAAGATGCTAAATCTTTCCAAAACATCGTCTCACCTTCGCGAGACCACAGGAGGAGAAGCACTCCTATCCGTAGATTTGCTCGTTGATAATACCCGTCTTGAGATGCGGCTGGTTCATCTTGCCACACCCACATATGGCCTGCCAAACTAAGAAAGAATTTTAAGACGAATTGGTCCTTTTTCTCTTTCCTAACCTCCTTAGGAACGGCTAACCATAATGTGGCAACGTAAAACACCTGTCTCGAAAACTGCTTTGTGTCTGCCTTCATGTTAGTCTTGTCGTTCATCACGACGCACCTCGGTTTCGCTTCCCGGCGGCTCCCGGCACAGCTCCCTGGTGCGCGCTTTGCCCGCCGTGTTTCATTTGTCATTTCGGTTCGGCACCTTTCGGACCTTAAACACATAGGATCTGACACGCTTCATCGTGTTCTGGACAAACCAGATGGAAACTACCGCCTTCCCAAGTAACAATTCTAAAGCTACTTAGTTTTATTGTAATTTTATAAAGGTTTTATAGCGGATTGTATTAATTATTTCCTTTGGTTTTATTATGGTATTACGCAATACCAAAAGGATAAGAGCCAAACATAATATAGTTGTGTTAATATAGTTGTTAATAAATGTTGCTTATATTACCACAATTAAACTAGTTGGCTGCACCACGTCTCTTATAAATTTAGTATACATGTAGCGTAGCAGTACAATTTGGTCTTATAACGGTTGCTTGTAAAACCGCAAGAAATCTGTTTGTTTTATAGAGCTGTTAAAACGCTGTTAAAGCTGTTAAACCAATCAGATTTATTGCTTCTATTATGAAGAATATTAGAGTTTAACATCGAAATCATTTTTTATGCGAGGCCATGTTGCCATATTATAGTATTTTGTTTTAGCTCACAAGTAAAAATTTATCAAAGCGAAGTGTTTTGCAGAAAGAAAGTTATTATCAATTGGTTTGCCTGTCACAGGTAGCAACTGAAATGATTTTGCTAGAAATTGAGATAGAAAAATTGAGAATATATTTATTTTGTTAAAACAACCAGTTTTCTAAAATTGTGAAATTTCTATGGCGCGTTGATTTTATCCACCTAACATATCGTATCAATATGCACGATAAAATTTAATGCGCATGTGCTGCAAACCAACGGAGAATGCTAAAAATTTATTAATTATTCTATGGGATATTTTATTATGGTTGCTATAAACCAAATCGATCAGGATAATCTGACAGTCAAACTCTAACTTCTTTGCTCACGGATGTATTGTCAAGTTAACAAAGCTGACGGAGTGATTTAGCTTTTTACCAGCACAAGCTGGATGTTTTATAGCTCTGTTGCGAAAAGCTTCATTAAAATATTGCGGTAACTGTTAAGCAGCGAAAGGTATAATCGGTTTTATTGCTGCTTTTTGGAGAATATGATAAGACTATTTAAGCTTATAACTTGATTCTTAAAGAGGTTATAAAAGCGTTCTGAAGAGTGGGTCCCTTGGTTGGAAGGCGCAGTTATATACGTTCTGGTGGAGATTATAGTTTTATAAGCGGTTTTATGAAATTGGTCATGAAAATCAATAGAGGAGCTTAATATGACTTGACATTGTTGCCAGTTGCCACCGTCGTACATCGAAATATTCGGCCGACGCCTGAACAAATTCAACACCTTTCTGGCCTTCACAACATCTGCTCTCTACGGGTTTCTGGTGCTGCCTCCTAACCATCTGAGTCGCTGCTCCAATGATGGTGACCTTCCATTGGATGAGAAGAATGTTTTGCGCAGTTAGTCATTCATTTGTATTATCTAATTTCTCCGCGTGCGAATTTTCGGGAACTAAAGTATTCTTCAAAGTTGTATAACGGCCTCATTTCGGGATTGAGAACTTGTGAGTCTGGTTAGTAGTAGTAGGTAGTAGTAGGGGAAAGCCACCATCATTTCAAGGATTTGCCAATATATGTAGGTAGAATTACAGTAGATCCAAATTTGATTATCAAATGAATTTCACACTAATGCTGTTACAGAAGGGCCAAAAGGGATTGGGCGGACCCACAAGCAGAGGCACTTGTGCGCATTCCGGGGTTATAAGAGTCGCCTTCCTGCATTAGGATCCTTCCATGTAATAATCAATTTCTGTATCAACTTTAACCCACGTGATGATTTGTTTGTTTTGAATTGAGAAGTGCCATATTTGCTTCAGACTTTAAGGATTCAGGTTGGCAATCCACTCCATTATCCAGCCTTCCACATATATGATATTAGTAATAATACTATTAATAATATGATATTAAGATGAAATGTGATATATATGAGCAAAAATAGAACAATCTCACCAGCGGTCCTTCGTATGAAATAGAGTAGCGTCCTTCGAGGTTCCATAAGTGCTTCTAATAATTAATTTAATTTTTCATTCTGGTATCCAAGTGAAGTATTAAAACTCGTTTTGGCCAAAGTTTTTACTATATAGCAGGAGATGCTTTATAAGCTAAAACGAAAAAAAAATAATTAAAATAACTTATATTGGGCTTACCTATTAGCAAGGCCGTGTGGCTCCGCCGTCTACCCAAAACCGCGGTTTTGAGATCAGACAGCCGGGAACCACCCAACATCGCACCTCCTAGCTTGGCTACTCAATAGCGCATTACCAGGTATGGCCAAGTGGAGGCGCTAGGTAGGGGTTTGGGATGGCTAGAGCTATATTGGACGCTCCTCATTTGCCTTCCCTATTTCATATCCAACTTGTGAGTCTTGTTAGTAGTCTCGATTTTTGTTTTCAAATGCGAGCTCGAACGGATTATACCTCATGCTCCCTTTGTGATGTTGGAATAGAAGTAAAGCCTTGGCACTATTTTGCAACGGAATGTGGCCTTTTGTTTTTTTTTGTTCGTTAGACTTTGCAGCCAACTGTTGTATGTACAAGATAATTTCAAGGCTAGTGCTATGATCCTATTAGCTCTACCAGTTTTTACCAGATCACAGATTGAAACATTACTAATTTGTTAGACCAGTGCTGTTCCTTGAGGTCAACTGGGAGACAAAAACAAACCGTTAATACGGTTTTTATCGTCAAACTAGTCCGAGCACGAAAGAAATGATATAAAAAATTAGAAAAATAAAACAAGCCCAAGCAGCAATTTAAATTTTACTACGTTCCTCTAGTGGTTTCCATGACCAATTTCATAAAACCGCTAATCAAACTATGAACTCCACTAGAACCTTCTAATGAGTGCTATAAAACTTTCTTCCGACCAAGAGCCCAAGAGATATTTTTAGCCTCTTGAAGAGTCAGACCATAAGTTCAAGTAGGTTTACCATACTACTCTGCTGAAAGCAGTAATAAAACCGATTATGCTTTTCGGTACTTGATGGTAGCCGTAATAATATAATGAAGCTATTCGCTTTGTTCGACAAAGCCATAAAGCATAAAGCTTACTACGCAAAAAGCTAAATAGCTTAGGCAGCCTTATTAACTTACAATTATATAGCCGTGACCAACTAAGGTAAAGTTTTACTGTCAGACCATCCTGATCGATTTGGTTTACAGTGACCACAATAAAATGTCCGAAAAATCTATATATATATATATATATATATATATATATATATAGCCTTGTCTGTAGCCAAAACGAGGGGCGCGATATGTATTTTCGCCCACATTAAGCAAAGGCTCAAACCAATCATACCAGAATGCATTCAAGACGAGCAAAAGTAATGTAGTTGCACCTCTTAGAGTTACATAGCGTTTCCGTAGTTGTGCCGCTTATGCGCATTAAGTTTTATCGTGCATATTGGAATGATCAGCGACTAAAATTAACCAGCCATCCAAATTTTGCGCTTTTGAAACCAGTTGCTTAAACAAAATAAATACTCCGATTAGTCAATCTTCGTTTCCAGAAGAATCGAAGTGCCATTCTGACATGAAAACCGATTAATAATTACATCCTTACTGCAACTTACAGTTTGCTTTGATGAATTGTTGTTTCGCGTTCCCAAAAATGCTAGGATACGGCAATATGGCCTCGCAAAAAAAAATGATTTCGGCACTGAACTCTAATATTCTTCATAATAAAAGCAATAAATCGGTTTGGTTAGGGTGTTACCATATTAACAGCACCATTAAACTAACAATTTTATTGCGGTTTGACAAGTAACAGTATTAAGATCATTTTGGATTGGTACTCCATAATGTACTGCTACGCCCTACTTACAGGAAGTTTATAAGAAACTAGCTGACCCGACAAACTTCGTATTGCCACAAATTAAACTGTGTTGTACATAAATCCTGAATCTCGGATGACCTTTATCACAAACTCGAGTTTTGCAAGTTTTTGAGGAGTTCATGGGTGTTTTAATATACAAATTTTCCTCACAGTAAAATATAAAACAACTCCCTCCATTGCTTAGCCTGATACAATAAAGCGGATAGCATTTAAATATTCGCCATCATTACAAACCATTTCGCCGAATACCATTTTGCGGAACACCAAGGAAGGAAAGTAATAGAGGTCAGTAGCAGGGATGCCACATATAATTCTGTGTTTTTTGTTGGAAAAATCTGACAATCTGTACGGCGAGGAAAAATATCTGTGCAAAAATCTGTCCAATGGAAAACAATGAGAGTGACAGAGATAGAGAGTCATTTTGCTGACTATTTCCGTCTCTTTCACTCTCATGTAAAAGCTCAAAAATCTGTTTAATCTATGTAATTCGGCGAAAATCTGTATTCTATGCAAACAGATTCTGTACAGGCGATTTCTTCCAAATATCTGTTAAACACAGAATAATCTGTGCATGTGGCAACCCTGGTCAGTAGATCTAGGAAAATAAGTAAACCTAGATAGAGGTGATCTCTACGGAGCGCTGACCCCCCCTCCGCAATGACCGGCGCTTCCGGCGGCACGTCGCCGGCAACATTCGTTGCCTATATCCATCTCACCCTGAATCATCTAATGTTACTATTGATAGTTTCTGGTGGTCTTGTTAATTGACTAATGTTTTATGAAAAAGTCTAAAGTTTCTCGAGTTCGATTAGTTTTTGAGTTACGCAAAAATGTCTGTTTTAATTGTATGAGAGTCCTTATGGGTGAGGGGTCTTAAACCATCATATAAAAAATTCCTGCCTCCAAAACCCCCCACATACCAAATTTGGTTCCATTTGATTAATTAGTTCTGGAGTTATGAGGAAATTTGTATTTCATTTGTATAGGATCCCCTCCCCCCACTATTGAAGGTGGGAAAGGTCGAAATTCCCCTCCTAAAGAGGGGAGGGGTCTCAATTCACAATAGAAAAAAAATTTGCCTGCAAAAACACGTACAGGCTAAATTTAGTTCCATTTGCTTGATTAGTTCTGGAGTTATGAGGAAATTTGTATTTCATTTGTATGGGAGCCCCCCCCCTCCTAAAAAGGTAAGGAGTCCTAATTCATCATAGAAAAAATTCTTCTCGAGTTATGTGGAAATTTGTATTTCATTTGTATGGAAGTCCCCCCTCTTAAAGGGGAGAGAAGTCATAATTGCCTTTCTAAAGAGGGGAGGGGTCCCAATTCACCCTAGAAAAAATTCTTGTCTCCAAAAACACTCACGTGCCAAATTTTGTTCCATTTGCTTGATTGGCTCTCGAGTTAAGCAGAAATTTGTGTTTCATTTATATGGGAGCCCCCCCTCTCAGTGGGGGTTGAGGTCTATAACCATCATAAGAACCTTCCCTGGCCCCAAAAACCTGTACATGCAAATTTTCACGCCTATTGGTTTAGTAGTTTTCGGTTCAATAAGGAACATCCCGGAACAACAAAAATCTATTTTTATAGGTATAGATATGGCACAACGAACCAGTTTTGTCAACGTTTTATAGCTAACTATAAGTAGTTTTTGACTCGTATCATCTTAGTATTGCGCAACATCATGATAAAACCAGAGATAATTATTCATATCATAATAAAACCTTTATAACATTTAAATAAAACTAAGCTGCCTAGGATTGTTACTTGGCAATCCAGATATTACCTACCGGGATAATATTCAAAAATATAGCCTTTGAAGAGACGACAACCACACTTAAGTTTGCTATGAGCTGAGGTTAACTAAGCTTGATAAAGCTAGATAACTTATCGTTAACGTTTCAGCTTACTCTATTCAGCCATCCTCAGAACTGATTTATTTTAAAAAAAGTACAATTAACAATCTTGGCATAAAATTCAAATTACAAAATTCACTTACAAACAAGTTATAAACACTCAAATTCAAACTCAAGCCATTTGCTACCGTTGCTGGTTCACTGTTTCAGCGTCTAAGTGATCTGATTTGATTTACCAATCCGTTAATTACATTACAATTACGTTAATCGCATTTTCGTAAATTGCGCAAAATTGGTCGGTAGAAAAAATGATTCCAAAAATTGGAAGTCGCTCAAAAAAAATTAATTTGCAAGTTTAGAGTTGCACGTGCAACCGGCAAAAGAATTTTCCGAATGTAAAAATATGATTTTATCATTTTTCGCTCAAACTACCGTTCCATTTTTGAATTTTTCACCTAGGCAGTTCAGACCAGATCGGCTACAGTCAAACTTTGACTAGTTGGAATATGAAATTGCCACGCTTACGCACAACTGACGATCTCGACTGCAAAACGACCACCTTGACAAGAAAATTGATTTCAATTTTCAGTCCGTGATATGCATGTGTCGTCTGTGTTTGGGAAGATGAGAAATCAGGCAGAAAGTTACTCTGGAGCAAACTTCATATTACTTTGAGTAATTCTCATTAAAACGGAACCACTACTTACACGAGATCTTCAAATGTTGAAACTTTTGTACTAGATAAATTGAAAATGGAAAGGAAGAAAGTGTCTGATGCGAAGAATGATTAATTGATTAAACTGGAACATTTCAATATAAACCAAAAATATATTGGTTGGTGTAGTGGCAGGTGGATCTCGCACACACACACTCTTTCGGTTACTAACTGAACCGCATGTTTCTATCACACTGATCAAGTAGATAACAGTTTATCCTTTCGGCGGTTGAAACAAAAAGCAGTCATACAAAAAAATATCGTCGCAAGAGGACTATGTGGTGCGAATATAGAATGATTTGAGAGTAAAACAAAACTAGGTACTACACTACGTAATATAACGGGTGGTAGTAGTTTAGGTAGTAAAACATTCGGGTACCAACCAAAAGAGTGTGCCATTGCACAACCATTTTTGGTCTATATCGAAATTTTCCAGTTCATCCAATTTATCATTCTTCACATCAGATACTTCCCCCCTTTCAAAAAAATAGTTCACGTCATGTCCGCGTATAGAGTCATAATCCAAAAATTCGAAAACTGTGGAAAAATTCAATTTTTTTTTAAATTCCACTTCATTGAAAAGCCCTTTCTTTTTCTTGACATAGCCAAGTCATTTGCTATTTCTTTCTTGGAAAATTAGCGAAATATCACTCAATAAAGATGACATGGTTTGCTAAAAATCATGGTTTTTGAAAACTATTTGGCCCCTTGGGGAACGACGGGTCTACTTTTTCGAGGTGTTGAAAGTATAATTCTCATTTCTTTAACCATTTTCAACTAATCAAGTACAGAAGTGTCAATATTTGAAGACTTCCTGTCAGTAGTGGCCCCATTTCAACAAGAATTACATATTCTAATTAATTGAAAAATTCAAATAAAACCAACCAGCCCTCGAATCGGCTGACTGGTTATATTTGGAACTGATATTTATTTCGGGTGCATTCCAATTTCACGTGAATTTCGATTTTGTCTAGTAGTTTACTTATCGAACTGGAAGAAGAGCTTGTTTTGTGGTCAACGGCCTTCTCTCATATTAATTGGAAGATTTATGCCATTATTGTATTTCACTCCAAATTCTCGGCGTCTAATGGCATCCATAAATTATGTTAGTACGTCTATTTCTTCAGCTAAAATTCAGCAAAATTTTGCAAGTGAACAAAAATAAATATTTGTGGGAAGTTCAACTAAGCTCAAGTAAAGAAAACATTGCGAGAAATTTGGTTTGTTGGTTTTGAGGTTTTTCCTATCGATGAGTCCAGAACTAGAAGTGCTTAGTTCGGTCCATAAATCAAGAGAATAATTCCTCCGTTGGATCCATGCCCTGCTTAGCACAAGAAAGATAAACCAACCGGCCTGGCCTGATTTGTTTTCGGTTCTACTCTTTCAATGCCAGATAGAATTATCGTTTCCTTTTCCTGGCACCGATTGCCATGCTCTTTCTCCGTGGGCATTCATTTGGCACGATTTCCAGCGCAAACACACCGACCAACCAGGTCATGCACAACAAATGTGCACTCACTAATTAGATTACCGCAACCCAACTATTCGCTTGACCTGTTCTTTCGGGCCAAGCTTTGGTTTGCGCTGTGTGTAATTGCGTACTGCTGTAGTACTTAACCATGCGCCCCCATCAAACTTCCTGTGGTACCGAACGTTTCCATTTTGTACTTCCTTTCAAATTTAAAGCCCATTTCAGCCGCTCATCTCAAGCTCCACCATCTCATCACCACGTTTATAGTCTCCATAAAATTTCCATCTTCTGGTTTCGGGTGCTGGTCACAATTTCCTATAAATTGTCAACTTATCGCAACAGGATTGCGTCGCATTTGTCTGAAGAAACAAACAGCCCATCCGTCGTTGTTTGCTTGCTTGCAGGCAAGCCCATCTCCGAAAAAATGCGATAAAACTCGTCAGTATCGTCAGCAGGCGTAGCGTAGTGTAATAAAACGACACTGGAAGCAATTTATGGCTCAACTTGCTATTGTTGTGTTGGCTTGGCACTCAACTTACTTTATCGTATGTACCAGGACGACGAGCCCGGGGTCCGGGGAAACTCTTCTGTTTTATTGGCCCGAATCGTGCCAATTTGAAACTGACGAAACGGCTGGATGTATGGATTGCGGATTTCAAACGAAGCTCAAATCAAATAGAATTATAATCGGCATTGTTTTCCACTATTTGGTCTGTACAACACTCGAAAGGACCGGGTGTTTTCCCTTTTAGGGCTTTTCCCGGCGGAGACAGATGTAAGCACATATATATGCCAGATGTCAACGCCCTGTGCAACAACAAAAATAAAACTTGCTATATACTTTTTCGCTGCTTTTCCGATCTCGTTTGTTGCTGGTGAAGCTTTACCTGTGTGGAAAGCGGGGGAAGATGAAAGCTTCCAAGTAATTAAAAATTCAAAACGCCCCATGCAATATATGATGCTGGCTGTGCAACAAGCACATTCTATTTATAGACAGGAAGTTTTTTAATTTGTTCCAAATGCGGGACACTCAAATCTCTTTCAATGGAAGGGAAGGCTGAGGCATCATCAACTTTTCCCAGCGGTTCCGTCCGACGGTAATGAAATTCCAACTCACGAGAATGCGGTAACGTAGTTGAATACAGCTGTGTTAGCTTATTTGCATGCTTGCTGTCTGCATGGAAATCGATAAGAACGAAAGTCAAGCATAATAACAGGATCAGAACTGCTTACCGTGCTGCTGCTTCTCCTAACTCCACCTTAAGCCTCCCATTTGTTTCGGGATTCAATCAAGAAACCTGTCTAGGTGTGGTTAATGAAAATCTTTTTCATCCCTCCGACCGAATGGTGTGGTGTGAAGAGGGCGAGGACGAAAAGGTAGTGTTATGTATCAGGTAAATCTCTCCCCTTTCGGAGCCATAAATTATCCATTTTCGGCGGCGGAGGGATTGCATGCCCTTGGCAGTGCGCTGCTGACTGGTGGGCGGCAATAGACGGGGTTGTGCAGACCACAGCGAGGTACCTATGTTTTCCGGTCGTGTGAGAAAGTAGACAACGGTATGCGAGGGCTTTTTTTCGGTGACATATATCGGATAGATATATCAGCTATGTTTAACTAGGATGACGGTACAGGTACATTGGTAACAATGTCTCGCTTGTTGGGGGAATTTTGCAGCGTCGTGCATGTATTTATACGTTTTTTTCAGGAAATCATATCGGAAAATGGATTAAACTGTCAACAAGGGAACAAGGGACGGTAAATCAGTTGAACATATTTGATTATCATTTATTATTAGAACTTGTTGATTCTTTTCGGTGAAAATCAAAAAACTATTGATTTGGTGTGACGTTTCTGCCTACTGTTTTCCTTCGGCCATCATCAGACGTAATAACGCGTCAATTCTGCATCATCACTCACAACCCAATTGTTGTGAGTGATGATGCAGAATTGACGCGTTATTACGTCTGATGATGGCCGAAGGAAAACAGTAGGCAGAAACGTCACACCAAATCAATAGTTTTTTGATTTTCACCGAAAAGAATCAACAAGTTCTAATAATATTAGTGTCACGGTGATCTAAATAAGCAAATAAATATTTGATTATCTGCAAGTGAGTCTCCTATGCATATGAATGTGTCGTCTGTGTTTGGGAAAAATGTAGAGAATTATCACCTGCACACTTATCAGCACTTGTTTAGCGATCGAAGTACAATTTTTTCTTCTATGCAAATCGATTAGTAGCAAAATTTTTGGTCGAATAATGTGCTTATTATTGTCCTCCAATTGTAACATCGAACTAGTTCTAAGTGTTAAAAGACTGTAAAATATTAGTCATGTTTTGGCTCAAGGATTATCCCATGTTTTTCGATAACCACTAAAAAATATGTTTTTGGACGCTTCTTACCGTATTTCATTCTAATCTACCGCAAAGGTCGAAAGTATTGCTACAAACAGCTTATCGAAAAGCTGGTACACGTTTGGTAAACACCTAGCGGTCCGTGTGTCGCATGTGTGTTCCTCGTTGGCAATAATTCCTACCTTTTGGATCCGATTTCATCAACAAAAGCAAGTTCATTAGTGTGACCAGTTACACCTACCCATCCACTGGCAAAATCGGCCAAAGAGGAGGTGGCGGTCGAGATTATTATTTAGTCCTCTCTCTCTCTTAGAGCTAACCGGACCGTGCCACGTCACGTTACCTGGCAGTTAGGCAGCCACAGCGCAGCACACAGAGCACAGAGTCGATTCTACTACTACGGTCAAGCCGCTGCGCTCCGCTCGACTGGCAAGTTGCTGATGCGTAGGATCACGTTTCAGCTTGATTTACGGCCAGCCTTTGGGAGTCGACTGACTGGCGCAATAGCGCTTGATCAACTTATGGCGGCGGCGGTTCCTCGGTATGTAAGTACCTACATGACAAACCAACTCTTACCGGCCGGCGACGGCGCTGCTCTTCTGCAGGGAAACGTGACCCATGCCTATATTGAACTGTACCTCAACTGTTGATACTTCTCGTGTTGTGATTTTGCCTTTTTACCTGATACTTAAAGTGTGTGCACTCGATTTACGGGAAACCACGTATTCTGTTTTAAAATCAACCACCCGAAAAAAACGGACTTCAATCAATTATCGGTTCATCGTTTAACTACTGAGTACCGGAAAGGATGAAGCCATCGAGCGGCTTCCGTTGCGGCGTTGTATGTGCTGGATGCTGCCCGTCTGGACGGTAGTAAATTGTGAGATACTCCCGTTATCTCAACCGGTTTTACTAGCAAACCGGTGACGACAGTTTTACAGCTCTCTGTTGTCCTTTGGCTGAAAGATTAAACAGTCACTGGGGAATCTCATGGCAGAAGGTAGTTTACGTTGCGATCCTTCCCCTTTTTTAGTTTTTTATAACTCAACTATAAATATCAGAAAAATATGCTATGCAGTTAAAAATGTCTCTACCAGTCTCCAAGGCGGCAGCTTTTTAGCAAGTTTTTCTTGTACAAATTGTAATGATGTTGGACGTCTCCGACGTATAGTTTTTCCGTATACGTTTTTGAACGACTGTTGTTGAATTGCTTCTTACCTATCACCTATTGAAAAACTTGCTGTGTGAGTTGAATAGAGTTTTTTAAAGTTTGAAACAGCTTTTTGAATGTTAAAATGTGAAACCATTGATTTATTAGATGTGCCCCGAAGAAACAATTTACGATTGTTTCTTTTTGGTTGCTATTCATAGCGATGATTTGATCAATTTTAATTTTGCTGAATAAAATTAGGCTATATTTTCCCATCAAACCCGTTCTCCCCATGATTTTCCATGACTCTTTGTGTTCGATAGAATCACATGCAGCCTTGTAGTCGTTGAGCAGATTGTTATGAACCTTTCCTACCGGCCGCCATGATTTCTGCCTGGGCGTTTTAGGTGTTCGTTGAAGTGCCGCTTTCAAACTTTCGGTCACCAACCGTCTTTCCACGGCTTGACGAGTAGCATTGTGAAACTTTGCATATTAAACGTATTGCATTTGGGTAGAAGCTCTATTAATGGCGCAGCTTAGCACAATGTAATTCCGTTTTCTTGTTTACTGGGATTGATGCTGGGATAAATGAATTTTCTGGTTCACCCAGATTGTACCAATAGTTGTGCTAATGTTTCTTTAATTGATCTTGGTGTTTCTATAATTACGCTGTTCCATAATTTTTCTACGTAATAGCGCAACTATGAAAGCGAACGAATTAATGAAGGTTGACGCAGCTAAAGGTACGAATAATTGAACTATTCAGAAGCAATGAGTAATTCTCGCTGGAACGGGGCCACTACTGACACGAGGTCTTCAAATATTGGAACTTTTGCGCTTAATTGGTTGAAAATGGTTAAAAAATAAGAATTACACTTTTGATACCTCGAAATAGAGGACCCCTCGTGCGCCAAGGGGTCTAACAGGTTAAAAAAAAGTTGAATTTTGAGCAAACCTTGAAATCTATGTCATGTGATATTTCATAAATTTGCCATGAAACAACTAACAAATGGCCCGGTTCTGTAGAGAATAAGAAGTAAAATTTTTTGGCGGCTCTCCTCTTTACATAACCGTGTCGTTTGTAGTTTGCTTCATAGCAAATTTTGGAAATATCAATACATATCACAATAATTATTTGAAAATTATGAGCCTTGCTTCAAATAACTGGTTGTTTTATTCAGTTAATGCCATTGCTTACCTAGTTTATGAATGTTTCTTGTAGCATTTTTCCTCAGCTTTCCAATGGTGGTCTTAAAATGAAAATCGGTAAGGGGGCTCATGGTGAAAACGTTGATTTTTTGATAAAATCCAATATGGCGACCAAATCCAAGATGGCCACCAAAAAATTTACTCCATTTGAAAGCCCTGTTCTTATTCTTTACAGAACCGAGCCAGTTGTAAGTTGCTTCATGGCAAATTTATGAAATATCACATAATATAGATCTCAAGGTTTGCTCAAAATTCAACTTTTGGCGTAGGACTACGTCTTTCAGGAAGGTAGCTGCTATAGGGGGTAATTCCAAAAAATCTTTCTCGAAAAGTGGTCAGGTTTTGAACGCTAATAGCTTAGTGGTTTCCCGACCGATTTTCAATATTCTTACACCAATCGATTGGAAAACCTTCTAAGAATTTACCCAAATGCAGAAAAGTATGGATTCTTGATGTTAAACTATTGAAAAATTAAAAAATAATAAACCTATGTTTTACCAGAATGCTCGCTTCGTGATTGGTTGTTGGAAATGACGTTATCAAAGTGGAAACGCCTTTTCACGCTTCGGCTTATAATACAGTCAATTTTCAATAGGTTTCCAAGATATTTACACCAATTGATCGGAAAATCGATTTGGAAAATATTGACTAATGATTTTCAATGCGCGTCATTGAAAAATTGAATTATTTTCATATTTATGCCTTCCCACGTCAGTGCTTCCCTAGCACGGATGACAGAAATATTTACGATATGAGTTATGGGTTAAGCTTCCATATGATTGCATTTAATTTACGCCCTATAAACTCCGATCGAAAATTGTTGAGCTTCAGCTGTTGCTGTTTCGCCGGATGAAGTAACGAAGACATCCAAATTCACCAAGCGAGACGCCAACAAACCGAAGAATCCATCGACTCATCCGCCAGTGAACGACTGCTGCTATGCATTTTACTGCGCATCGTCAGTCGGTCAGCGGATTTCGTTGGTGATACATCAGCAAGCAGCTAGCTTGCGACATTTCGGCAGGCAGCTTTCGAGTCAAATCCGTGGCATAATTTTAAAGGTTGTATTTGAAACCGTGTTTGCCTTACGGTGCATATCGTCGTCAGTTGGTCGTGTTCATCGGCTGCTGAGGAAAGTATGCTAAGCGTGTTGGAGCTGGAGCACTCGTCTCGCTGCCATGATGGAATATCTGGCTGCTGAAGTTCTAGAATTAGCAGGAAATATGCTGCTCGCGACAACAAAACGACCAGAATTATGGCACGTTACTTGCAGTTGGTCACCTGGCCTGGACTGGTATTTCATCGTGACTCATGACCATACACGAACGGCTTCGTCGATCGCATAGCTGCTGAGGCTTTCTGGCTGGTCCGTTGCAACAAGCCGTGCCTGGTTAGCGGTTATTGATACTTCACTTCAAATTACGTAGTCGTGCTAACGTAAGAACTAGAATGACTCTTAAATGTCTTTGGACACTTTACTTTTTTGTTCTTACAAAGTATAAAAATTACCTTTTTTGCCGACCGGTTTCGGGTAAGTAGTTACCCATCTACGGGGCCGAGTCCAACTAATTATGTTGATGAGAGCAGCTACAGACTTAACTTTGTTAAGCCGTAGAGCGGCGATACTATTGGAGCATCATCCTCGTTCATCAGTGGCCGTTCAGCTGTGAGGATGTGTAATGACTCCCACGCATTCAAATGTGATGATTTTCGTACATTTTTTAAAAGTTTAGCACTATTCCAGTTTATCACATGTTCACTGCTAATGGCATGCATTGCCACACTGGAGTCATTAGTACGTTTATTTTCGGTTGCAGCTTTATGTTCTTTCACGCGGACTTTAATTTTTCGACGAGTTTGGCCAATATATATTGCCGGGCAATCTTGACACTCGATTTGATAAATTCCCGATTTTTCTTCGGCGGGGACTTTATCTTTCGTGTTACAAAGCAAATCCCGTAGTGTATTATTGCTTTTGTACACTACGTGATACCCATGTCGTTTAAAGCGTTGCTTAATCGGATTGGTGGCTTTCGGGTAGAATGGCATGCTGATTCGTTGTACATCATCTTTCTGCGGTTGTAACGTAGTGACATTTTTCCTGTGTCTCTTGCGCTCATGCAGACGAATTATTTTATCGACAAAATTATTATCGAAACCGTTGATTCTAGCAGCTTCGTATATTTTATCCCTTTCCGTTACAAAGTCCTCTTTCTCCATCGGTATGCTGACAAGGCGGTGTGCCATTGCATGGAAAGCCGCTTGTTGTTGCGCGCCGTAATGGTTTGAATCCGACGTTATGTAGCGGTCCGTGGATGTAGGTTTTCGGTATATGCCAAACTTCAGCGAATTGTCCTCTTTTTTAGTTATTAGCAGATCCAGGAAGGGTATTTTTCCATCCACTTCTTTTTCGACCGGGAACTTTATTGTAGGATGTCGGGAATTTAATAATTCGAGCGTTTGTGAAAGGTGTCGTTCTTTCACGATAGCGAAAACATCATCTACATAACGCTTCCATACTCTCGGAAAGTATTTTTCTTTTTGTAATGCCGCCTCAAAGTCACTCATAAATGATTCCGCCAAGAGTGGAGAGATTTTATTACCCATACTAAGGCCAAATGTTTGTTTGTAAAATTTTTGTCTGAACGTAAAGAAATTCTGGTTCATGCATTGCTCAACTATTGAAACATAGGCTTCGATATGGGTATGTGAAGCTCGGCTTTGTAAGAACAAAAAAATAAAGTGTCCAAAGACATTTAAGAGATTGATACTTCAATTTACCGAAAAGAGAATTAGGTTAGGTGCGTTAGTGCAAGTTTATTGCAAGCTAGAGTTATGATAATCAAACAATCCTTTTAAGGATCACACAACGATTGAAGAGTTTATTATATTTTCTTGCCCAGATAATACCATAATAACACAGACAACGAAGGAAAAGTTGAACTTTTCGCCGTTGCGGACGACCAACAAACGGCGGGAATAAGTTTACTGATCACGGGCGACATTTTCTACCACTTCCAAAAAGTCTGCAACTTGTAAATGCTTTATTATCAGTGTTCTTTTTTTGAAACTGCAGAAAAGTGGTTTTCAGCTTTTTGAAAACTCGCGCGTACCGTCTACCGATTACCAGAGAAAAAACCCGAATTAATCCACCTAGCGGCGTGATCTAGCCTTTCTACTGCCACAATAATCATTATTTAATTTCGCAGGAACATCTATAATTAACTTGTCTATATTTTTACATATCCGTTCCGTATTCCTCAAAATCCTTATTTGCCAGTAAAATTCACAACGTATTGCGTAGAATAATTATATTTTCTTTCCTTGGGTGCGTAAATACTTGTAAGCGTCATTTATGTTACTTGATGAACACCTTGTTTAGTTTTTTATAATCGGTTGGCCTTAACTTTCGGGCTTCAGAGCCACATACGAAACTTGTTTTGAATTGACAATATGAAATATGTGTTCATAGCAGATTTTTTGATATTTTGATATTAATACCATACGTTCAAAAGTTAGCATCTTTGAAAAACAAGAGTTCAGAAAAATTATTATTATACTTCGCTTTTGAAGAAAAAGGATATCGACAACAAAATGATTAATCTCAAAATTTTACTATTAGTTTGCTTGGCTTGAATTTTTCAATATATCTGAATTAGAAAAAAATAACTGAATAGAGCATTAGATATGAAAAAGAGAAATTGAACTTTTTCTTAGCTGGCGCTCCTTCAAATAATTATTTTTGCATGAAAATCAAAACTTAAGCTTCTTTTGAATGTACTTTCATGAAAAGATAGTCTTGATTAGCTTAATCGCATCGTTTTTACAATGTTAGAGGGTTAGGAAAACAAGATGAGGTCGAAAAATAGTGCAAAAGCTGCGCCATAAACATGCTTGAGAATGGGAAATATGATCGATATGATGTCCAGTGCTTGTCATTTTTGATTTATTTATTAAAACATGATACATGACATAAGACATCTGTCCTTTAAAATGTTACTAACGAAAACAAATCTTACAAAATTACTACCGTGCAACGTTTACTTCCTATTTTTCATGTAACATTTCTAAGCTCTAGTATCTATTGATTGAAAAGAGTATCTATTGATGCGCAAAATTTGTTTGAAATTTGTATAAATTTATTTGGAAAAATCAACTCACTAGTATTTTTAATCCAATATACCACTATATCTACATGCTTAAATTAACTTCTGTTCTTTGCTTTTTGCTTTTCTTGTACAACTGTGAATAACAGCAAGTGAAGAAAATGACAATTGAAATCTGAAATCAAAGAAAAGAAAACACTTTTCAATTGAATCCCACTATTTAATATTTATTTGCAACAGATACGTAGTTCGCCTACGACGTGCAGGCTTCATCAGTATCGAAGTTTTTTTTTTATTTTCTTTGATTTCAGAGTTCGTATTCCACAAAGAGGCTTCAAAAACTTCAGACAATTGACATGTTTCTCACTTTTCTTGAATTTCATTGCAAATTTAAAAAATGCAAATTGTCATCACATACACACACATACATACTACATACATACATACATACATACATACATACATACTACATACATACATACATACATACATACATACATACATACATACACACATACATACTACATACATACATACATACATACATACATACATACATACATACATACATACATACATACATACATACATACATACATACATACATACATACATACATACCTACATACATACATACATACATACATACATACATACATACATACATACATACATACATACATACATACATACATACATACATACATACATACATACATACATACATACATACATACATACATACATACATACATACATACATACATACATACATACATACATACATACATACATACATACATACATACATACACACATACATCACACACATGTCATACATTGAATACAATCAACATTTGATTGATATGTTTTGATTTCAAACGTTTTAACGGTTTAATATACGGTGCTTAAGTGTTAAAGTTTGAATAACTTTTGAATGAACCGTCCGATTTTAAATAACTCGGTTTCGTTTGATAGATCTCAGCAGTAATTTTCAAATAATCATAAAATGTGTGATGTTTTTCATTAAATTAATGCTTATATGTTACATAAATATGTTTTAAATACTATTTTTTCACATTTCTTTATGTAACTTTCAAACTACAAGTCCAATCGTCATGAAATTTGGAAGTTAAGGGTTTGCAAGGCTCCTCTTTCATATGCAATCAATTTTGTTCAAATCGGTTAAGAGACCTATGAGATAATGAAGTCCCATATTTTTCGTATTTTTATACATAACTTTTGAACTAAAAGTCCGATCAGTATGAAATTCAATAGCGACCAATGGGACACCTAGACCTTTCATTTGACACTAAGAACATTAAAATCGGTCCAGCCATCTCCGAGAAAAGTGAGTGAGATTAAAAGCGTCACATACACACACACACACACATACATACACACACACAGAAAATGCTCAGTTTTTGAAACTGAGTCGAATGGTATATGACATTCGGCCCGCAGGACCTTCTTTCCATTTCCGGTTTTCCAAGTGATTTCTATACCTTTATACTATATATTTATATAGTAGAAAGGCAAAACACTATTCAACGTATAAACAAATCATGAAAATTTATTTACTGTTTGGTTTAGTGTAACTTCGATTCGTTTTAATAAAATAGATTTAATCAATTCATGGAAATAACTCCGAAATCGGTTGAAGATTTAACATGTACAATGTTACTACTAGGATAAACGTTGCGTATGTATAGCCCAAAACTTTGGGCTTAAGCGTCTTTCTAAGACTTGACCCTTCTTTATCGACAGTAGGGTTGGGAACTATCATAAATAATCGTTAATTGTAACTATCAGTATTTTTCAGTACGTTACTGATAACTATCAGTAAATATTCGTAATTTTACCCATCACGGCATTGAAGCAAAAAGTAGGAAATTGCAATATTAGTTATTCATTGTCAGTTTACATTGTTTACCAGGCGGGCTTCATGGGTTCTGGCACAACTACGGACCAGATTTTTACCATTCGACAGATCTTGCAGAAAAGTCGAGAATACAGCGTATCCAAGTCCATGCATCGCATCTTTATTGATTTCAAAGCAGCATACGATACAATCGATCGAGACCAACTATGGTACATAAAGCATGAAACCGGTTTTCCGGATAAACTGACGTGACCGATCAGAACGCGGACAAGTACACTAGTAAGGAGATATAGCGGCGCATTCAAGCGGTAATTCGAGCCTTCTTTGTCATTCGCAAAACATTACGATCAAGAACACGCTACCGTACGAAGCTGACAATATACAACACCCTTATTAAACCAATAGTTTTTTATGTACTTGAAGCTTTGTTCGAGCGGGAGGTATTCTGGACGATATTTAGCGGAGTGCAAACTGGAAGCGGAGCGTGGCCGTGACGTATGAACTACGAGCTACTTGCACTGCTTGGATAGTTTCCCGTCGTACGTCTGGCGAAAGTCGGTAGGCTACGGTGGGCCGACCACGTCGTAAGGATACCGGGTGACAGTGCGAGGAAAACAGTTCTCTTCAACAACCCCACCGGCCGGCATCGTGAACAGGGGGCTCAACGTGCAAGATGGCTAGACCAAGTCGAAAGTTATTTTCGACTTCTGAGACAACTGGGAAATTGGGAACAAGTGCCCCAATATCAAGTTGAATGCAGACGACTGCTTGAAACAGCACGAGTCACCCCGGCTCTAAGTTGCTGATGACGAAGACGACATATTGTGTCATCATCGTCTATAGTACGCAACTACCGACCAATAAATTTAATCTATCTAGTTGTTCTAACGGGATGACGTAACTGTATCCATAAATGACAATAACAGCGAAACCTCACTAATAAACAAGAGCTATTTATTAGTGAGGTTTCGCTGTTATTGAAGGAAGAAAGTGGAAGTGGGAAGAAAGTCGGTCAGCTGGTGGAATCCAGAAGTCAAGAAGACTGTTAAGCTGCGAAGAAAGATGCTGATTAAGATAAAGAAACTACCCGACGATCATCCAAAAAAAAATTTCGAAAGCATTGAAGGCGTTTTACTTGGCTCGGAATAACTCCAGTAAAAGGCAAAACGTAGTAGGTAGAAGGAGTTCCTTCAATTCCTTAATCCTAGTACACCAATCAACCTTTTCCGGCGAAATGTTCGCAAGCTGAACGAAAACTCTTCAGGCTTCTCCCCGACTCACCTTGTGGATGGGGTCCAAAGATCCAAAGGATATTGCCGATACCATTGCAAACTATCTTCAACAAGTGTACCAACCTTCGGTTGGTTTCGAGTTCTAACATGCCAGTCGTCGTATGTTCGAATCTCGGCTAAGCGGTGCTGCTAGATAGAGTCGGTAGGATTTTTACACTTGCCCCGTAACTGTCCTATACTCTAATAGTCGGCTGCGAAGCCTGTCGATAAAGAAAGGTCAAGTCTTAGAAAGGACGTTTAATCCTACGGCTTTGCTTTTTACCAACCTTCGGATTTGGATAAACCATCTGTCTCTGCCCAAGTAACAATTCTAAGTTAGTGGTTCCTTTAGTGGTTTTCATGACCAATTTCATAAAACCGGTAATTCAACTATGAGCTCCACCAGAAGTTTCTGATGACCGCTATAAAACTGTTTTCTGACCAAGTGGCCCACTCCGCAGAATGCAGCCACCGCCATAATTTGATAAAGCTTTTCGCCCTGGTAAAAGCTAAATCAGTTCGCCAGCTTTGTCAACTTGTAAATACACATCAGCAGAAGTAGAGCAGAAAAGTTAAAGTTTTACTGTCAGATCATTCTGATAGATTTGGATTATAGCAACCATATTAAAATATCCCATAGAATAATTAATAAATCTTGAGCAATCTTAGTTCGTTTGCAGCATATGCGCAATTAATTTTATCGTGCATATTGATATGACAGGTCGATAAAATCAACACGCCATTGAATTTTAGTAATTTTCTAAAACTGGTGGTTTTAACAAAATAAATATATTCAGTTATTCAATCTCAATTTCAAGGAAAATCATTGTAGTTGCTTCTTGTGACAGAAAAACCGATTGATGATGACTTTCTTTCTGCAAAAAACTTTGCTTTGATGCTTAATAGGATCATAGCAACTGGCCCTGCAATTGTCCTTTACTCTAACAGCTGGCTGCGAAGTCTGTGGGAGGTAATTTAATCAACCACATCAAATTCGGCACCAACTTTTCAAAAGAGGCAATCTGCAAAATGTAAACAAACCGAGTGAGGGTTTCTTTCCCTATGCTAGTCCAATTTTAATATGGTTTTATAGAGAGCTATAAGTATGTTTTGACTCGTTTCCTCTTGGTATTGTGTAACACCACAATAAAACCAGAGGTAATGATTAATTCCACAATGAAACCTTTTTAAAATTCAAGTAAAACCAACTGGCTTTAGAATTGTTAGTTGGGTGGGACGTATCGACGTCGATAACCAATACAATCGTGACATCTCTATGAGTGGATTGCTCTTAATCTTTATTTAAACTTTTTATCCGATGAAGTAAAGCAATAAATAAATAAATAATTTTGGCTGCGCTACCACTACCTTGCTTGCGAATAGTTGCTTGGTAGCTTAGGATATGGTTAACAGTCGAAGCCGCAACATATTTGCTTTCTAAAAGTTGTACCATATACTTTTTGCCGAGATTTCTGTGGCAGCTCGTAGAAGTGTACAACGCGTTCCCGACATGCTTCTTGTTTCGACGCCATTTCAGGCAAAACTGGGTAAGCATAAACAATACAAAAAATACTGACAGAAAGAGGGAATGAGAGCTAACACAAAAATACTCTCATTTCTCTCTGAGTTCGTTTGTTGTTGAGTATAGGGACCGCGAAAAAAATCCAAAATTTTAGTTGCCACCCGTTAAAGTATTATTTTTTTTATTCTATATTAGCGAGGTTTTCAGCCTGCGGCTGGTTCGCCTAAGAAGCATTATTTTGTTAAAGTTTGTCTTCTTTAAAGTATCAAAAAATTTCATACCATTTAAAAACCTTTGTTGATTTGTCTTCTACCGCAAATCTCGTTTTTACTAATGGTTCGTATTTGGTACGAGAACGCATTCGTAGTACATTTTGCACCAGAACGCATTTGATGCACGATTATTATCTGGCAGCGGTATTGACGAGATCGGACTGTGAAGATTGTAGGTAAGAGAAAATATACCTACTTGTGCAATTATCACCTACTCAATGTGATGTTGTCGTAGTTCTGTGGTTTGCGGCGTCGTCAGGTGTTCTTACGAAAATGTGACAAACGAGCTCAATTTTGATTCCTGATCATGTCAGCATTTTTCCGAGAAAAAAGAGTTTTCGCTATTTTCCGATAGATATCGGTATTATAGTATTTTTATCGTGAGTTTTTTCGTACATTCGTATAACATAGGAAGAATTTTTTAAATACAGTAATTCGTACGCAACTAACTTTTTACGAACAGGATAGATTTTGTTAATCTATTTTGTAGTAGAAAACAACAATAGAATTCGTGAAACAAGCGCTAATTTTCATACTATAAAGCATGCTTTATGCTGGTAATCAATAAAATTTAAAACAGTAATCTTGCCTGCATCTGGAATTCTCTTTCCTTTATAATAAAAAAATCACCCTTATAAAGTTTTTCCATAAAGTGCACGATATGCACAACATGGCATGTATAACTAGCATACTTCAATAATGCCAATCTGAAAGCAACTGATTGTATAGAGTACGAAAGTTCCTCTTTAGTTTAACCGGGATAAAATAAATTGACAATCTAACTTGCTGTGTCGCTATTATCACTGTTTGAATGCGACTACTAGACATAAACAATGCGGCATTCATGGCCGGTTGAGGAGACAACCTGCACAGATAAAATACTTCAACAACTTCAACTCTGGTTATGGATCGACGTCGTCTCGTGTCACATAAGCTAGGAGCTTTAATTTCACGTTGAAAGTTCTTCAGTCCACATTGATGGTGAAAAAAGTGTCCTCTGTCTGTCACTAGGGTCCTTGAGAGAAGAAATATACGCTACAGGAGGATTGCACATTGCCACGGAATGTGCAGGTAGTATAGAGCATCACACGTTTAAGATGACACAAACCAGATCGGAGCAAAGTTCTTCTTCGCTTCCAAGTTCCACTCACTCTTGCCTCCTTGGCCACAACCGTGTGAAAGATGGCGAATTGTGAGCTAAAGGGCTTTCGAGCAGGCCAGATTCACCAGCTGGCACCGACGGGTGCCGGCAATGGACACCAGCCAAACCGGGAATAGCAACACGAGAAGAAAGCGAATTAATCTAATTATGAGGTGTTGATGTTTCTGATTGAAATTTTATGAACGAAAGCTAGGATAAGTTGAAAATTGTTTGACCTAACCTTTTCCCGGACCTTTTCCGGATGAAAAGCGTTGCCGATGTTCAACTGCACAAGGCTATTCAATCAAACTCTGTGGCAATAATCGCTTAACCTCTTTATTTATGAAAGTTGAGCTAGAAATAGCCATAAACCACAAAGCTAAATGAAGGTTTCTAAAGTTGGTAATTTCGTAGCTGGTTTGATTCTACCAGTATTCCGGAATAAAATGCACGAATTTATTAACAGTATTCGAGGGTTAGGAGTCAATTTTCAGTGCACTCTGGTTTCACAGCGATGCACAGCTCCTGTTTTGGATGAGGTGAAATGATGATAAACATTACCTGCACCATCGCACGGAAATTGGCACACTACCGAATTGAGTCACTAGAAGCAGCCTGGAAGAGTGTAAGTGTGCATCCCTTCGCGCTGTTGACTTGATGCGGTGGAGAGTTTTTCCTTCGTATTGTATACCCACTTAGTCGCTCTGGGGAAGTTTTTCCTTAACGAGTTTCTTCCTAGACGGTGTAGGATAGACGCTCTCTTTGGGACTGGGATAAATTCACGTGCATAAACGTGCAAAGAATTAGAACGGTTCACAACTCCTGGTGCATACGGGTAGACGAGTTTCAATCTCATACTTTATTGGATCAGTTATTCGCTTCCAGAATTTAGGTTTACAAGCAGCTTAGTACCTAGTAGAAATTTCCTGCAGGAAAATTGATAGCTAGTCTTGTTCATGAGCTAATCAAATTAACTTTACGATGCACGTAGACATGAATGTACGGCACATGTCGGAATAAACCGAAAGGCCAAAGCCGTGCCCTATTCAATTCAGGAGGCGGCACGATTGGTCGGTGGAATGCATCCTGGATTACATGCCGAATCAGTGTAAATTTCGATGAACCCAAAAAAGGAAGGAAGCTTCCGGGTATTCTTTAAACTCATTACATACCAATTATGCCCATCCTCTGCAGGCTCTGACCCTGGGCCTGGCCCGGTTGTGCAGTGCACAGAAAGGAACGGTCAGCTTGTGTTTCGGTATTTTGTATTCAGTGAATTTCAATTTTACGATGGATATTTTCGAGCTCAATTAGCTTAATGGTCGAAATGACGCTTTTATGGGTTCGTTACGTCGTTAGCAGAAAATATCAGCTGGGAACTATCGCGAAGGTTGATCGAATTTGCAATATCATCTGCAGTTGTGTAGCCACTGTTTGGCTGTTAGGCGAGTTATTTTGGTTTTAACATATAACGTCGTTTGGAGCACCAATGGACACCTCGTTTCACTCGTTTATTTCCTAAAGTAATCCATTAAGTAAATGAATATTCAACTTATATTAATTGCGTACTGTTTCGCCAAAAACTGCGATGATGTACGTCTCTCAGTTAGTCTCCTATGAATTGAATTCAGGCTTCATCTGCTCTTCGCTAAATTAAAAAAAATATTGACATCTTTAGGGAGTTTCTCATAATCAAAGTCTCAATATTGGTTTTATTATGTACTTATAACGATCTTAGCGAGCAGATTTGCGCTTAAAACCGCAATAAGAGTACAATAAAACTCAAATTATTATTGGGAAGTTTATAGACAAACACAGGAATCAGTTTTGTATAGTCCGAATTGAGTATTTTAGTAATTTACTATGTATTATTATAAAGCACCATACGACTCCATCAGAAATATTTTGTTTTAAAGCCTAATTTTCATACTCAAGTTTCTATTAGAGAATAACACTAGTGGAATATAAATCACTCGAAAATAAATTTATTTTGCATAACAAATAACGCTATCAATAGTTCAACAGCACGTCCCACATTACAGAAGCATACACTCCTTTGTTCAACGTAAAACTCCACCACTGCACTTCTTGCCCCCAACCGTAAGGTCAATAAACTTAGTTGAAAAGGTGAACCGTGTATTTCACAATCACACATCGATAGTCCCGAAGGGGACGCTGATTGCGTGTCTAGTCGAAGCCTGTGGAATTCGTTGCACACCGGCACCGGGACCAGCTTTCACTCGACTGCCGTCTGCCTGTCAGTCTCCGCTACCGGAGCTACCCTAAAGAAATGGGGCTCCAGTAGTAGCAGCAGCAGCACCTTCCAGCATATACAAATAAACAAATCCTTAAGTTGATTTTCTTACCGCGCGCCGTCCGTGTCGTCGTCGTCGTCCTCCGTAGCTAGCACGCAGGTATTCCTTCAACAAACGGTAAATTTTTACCCTATGGGGGAGACTTTCCCTACGTCAAAGGATTTCTACATTCTACCCTTCTGACATCAAAGAAAAGCTGTAAACCCGCCTCAAAATCGGTCTTCAAAGAGGAGCAAGGTTTATTTACCTCTCACCGCATGGACGGCGCGGCAATGGAACAAAGAGGGTCATTTTGCAATCGAATCGTCGCGTTGCGTCGGTAACGAATGCGATTATTTTTCAACGATATTTTCAGCAAAATATAACAGTTGAAAACGATGGTTATAGCATTAATTATGTGATAAATTCTGCCGAATTTTACAATTCTCACGGTAGTTTAGTTGCAATTTTTTTGCTGCTCTCTTTGTCACCATTAGCAATCTCCTAAATAAAAATAAAAATAAACTTCTTTAAACTTTATGTTTCACTTCTATGACATATGTTTGTTAGGCAAATACCAAAATGAAATGTGGCATATCTTTCTTTTATACTTACAAATTGACGGAACCCGTTTTGTGCTGGGTTGGATGTTCGTCAACTTATCGGAGATGGGAAAACACAACCGAATCTAATAATATTCTTTCCTTTTGCTAATGGAGCAAAATTTGCCCCCAAGCTTCGCACAGGGTGGTTGCTGAATTTATCAAAGCTAAATGAAAATTACTTGTGGTATTTGACTTGTGGATGTCTTTTCCGAATCGTTGGTAAAGCAAGTGTTTATATTGCATCAACTTGGTAAACGGGGGCAAATGCTAGACGCATTCGTGTCTGTTTATTTTGAAACAATTGAAACTCTTTACTATATCATACCGCATAATGCTTTAATGTAGAATGAGTTTATTTGCCAGCTCACTTGAAATTAAAATTATGTTAATCAAGAGCCAATTCCAATTTCGGTCATTATAATTTCGTTCGGAACTTACGAAGAAAGTCATTGCTTTCGTCTTTTCTTTTCTCCTATCTTGCGCATTAAACCCAGCAAAAATACTTAAAATTGGTAATCGAAATCAATCTGTGCAGACCCGGCCATGATTTTTGACACGCCTATACCATATACTACGGCGTTTCAATCGGTGCTCACGTATAACTGCCAGAAGGTGCCTAATTTGGGAACATTTTTACTGTAAAATATTAAATGATTTGCTTAAAAGTTTGCTGACTAGTATTAGTATGGTTATTTTCTTTCTTCCACTGATACACGATCCGATTCCAGTGACTGCATCAATCCAGACCCACTTGGCGTAGCATTCCACTCTAGACAGCTCACCACATCTCGACATCTGAGCATGCAATGACTTGGGTATTGCGGTAGCCGGTCCCGGTCCTGCGTGTCGGTGTCTCCAAAACTCTAGACCAGGCAAGTGCAACAGCTCCTACAACAATTCTTCCGATGATTACTTTTGTACTTCGAACCAAAGTCGATTACTTTTGTAACAGAGTTGAGCTTTGATATAACCATTTTAACTGAAGTCTGGCTTGACGAGAAGTTTCATTCGGAACAGCTACTCAGGAGCGCACTGTCCGTCTTTGAAATGGTTAAAACTGGAGGGACAAAATTAGATATGAGACTGGCTAATAAAAGGGTGCAGCGGTAGTTTAGTTGCAACAACACTTGGGTGCCCATCCAGAGAGTGTGGGTTGGGGTCTCACCTGCCATTAAATGATTCAATATAGTTTTGGGCCCATATCGAAATTTCCCAGTTTCATCCAGTTTATAATTCTTCACACTAAACGTTCCTTCACTTTACAAAAGATCTTAACTTTGCTCGATTACCGTGGCTGCCGAACCTATTATCACGCTCGTTGCCGATCACGCCGTTCTTGATGTTACTTTCAGTTTGCCGATTCCTGTCGTGTTTGAGAATGTTATCGACGGCACCGGTTTAGACCTCCACAGAACTGATTTTGATGGCCTAGCTACGGCAGTTGCGCAGGTTGACTGAAAACGCTTGTTATTTTCTTCTGATGTTAATACCGATGTTGATGAATTCATGCACACTATGGCACAGTTTGATCACCGTTTCCATACTTCGACCTGCTCACAAGCTCACATGAGGAAACGCGCATCTCCATCGATTTAAACCTATTATCTATAGCGATTTTCGAGGATTACCTACGAATGGCCGAAACACAAATGGCCGAAATAACAAATGGCATAATATATTTAATGGCCGAATCACGAACGGCCGAATCATAAACGGCCGAATCGCGAATGGCCGAATCACAAAAGGCTGAAACACGAATAGCCGAACGTCATATTCAGTCGAAAATATTCACGATCTTCAACCTGCACAAATGTTGGGCATATGCTGTCCTTACTCGCAGCCACTCGTTCGGACTTAACTAAGGGATAATCCCTACTAGTCAGTAAACCTAGGAAAAAGCATGCACCTAAATAGTAGTGGTTTCTGCGGGGGGGGCTGAATTGGGATTCGGCCTTCTGTGACTGTTGTTGGAATTCGGCCGTTTGGATTTCGGCCATTCGTGATTCGGCCATTTGTGTTTCGGCCATTCGGTACCAGCCCATTTTCGAAATTACAACCGTCCATTTTCTATATAAACAGTATACTTTATGAATGCAATGCATTTTGGAAAGGGAACAAGTATCTGATGCAAAGGATGATTAATTGGATAAACTGTAAAATTTTGATATAGACCAAAAATCTGGTTGTGCAATGGGAGGTGGGGCTCGCACCCACGCTCTTTTGATTGGTACCCAAATGTTTTACTCACTAAAATACTGACGCTCGTTATTTTAGGTAGTCTAATACCGAATTTCTGGTCATTTGTCAACTCTAAGAAAAACCAAGCCGGCATATCTGTAAATTTGTTCCTGAGCGATTAATGCAACCTTTTGCATCGTTTCTAATCGTTTCCTGCCCCCTTGGAACAAATTGCTCACGCAATTAGAAACACTCCTAACGAATTCATCAACCTCTACGTTTTTCGTTTAACTGAGGATATTGTCCAGACTGCCATCGAAAAATTAAAATACTCGTTAGTGGCCGGACCTGACGGTGTTTCATCTTACATTCTGAAAACGTGTTTACTGCGTTCGTTAGACCTAGACAGTGAATGTTCAGTGCCTTCAGCAGTGTAAGTTCCCTACCCTATGGAAAGATTCAGTTATATTCCCTGTGCACAAGCCTTACTAACGCATACTGGATTCCTACTTTCAGGATTTCGTGGAAATGGTAGTAAAGGGGTTACCTTTACCGAGTTATAGATGTCCTCTTGTAGGGGATTCGCCTTTTGGATTCTTATACAAATGCTTAATCATTCTTTTCTAAAAGGGGAAGGTGTGGTGTATGTAATGACAGGTTCTTTAATCAGCGCAATCTTGTTTGTTGGTGATTTGAGAGAAGCCACACGTGTTTCGTTTATTCGTCCCGGTTAACGAAAGTCCTTTCCGACAGTTAGTCCGCCGCGGTCAGCGATATTCCGTGCTCTTTTTTGGACCTTACGCTAACGCTATGCCTGAACCATGATTATCGTTCCCTACCCAAACGTAACATCAAAATTGCGAACATCAGAACATGCGAATACAAAAGAAGACGAAAATAATAATCAATTAATCTTGGTTATCAGTCACAACACTGGTTTGCCCCCATCAATTTATTCGGAAATGCTATCAGCAAGTCTTGTTTGGGACTTGAGTAGCTGGGAGATTCCGCACCGTTGTGCAGATAAATACACTCGTACCTAGCACACCGCAGGTTGAATATGAAAATCGGGTCCGGGTTTCCCAACTCGTTCCGCAACATCTCTGGCGTACCACAGGGGAACAACCTTGGACCACTGCTCTTTTCTCGGTCTGTAAATGAACCTTCTTTTTATGCCGATGTAATGTAAAAATCTTTAAGGTAATTAAAACGGACTCCGACTGCATTGAACTGCAATGCCTAATGGACTAATTTGAAGACATCAGTAACATGCTTACCGACAGCAGCTCAAAGTGCTTCATGAAGACTGAAAGACAGGAACCCGCGAACTTAATTCTAAAAAAATAAGTCGGTCTTTCAACGCCTGGAAAACAACTCGTTTACTAAATCTAAATTTACAAGAAAGAAGCTTACGTCTAGGTATAAAAACTATCTCCGATAGATGGGCTTCTCGGTAGACATCGTCGATAATCACGTGGCTTTACGTATCGATCCGTCTACTTCGATGCTTCGACCAGACAGTGTGAAAAAAGCAGACGTTCTGCCTATGGCATAATGGTATAATGATGATGGGTGAAGCGTAGGACGGCAGGTAGTAGCAGATGATAAACATATCCCTTTAGTTTATTTAGTGCCTAAGTAGTAAGCGCCCATAAACAAAGAAAAAAAATTAACCCTAATATTATGAATAAGAGGTTTCCGCAGCAAAAGATCAATCCTTCGAGGAGCTTGTTGTTTCAATAATATATCTAAGAAATCCATACCTCACCTGATATACTTTATAATAGAGGTGGGCAAATTACGGTAGGAAATTACGGTCAATAGGATCGTTGCACTAGTCCCGCAACTGTCCTGTACTCTAACAACTGGCTTCGAAACATGTCGATAAAGAAGGGCAATGCCTTGGAGATGGTTATGCCCAAAAAACCATGGGTATAAACGTCCTTTAGAACTTGTCCCTTCATTATCGACTTCTACTGACTCTATGGCAGCACCGCCTAGCCGAGATTCGAACCGACGATGATTGGTTTGTTAGACCAGCATCGTACACCGAAGCTAACAGGGTGGTCGGTTATACCCAAGGTTATACCCATTTTGTCTGGATTTGATTTAATATTTTCTGGTGGATTGAATGTAATGATATCGAAGACCTTCAGACTTAGGTTTTATCGGCACATCAGTCAGATGACAGATAGCTGACTGATGAGCCGATAAAATCAAAGTCTAAAAGATTATTGAATACAGTCGATAATGACGTCAATTGATATCAAAGACTAATTGGTTCACAATATCTAACAGTCAAAACTATGCATAAAGCATGTAGTCCCTCAGTTGACAAGCATTTTATCTTACCTACGCAAATATGTCGCGTTACACACTCAGTCGTACTGATTTACTGACACTAAACCTGAATCACACTATAGAAAACACTAATGAATGGTGAATTGCTTAAATCATTCTTCTGTTTAAGGGGAAGGTGTGATGCATGTAATAAAAAATGTTCTTAAATCAATATTATCCTATTTCTGAATCATAGTTATCGTTCCGTAGTCAAACGTACCGTCATCCGGGGCGAGATTGTGCCAAAAAAGCATATATTTTTGTTCTTTAGCTCAGTATACACACAATTTAGGAACTAAGTTGATTTCTAACCTGTCAGTATATACTAAATTGTTCAATTAACGACTACCGTAGAGATGGTTTAGTTACAATGAAACCTAATTTTACTGGAAGTGCATGAACTTTGGCATAATCTCACCCCTTCTAGGGGGTGACATTGTGCCAAACACATAAAGTTAGGCTAAAAACCTAAACAGTGAACATTAGCATGTTTATAAACAATACACATAAATATCAGTATAAAGTAGTTCTGAAATAACTCAAAATGAGTTCGTAGTCAATGGACAGCCTTTATATAGCCAGTAGCGTTTCTAGGGTTAACATGGGGGAGATATATGAAGGGGTGTATCCTAAGGGGGCATACCTATTTGATCATTTAACAAAAGTAACCATTACTTCGTTCGAGAACCCACGGCCGCAGAACATGTAGCCCATCCCACCCCCCTTCCCCGTCCTTAAAACTGCCAGTTTATACACGGTATAATATATTCGTCTTATATTAGAGTGTTTATTCAAAGCATCTGAAATTTCCAGAGAAAAAGTAAAAATTAGTTTAAATTATTTAGCAGACCTATGATGCTGTTTTCTCCAAAATGGATGATGCAATCTAATCTGTCACAATAGTATGCTCAGTAGTAAATAATGTGAGTGTACTGGTGTCTACTGACGTATTTTTGTTTTGTATGTGAAATCCACAAATCGGATCGATCATTACGGCTTGGCACAATCTCACCCCCGTGAAGCTCGAAAAGTACAAAGTTTCGAAAAATATTATTTTCGTAATCAAAACTTATCCAACGCATAATAACCTTTCAATACATTGTAAATGATTAGTTTGTATACCTTTAAAATAGCAAGTTGATGCGATTTCTTGTTTGGGTTGCTTTATGCGGGACATTTTTTAAAAGCGTTATTTCCGAGTATTTTTGATCGCGAACTTTGAAACCCTGTTTAGGCTAAATAGTTTGCTAATATTATCTGTGTTCCATTCTAAGTTATGAATAAATATGTTATGTTCATCATCATTTTGAATTTGGGTCACCAGTTTCTATAGATATTATAAATTTTCACAAATAAACATTTTTGGTTTTTGGTACAATCTTACCCCCGTGGCACAATCTCACCCCGGATGGCGGTAACATAAGAAGTTAAGTACCCGTGAACTGCCCAAAAACAATAATCAATTAATCTGGGTTATCAGTTACGACACTGGTTCGCTCCCGTCAATTTCTTTGAAAATAGTATTATGACAGATTATGATTTGCAGTTTGATTATGTTTCGACTAGCATGTGGAATGCCAGTTCAAAATTGTGGGACTTAAAAATCTTTTTCACGATTGAAATCCACTGTTAATTTTAGTCACGACAGATGCGTATTTCGCCTACGACCTCCGAAAGGAAATATGGAATAATCGTCTGTCTTCTTTAATTTATCAATTTAATATGAAGTCTAACATCTATTTTGGATTTCTAACAGCCATCTTCGTAACTCAGTTTTACATTCAATATGGTAGGGATTTTCATGAAAAGATTAAATAATTATCCGCTCACATGGCTTTTAAAATCACTTCGAATTCCGATTTTCGATTTCTAATATACAGTCAGTTTCTAAAAAAAATTCACATTCCCACATCGTCCACCATCTTGTCGCATTTCGAATTGAAAAAAGCCATTAAGCGTCAATTTTTGACTTCTAACTAGTGCTTAGGAATCTCATATTCAATTTATGCAATACGCCTGAATTGATGCAAATACTCAACTCAACTCAGTATTGCCAACCTGAAACCAACGATTCGCGCGAATCATTTGCGTTCATATTCTTGTTATTTTCTACCTTCATTTATTTCCAACAACAGTGAATGAAATCAAATGTGAACCATTTATTCATTTTGAACTGCCGACAACGGCAAACCAAATCACTATAAACGTAAACATTACTTCGAAGTTTTAATTAATTTCCTTCAGCCAGGTATTGGCTGATTTTATAAGCAGACAGTTCAAAACACTAAAGTTTAAATTCTAAAATATCAGTTAAGAGCAAGAAAATTTAATGACACGTTAGTCAAGCAATCATACAGCACTGAAATTCATGAATGAATTGTTTTAAAGGATTGAGAACTGAGAAAGACAAACACTTTCCAGTAGTTCAGTAGTCATGTCAATGGGCTGACAAATAAAAGAATACTGTCAGGGGTAAAACTGTATGCGATGAGTGTGTTTTATATTCAGCTTCATGCAGGGCTGTCAATTTTTTCGAGCACTGCTTCAAACAGTAAAAATGGTGTTAAACATCTAAAATCATCCCTTGTTCTAAAACATCCCATTTATTAAAAAATTTCTAGTACACTTCAATAAAAAAAATCTAGTGGATTTTCATCCACTTTTTCCGTGTTTAAATTATTCAATTTCTTTTCAATATCCAGAAGCACGAACCTTGCTTTTAACACTACTAATAAGATCTTGTACAACGTTTGGACCGTTTGGGTAACTATTGTGATAAAAATTGCTAAAATTACACATGCAAAAACGATTAGAAAGTATCATAAATATTCGAGATTTTTAGCTACTTTGTCGGAGGTTAATCTGCCGTTCTGATTCACATTTCAAACACTTAAGCTATGCTGAAACTTTCTTCAAAATAAAATGTTAGAAAACAGCTTTATTCTACCCCCATAAATGGTTTAATAGCATTAAAATTTATTTATTTTCGTGGGAAAATTTTTAAAATGAGCCTAAAATGTTAAATTATATTGAAAAAAAATTTTTTATAGGCTGTCAGTCTTAATAAATCAGAACAGATTTTGTACTTTCTCCGACGTTTCGACTATATTTTGTAGTCTTTATCAAGGACTTAATACAGTCTGTCCTTTGTCAATTGTCTTGGTTTAGTTAAAGTAACATGTCCTAAGTTATTTTTGTTGCACATCTGTTTTCCTGTCTGTTAAATTAAAATGTCACGATTTGGTTTTTCTTTGCACTGTCGGTCTAACGTCCACTTATTTTATGATAAAATTTATGAAAAGCCGATAAAAATAAAATAAAATTTCACAGTCGACAAAACATACTCTATATTGAAAAACATAAAAACGCTTAACGTTTAACACGCGTGAGTTTTTATGTTTTCATAGCAAGATGCTCAAAACTCACATATATTTCTTCCCGCTTAATCACATTCTGCTTTGCTTCAATTGCTAAGGCATTCTCTCCTGCGAAACGTGAGCGTGAGAGGATGAATCTCTAAATAAATCACAAACTTAAACTAAAACATACAGGGTATGTTGCTGCTTCGTCGTAATTGCCTATTCCCGTCCTATCCAACACAAATTATTAAAAATATCAGCATTTTTATGACACACAATGCATAACTAGTTATTCCCTAATATTTTAGTTTGTTGTCTATCATACGCGATCAATCAAAGTGAGCTGAGATCTATTTAAGTGCTTTTTATCAATAAAGAAGTCCTACCAGCCAAATTTCCTACGTTTTTTCGTGCGACGAAGAAGAAAATGTCGACTAATCGTTTTAATTTCCGTCATTCATAAATGAAAATAACTCACGCAAGGCATTGTTGTTATTCTACAGCCAGGAAAACTTGCCTGGCCTGCAGAAATTTTGAAGAATAACATTTGTCATGCCGTCCTACACAAATACATGCGCGTTAGCTTCGTAAACATTGTTGTGATTTTTAGTTCGGACGATGAAAAATTTTGATGGACGGATTTTAAAACGGTACGACGAATTTAAGAAATAAAGTCAGCTGCGTAATTTCAATAATATGCTTTAATATTCGCTTTTCAGTGATTTCAAAGTTCACGAATCGGAAGGTAAGTGTGTTTTAGTCAAATCAGCACAAGAACTTCTGGAGTATTCATTAAAACCATCTAACAAATGATGGAAATTAGAATGGCTTTACTTACTACGACGGGAATTACGAATAAACCCCATTTAAATTAAATGTTTATCTAATTCTTATTAGGTTTTTTACTTTTTAGTTGAGAATATGTCGATTCCCGCGAAGGAAAAATATAAATTTCGCCAATATGCTGGCCATCTTAATTCATGAATATGTGCGACATTTTTCGCTGCTAATGTTTTCTCTGACGGTAGATTCTCTTTCGCTCTCTGGTTCGTTGTATGAAATACCAGCTGTGGGAGAATTAAGCAAAATAGTCACAGCCGAATTTGGTTCACATCGCATAGCAACAGAGACATCGCGTATAATAGCGAGAGAAATTCATATGTGAGTTTGGCGCTTGTGATCAAGCTTGAAATTTCATATGTTTGAAATCTCATTAAGTTTCTTGCTGCTATGGATTTCTCAACTTTGATAAGTATTAATGTTTTTATTGTCATTCAACTGAAGTAAGTGAAATTTTATCCTTTTTCTAAACACTGTCTTTTTCAATCCGCCTAACAGTATGATTAAATTTTACACACAATAATTAGTTTCAATTCATACTTCTGTAAGAAATTGCTGATATTTTCGAACTCCATTTACCACATTTAAAGCAAGTTGACTTTGTACTGGTTTACAATGCAAACAATTCATTTTCCCGAAGGAAAACCCGTAAAATATCAGACCCAGCAAACCCGAACTCGTATAGCAATGTACGAAAATTATCGTTATTGACTTTTAATAAATTCAGGCTCGTAAATATAGCCTAATGAAATGCACACAAGTTTATATTCTGTCGTATTTGATGATAGTAAGTGATTGACCTACGACTTCTAGTACAGAATTGTATAGCATTATAAAACTAATCGCTTTGAGTCGGATCTTATCGCATGCAAAGACTTATAAAGTTGAATTGTTAATCTATATTTTGTAGTACGCATATGGCCTCCAAATTAGTACGCATATGCTAATTTTGTGCATCAGATACGATTTTTCAGGGTATATATAGGTACATATATGTAACTCATTTGTTGCTCTGATATGCATATGAAAATGTTTACTGGGTATTTGTGGCTGTTCGATGTTTGAATCATTCCTCAAAACGTGATTCAAACTTCGAATACTTTAATTTATCTAATATCCCTGAAATAATGCATGAAATATTGTATTTTAACTATGCTTAAGTACACGCATATCTTGCACCTGCCTAATAATCGCGAAGTGGGAAGGACATTCTAAAATTGATAAAATAATGCAAACGAAAAAATAGTTTGAACGAGTTCTCATTTTTTTTCAGCGCCTGCTGATTTCTTTAAAGGAGTTCTACAATTCAATGTCATACCTCACCGTATAGAGGGCATTCTAATGAACACGGTGGTGTACAATAAGCATAATATTTTATCATATTGGTGACACTAATGAGCATTTTATTCTAAAGTGTTCTAAGTTTGAATCGGAACCGTATATGGCACAGTTCAGCGAAAATCTTACACCCTAGGTGACAGCGTCCTCCAATCATTGTAAGAACAATTTCCCTCTTAAATCAATGTATTAATGGTGAGAAAAATAATAAAATTTAAAATTTTGACCGTTTTGCTCGCAAATAACTATGCGTCTCCATTTTTTCATGTTTTATGGAGGAGCACTATCTTTTTAAAATTTATTGAATGACGAGTTGTCTTAAAATTTAAAACCGTTTTTATTTATACACAAAAAGTTTACATTGTATGATCAATGATTCATCCCTGTGGCTGAGCATTTGAACCCACTTCTCCGTATCTAAAGCAATATTTTATTTTGATGTAATCTCTTTAGCATTTGTTTACTCTTTTTCGTGCATCAGCCAACGCATCAGTACAAACAAGCAAAAACATCCTTTCACGTGTCGTATCACCGCTAGTTTTATGGTCTATAAAAATATGCTGAGTACATCTTTGCCAAAAGCTTGATGAACAATTTTCTGTTGATATTTTCCAAAGGTAATTGCTGTTTGAGTTTGAGTTTGAGTTTGAGTTTGATATAGACGCAGTAGGAGTTAGCTCCCATTCCGTTGGGTTCGAAGGTGTTTCAAAGTGCACGAGCAAACGATAAAGCGCAAGGTTATGGCAGTAATTTAGTTCTATTTTTATACCGATGGTAATTTGCACACCAATTTCGGTGGCGGCTACTATGGTACCGCACCGATGCGATATGGTCGGTGGAAGCCAGGGTGCCACGAAAACTAATATCCTTCGGGCTATGGACGGATGGACGGAAACGCTTCAACTCTGTTGAACCCGAACTGGCCATGTTGGTAGCGAACGACCGACCCGTTGAATGCTTAACCATGTCAGCAGCGTTTCCACACACATACATGCACACCTATTCTGATAGTCAATATAACATGCCCCGTACCGTACCGTACCTGCAGAGCAAGCAGAAATTTATTTCCTCTTATCCGCTTATACCCGCTGGCTATGCAGATGGTTGTTTGACGTCGCCGTCGCCGTCGCCGTTGTTGTTTCCAGCAAGCTTCCGCTTCGCGCCACGTGGCTAGATTACTTCCGATTAGCTGCTGATATTAACTTGTTTACATCGTTACTCACGGTAGGAGAACATCGTCGGCAGGGAACCGGTTCGGACCTACCTGCCTGCCGGTGAAAAACGGTTTCAGTTGCACTGTGTGTGTGCACTTTGCAGTTCTGATTGCTGCAGAACGAGTATGATAATGAAACATTTCTGTTAATTACCGATCCTCGGTTCCATATGGAGAAGCTTTAGGGGTTTGAATTCATTAGCATACAAATCTATGCGACTGATTCGGATTGTGAATAATTAATGTCAATAATAAACCGTATTGTTTGGCTCCGCTAACTAACTCGATTTATGAAATAACTAAACTCATTATATCAATGTTTACTCACAAGAGCTACTGTTTGATTGGTTACTTAAAATGTGTTGGTTTACCTGCCAGGAAGGCATAAATCATGCATGGTAGTCTAACGAGGACTATCGGATTAGTTCCACCGAACTAAGCTCTATTGAAACAGGTGATTGTAACTCTTGCTTTTGTACAGCGATGGGGACAGACATTTCGGTAATGGTAGACATAAGTTAAGGAAAACTTTTCCATTTCAGCCAGTTGTTGAGCGAAAAACAATGACTCTTCCATTGTATCTGCTGTACTGC
This sequence comes from Sabethes cyaneus, assembly GCF_943734655.1. NCBI lineage: Eukaryota > Metazoa > Arthropoda > Insecta > Diptera > Culicidae > Sabethes > Sabethes cyaneus. The sequence goes on from NC_071354.1 coordinate 68,033,839, forward strand.
TGAAACTTTCTGTTTGGAGTTTTCTCTTATCTTAACACTTTAAAATCCAAAATAGACAAACTTTTTCCTATACCACAAAAGTAAAGAATGCATTCGTGCAATCCGAGAAAGTCTGTCATCAAGTCGTTGACAGACTGTTCAGGTTGCATATCTCCAATCAGCGATACAGTAGATTACATTAGATAACATTTTCAACAGTCTAACAACTTTTAAATTTGGCATAAACTATATAAAAATGGTGATTGTAACGTAGCAAATCTAGTACTTACCTAGGATCGGAACCGACCCAACTTGCCCATCGCAAACAAAAAACAAGCAGGCGGCTTACGAAAACACTTCACCGTTTAAGTAGTTTTTGAAAGTAATTATAGATTACAATAGCTCAAGTTTGAGTTTGGCAGTTGCACCGACCGAGCTGGCGGGGAGTGGTGTTAAGCGAGGTGGAACTCTTCATAAATAGTTGATGCTACACGGAATGGTGCCGTGCATAGTTTGTTTACTGAAGGTATTAAAAGTTTTTAGTTTCGACTGAACAAAGGTTGCTCTACAAGGGTTTCTTTGTTGGGCGGTTGGCTTTTATGTGCCGCGCAGTCAACAGTGCAGTGGAGTGGTGGAAGTACGCTGAATGGATGGGGGGGGTTTGTTGCGTCTCCAGACTCTACATTCCGAACAAGGACAAATGGTTTAGCATGCAAGGAAAAGGAGTGCGAAACAATTGCCAGGGTTGTAATTTCACGGCTAAAACCATTCACATAACCCCCTAACGTTTTTAAACTTCTAAAAAAAATTAATCCAATTCTAGCATTCGTATATTTTGAATAATTATCACAAAAAATGTTGAACTCGTCGTTCTAGATTTAATACTGCATGGGGTTTGTCACCAGGAAACAGGGAATGCCCTGGTCCGCAATCGGAAACTGTACCCAAACCTTTAAATTGCAAAAAGTTTTCAATTCTGCTGTAATCACAGTGCTAAATCTGTTCTCCGTTTTCTCATTTTTCAGGTGGACAACTCTCCCTGCGTGCTAGAAATTTTAGACACTGCCGGCACCGAGCAGTTTGCGTCGATGCGGGATTTGTACATTAAGAACGGTCATGGCTTTATCGTTATGTACTCGCTAACGAATCACCAGACATTTCAGGTAAGTCGACGTTCGGCATCTACATATTATTGTAGGAGGAAACTATTTATATACTTTTTTGTTTTTAAAGATATACGAGGGAATTGAGAGTTTGAAAAAAACGACTTAAGTATTTTAATCTTAGGGAATTTAAAGAGTTATTTCATTTTTTATTGACTTGATTTGTCTTGTTATTTTTGCTTTCTTATGAGGGAATACATGCATTTAGTGAAGAGCGAAAATTGAATGAACAGAGAAAAATGATTCGCAATTTCTGAAATATAATTGACGGGACAAGTGTATCTTGAGTCTAAAATTCTCATTATCCGATCGAGTGCGTTATCCAATTACACCACTACCGGCTTTTTCGGGTTTCTCCAAATCTTTATGTAGTGATCAATAGCAAAGCTGGTCATCGTCATGCAGGTCAATTAAGGATGGGAACAAATGTTAGTCGGGCAATTGTGTACTACCAGAGATCGAGGAATGCTTTGCCTCATCAAAATATCGGCCTATTAGAATAAAACTTTCAAGTTACACTACGAGAATTTCTTTTACATTAATATGCATAAAGAAGACGAGACACGTGCCCAGTCTGAGCGCCTCAGTAGAACTGAAACTAGATTTAAAGTTAGACATAAAATTCTACTTGACATTAGACATTAAACAAGATTTTGCCTTTGAATTTGAACTAGAATTCGGACTTAAACTTGAACTTAAAACTCTAATCGAAATGGGACTTAAATTTGGGCTTGACCACTTAAACTTGACCTCAAATTAAACAAAACAAAAGACTTTGAACTGAACCTAAAACTGGATTAAAATTTTAACTTTGGATTACGCTAAAGCATAAGGAAATTAAATATTAAATGCGACATTAAATGCGGCTCGATACACGTCCATTTTTTGTGCTAGTAGATAGACACATGGTTTCTTCGGTAAAGTTATAGAAAATAAAGATAAACAATGTTGCCAAAGAAATGGCATTTATATCTCTATCCGGTGCAGAGCTGCAGAGCATTTTCTTCGGAAATTCTTTAAAAACAAGTTTTGCATATTTAGCGTAGTTTGGTTGGATTTTACAGGAGTATATGGTTCTAGGCGATTATTGAAAGACTCGAAACACATGTTTTTGCAGATGGTTGCAAATCTCTAGGACCTTTTCTTACAAAGTTAACGCTTATTTAAGCTTTATTTTTTCTTAACTTCACGAGCCAAAAGCGATAACTTTGTATGGAAAGGTCCTAGAGATTTGCAATCTTCTGCAAAAACATGTGTATTGAGTCTTTCGATAAACGCCTAGAATCATACACTCCTGTTAAATGCAACCAACATACGCTAAATATAAAAAACTAATTTTTAAAGAATTTCCAATGAAAATGCTCTATAGCTCTGCACTCGACAGAGATAGAAATGTCATTTCTTTAGCAAAATTGTTTGCTTTTATATTTTCCATAACTTTGCCGAAGAAACCATATGTCTATCTACAAACACAAAAGAATGGACTTGTATCGAGCCTTTAGCGAACGCGAAACTCATAAAACGTATGCTTGCCGTACTGTCATTTGGGTGGTTGGGGATAAGCGGAATCCATACAAGTTTATAGTACTCGACTTCAGCTTTACGATGAAGCGCTGATTTCATAAATCCGTTTGCCCCATTTTACCCCATGGGCTCATGAATCTATGGAAATTTAAAGCTTGAATATAAGTATTGAAAACAGCAAGTAAAGGTCCAAGAGATTTGCGGTCTTCTGCAAAAACGTGTTTTTTGAGAGCTTCGATAATTGTCCAGAATATTGTATTTTTGTAAAATGCAACTAACAAAAGCTAAGTATGAAAACCCAATTTTTAAAGAAGTTTTAAGGAATATGCCCTTTAGTTCAGCACTCGATAAAGATAGAAATTTTATTTCTTCAGCAAAATTGCTTGTTTTTACAATATTTACAACTTTGTCGGAAGAACTATGTCTATATTTCCTAACTCAAAAAAGTTATTTTTTTTTAATTTTCATTATAATAAGCACTGACGAACTTTTGACAGTTTTAGATTAAGGGGGATATTCATACGAACAAAAGTGCTGAAGACCATAAATGATAAAATGAAAGCAAAAGACACTAGGAAAAAAGTTCCGCTTTTCGCCCTTTTGGACCACTGTGCGCTCGTGTGCTGCTGAATAGTATTTGAACTGTGAATTCGAATTAAAGTCAGACATGAAATAGCTCATGGAATAGGTCTTAAATTGCATTTGAAATCACACTGATTTGATATTAGATACGAAATATTACTTGGAATTCGATATAAATTCGGACAAAAAACAAAATTTTATATTTTACATTGAAGCTAAATATTGAAATAGGACTTAAAATTGAGGCCAAAAATGGAATTAAACTTAACTTGAAAGTAAACATAAAATTTCACTTGAAATTAGACGCAAAATTTTGCTTCAATTTTAACATGCATGTGGACGTGAAACTTGATATTGGCCTCGAATTCGACTCGAAGAATTTGAAATTGGACTGAAAATTAGACACAAAATTTGATTTGAGATTAAATTGAGATCTCCGCGCTTCCTGATTACATCTTGAGGATTTTTTTTTGCATTAAATTTTATAGAGAAGATGAAGTACGTGCTCCATCTTCTATCTTCAGCTAACTACTGAGTAAGAAGGTATTTTGGAAATTAGGAATTGGAAAAAGGCAAAAGCTCCGGCACAGGTGGAATTTCAGCTGACTCCGTCAAGAAACATCACCAGATTTTTATAACACTCCTACGAGATTCTTTCAAAGAAAGTGTTACAACTGGATGTGTTCCGGATTGTTTGAAGATTGTTAGAGTAATCCCTATCCATGAAGGTGGAAGCAAGCGTGCCGTTAATAACTATCGATCGATTTCAATTTTGTCCATGTTAAGCAAAGTGCTAAAACAACTGCTAGCTGAAAGAGAAGTAAATTTCCTTCGAAAGCACGAGGTACTCTTCAGTCACCAATACGGATTCAGAGAGGAAACCAGCACATGGACGGCAGCATGTGAACCGATAGATGAGATGTACGATGCAATTCGATCGCACAAGATAGAAGGAGTGCTTTTTCTGGACTTAGCTTTCAACACGATAGATCACCAAGTTTTACTTTGTAAACTAGACTGTAATGGCATTAGAGGAACGTCCAACGATCTATTTAAGAGTTGTTTAACTGATAGAAATTAGCATGTGTCAATCAATGGATCTATAAGCTCGAACCAGTATGTAGCCGTGGGCATTCCTCAAGGAAGTAATGTGGACCCTCTACTGTTTCTTCTATATATCAACTATCTGGCAAACCTGAAACTTCATGGCATTCCTCGATTATTTGCCGACGATACAACACGTTTTTATCAATACTCCGGTCCGAATCAAGTTATCCAGTTATGCAAAAGTGTTGTCTTTAAACCTGTCTAAGACGAAATACAGTCAGTCCACAATCATGGGACACACACAATTATGATATCCCTAAAGCTGGCAGTACAAAGTTAGCAGAACATTAGCTGCACCATTCAGTTAATTGATGCTCAATTAATGCTCCTAACGACGAATTTAATGCTCCATTGTTTCATAGGAAAAAACAATGCACTGCTGGCTTTAGATAAAGTTAGCGGGACAATGTTCGGAAACGGAACTTCCGGTGCAGATAGAGCTACCCAAGTATGACCATAATTTAAAGCTCATTTAATGCTCTAAGAAAAACATAGTTTCGGTATCTTTGGACGTCATTTTCCATGAAAAATTGAGCGAAAAAGAAAATGTACTGTTAGCTTTGGATGTTTAGTTAGCAGGACAATGTTCGGAAATGGCACTTCTGGTACAGATAGAGCTACCCAAGTGTGACCATAATTTAATGCTCATTTAATGTATATGTTGTTTCGCTCTTCTCATTTTAAAATTCCACAATATTCGGAACTAGCTGTAAACTCAATTAAGATCGACAAAGTTTACTTCTTCAAATATCTTGGGCTGACTTTGAATACACACCTGAAATGGTGCGAGCATACTTTTATTTTGCAACGTGAGTTATAACATGGAGTATGTCAAAATACCTACCAACCAAAAGAGCTTAAAACTATCTACTGTACATTTGTTCATTCCAAATTGTAATACCTTGAGCCCACTTTAGGATCTTATGCAAAATCCACACTACCTCCACTGCAATCAGTCAAAAATCGCAGCTTGAAAATGTTTCTCAAGCGTCCGATTCTATTCCCCACTCTACCGTTATAAGAAGCAGATTACGTTGCATATCAGAGACAACATAGAAAGCTACATACACTCACGTACAGTTTTTTAGACGGTTTGTTTCCTTGATTATCAAGAAAGGGGCAACTTAGTGACCATTCATTTATTTCTCAACACATTTGGGAGAGGCCCGACATTCGTCACGTGGTATGTAAATGGTCCATTAGTTGCACCGTTCTGGAGTAATCGAAAAAAACAAACCGTGTAAAAAAACTTTAGTGTAACATGAATTATGTTCAACTAGGGTGAAATAGCTGCCTGATTTTATGACACCCCCTTCACCGAGAACAATCTCACTGGGGGTGTTTTTGATGCTACCATAATCCATCATCTTCAAGAAGAAAATTACTGTTAACTCACAAGAACACCGTAACATAGAACTTGTAATTCAAATAATAAATTTTTAAATAGTTGTCAGGAGGTTGTCATTGCAAGCCTTTTGAGGTGAGAGAGAGTGGAGGGCGCAACAAAAAAAAAAACAAAAAAAAAGTTTGATTCAAATTTCGATTATAATTGGCTCTCAGTATAAGCTGCTTTGAACCGCCGATTCCTTGGTTTGGTAAAATGTAACATATCACGAGTGTAGACTAGTGTAGACAAGTCTTCAATCACTTATCTAATTCTTCGACCTTTCCCTTTCGCGTCTTGTCCCACTCTTCTAGGAATACTATAAAACTGCTGGTCCTAAGGCATAGCATGATGAATGAAATTTCTTCAATTTATTCAGCAGATATATCTGGTCTAACTATCTTGCTTGCTGTGCCTCTGGTTTGGTTCGGTCAATTGGAAAGGCTATCGTTATAAAAATTAATGTCATATTAATTGAAATTACAATTAGAAAAGCATGAATTGGTAAAGTTAGCAAAATAAACCACACAAGAGATTCGAAATTAAACAAAATTTAGATAACATTGTGCAAGATGTAAAAAATTCTACTGCATCGGGGAGAAAAGAATACACCTTTCCCTTATGGTGAAACGGTACCGAATCCAAACATGGCCAGAAAATGGCGCCCATGTAAGGTCATATTCTCTTATGGACGCCATCTTTCCGGCCATGTTTGGATTCAGTACCATTTCACTTTATCAATGCCTCACTACGAACATCTTCCATTAGGGGGATGGTGTGGCATGTGCATTCCACATGCCAACTAGTCTTATTTCAAAGACCATACCACTGGCTGAAAAAATAATTATTCTCATACTGCCGAACCGCCAGCTTAAGCGTTATTCGATGCTACTAATGTTTCCCTTTAGCGCACACGTTGTACGCTCTCTCTCTCTCTTTCTGTCCCTGTTGGACTCTAGATACCTGGAAGATTTGTAGCATTTTCGAAAGAATGAATAAATCGCTTACTACAGATCTAGTATGAAACATTTAGTGAATATCACGCCACCATATGAAAAATAATACAATGGCCACTCCACCTCCGTTCTTTTCAGACCCCCTTCTTGTCTCCCACCCACTTTACTTCTATTATCGAACCATAAATTTATATAATGTAAGGTAAACACAGCCAAACTATTTTTTTTTTGTTTACGTGAGGATCGCTCCACTGCGGATTGAATATTTAGTCGGCGTCAATTATCATACCAGTTCCGGTTGCGCACTTCATCTGTTTGTTGACTTTAAGGCGGTGTACGATTCAGGTAAACGAAATGAGCTGTGGCAAGTAATGTTAGAACATTGCTTACAGACGAAACTAATTGAACTATTTAGTGCAATACTCAATGGGTCAAAATCATGTGTCAGAATAACGGTCAGTCGTTTTGGTACCGTTGGATGTACTGAAGCATGTCAAAATTGAATATATGGTTGTATATGGCAGGGAACGTGGGAGCCCAAATGGTGTTGGTGGCGAGCTGAAGCTGGTTGGGGAACGATATGATGCAGTGAGAGAATTCATATACCTTGGCACGCTCGAGATATGTTACTACGATTCAATCCGCGAATGGGGCTTTTTAAGAATTTCGTTTCGTAGTTTGCCGACTTCCACAACATCGTGGACGCTGAAGGAAGCTGATCGACGAGTGCTTGGGGTTTTTGAGCGTAAAATTTTGTAAGCAATATTTGGCGGCAAAATGGAAAACGGAGTGTGGCGCAGAAGCATGAACCATGAGCTGTATCAAATATACAAATGTGCTGATATCTTGAACAAAGTGGTAGGATGCAATGAACTGGACACGTGGCTGGAATGCCTGGCAAAAGAAACAGCAAAACTGTATTCAGCAGAGAACCAGGAAGAGGCCGTAGACTCCGAGGCAGACCCAGCACCCGGTGCATGTGCGCTATAGAGAATGATTCTCTCCCGTTGTACTTTGCAAATAAGTTCGTTGCTAGTCCAAAAAGATTCAAAAACAGATGTTCAAGTTGGTGAATGACCAACTGGTTAAAACCGCATTAAAATAAAAAGAAAAGAAAAGATGTTCAAAGGACTGGAGTACAAATGAAGGAGGCTGACAGATGATGAAAAAGAGCTTTGTTTTTTGCATTATGAGAATTTCCGAAACGGGTGATTTTTTAACGGTCAAATTCAAATATTAGTTTGACGAATCACAAAGTCTCTATGATAGGGTACGGGAGGGTATTTTCGGCCCATTACCCAGATAACACAAGATCGTAATAGAAAGTTCATATTAAATCGTTTTCGTGTCAATTTTACATTGGAATTGTATAATGATTAGAGTATGTCAAAACAAAGTGAACAATAAGTTGTTTTGCAGTCGTGCGTGTCCTCATATACAACTCATGACTGTGAATTATAAAGCAGTGTAAATGATTGCAATATTTAGTTATATCTTAATCATATATTGAGGAGTATTAAGTTGCGTGTTATAAAAACCGCTGTATAAAATGCAAGAATGAATTACAAATGGTCGGTGTTAAGTTAGACCGACAAAACTCTGATTTCGAAAAAAATGCGTTCAAAGTTTGCTGCTCTGTACGGTTTATAGCTATCAGTCGTTCGAAATCATCTCATAACTCTGGTTGTTTGCAACATTTATGTAGTCTGATTAGAGTAAAATGTAGCTTAGAAATTTCTTGATCGTTTACTGTAATTAACTTTTTTTTTTAATTTTGTGACTTGGTACGGTCTGATTTGATACCGACCAAATAATTGTCAAAATTTTCGTACGTATATTGCTTCCACTTTGGTACTTATATGTTTTTATCTGGCGTGAAATATAACTTTTTCGTTCAGATATTCCCATATGCTTCGTTGGCTCCAATAAGGACGTTCGACCGCGTTAATGGAATCACTCGAGACCGTCCTAATTGGAAACGTTCTTATTCCAAACCGCGCTATTCGGGGGACTGCTGTATTTTTTCAGCATATTGCCTAGTTCTAGTGGAAGTGGTTTTGACGCTCTTTTAATGAAAAACAATAGATTACTTACAGTCTTGAGAAAATAGTTATAACATATCAAAATTGTATATTTTGAATTGTATTTTAGAAACAGGCTGAAAATACCATCCCGTAATTGGTGTGAAATGAAAAGTATTTTAATATTTTTTCCAAATTTATCGTGGTCCACGATTACGTTAAATAGCGCTATAAAGGCTCTTCACATAAGTAAAAATTCGAAGAGTTAATATGTTGAACAAAGAACTTGTAGGAATACATATGATTTGGCTATTAGAACTTTCAAAATAATAATACATATTTTTGCATCCCTCTTTCCCTTCGTCCACAGGATATCTCCAGTATGCGAAATGTGATCAGTCGTGTGAAAGGTAGTCAACCAGCACCAATCCTCCTAGTCGCCAATAAACTAGATTTAGATTGCCAAAGAGAAGTTTCAACAGCAGAAGGTGAGTACAAGCTTTTTTATGTTTTCGACTTATACCCTATACATAACCGTAAATACTGACTGGACAGTGCTCGTTAAAACCTACGTTATGTAGGTATAATACGGGATGCAATAGCTGGTAGTGCCTTCTCTAGGGCAATCCCACACCTAATCCAGCGGGAGCAAAATTCAATTTCCCGTTTTTCTCTGTACCTGTACCTATTGTGGGGGTGGTGCCTTTTCCACCTGGCACCTGTTGACACTAGGTTTTTCCGAAACCTATTGTAGGTTGTGCTCTAGTTGGTATAGCATTAAATGAATCTGTAAATATTATGTGCTCGTAAGCTAAGTGCTCGTACGGTAATGGAATTGTCTCTATTGGTGCATATAAAAATGTTTTTCACTACTGAAGCAAGATGAAGCTGGTTGCAGACCAGCCGACTGTTATAAAATAATATTTGATTATTCATCTTCTACCAGTAAGTTATGGAAAGAGGCTGAGGAAATATTATTTTTCAAATGAATTATCAGATGGTAAATGCAATTAAGTTTGCATTATTTATCTTCATTCTTAGTGTCTACAAAAAATCGCAGATCGTACTTAACACGACCATGATTCAGTATATTCTTCTTACTCTTTAAAAATAAATATTCATTTCGCCGAAACTCTTCTACACTCCGCACATTCGAACAAGCTTGAAAAGTAACGAAAGTGAAGTGAACACCTAAGATTGTGTAAGGTTACACAATATTTATTTCTGCCGTTCGCTGCATTCAGTTTTCGAACGTCGGTATTCCTTCCGGAAGCGATCGCCATGGGTGACAAATGATGTGAAAACGTAACATTCGGCAACACGCTGCACCCCTCGCAGTTGCGGTGGCAGTTCCGACACTCCACCCAACCCGACACCCGGCGGTGGTGGTGAGTGGACTAGTGGAAATAGAACACGGCCTCATCCGATCGGTTGGAACGTTGCCAAATTTAGATTCTTTTCGAGTTTTATCTTTTTCGGTTGAAGAAAAGCGATTGTGCTGTCTACAAAAAGATGTTGAGCAGCTAGGCCAACTCTGTTTGACATATTATCACAGAACAGAAGTGGAAGTCCGAACGATTCGGCGATCAAAACTGGTAAAACAGTCTTTTTGGTTTTATTTTTCTTTGGGAAGGTTTTCGCATAGAAGCGAATAACAGCAATATAAGCAGAACGCTCGCTGCCAATCGCATAGCAGCTTTCACATGCTTTCGTGTGCATTCGTATGCGTTCGTGTGTTTTCGTGGAAAAAGTGACTCGCTACCGCCAGGTTCGCTAGTATCTATAGACTATTATGGTCAATATGGCACCTGAAAATTCAATTTATTTTTTAAATATTCTAGATCAACCTTGTATTTTTTGTCTCGACCTTTGTAATGAGGTCAAGGATTTAATTAACTTTTGTGATTATAATTTTTAAATTTAGCTTGGTTCGATCCGTGGATCCCCCAACTTGCGTAAGGAGGAATGTTATACTAACTTAATAAGCGTTATTCCGATGACCTTCTTTATCTAATTTTCTGCTCTCTTCCCCTTCATGCCTTGTCTGCCCCGAGCTACTATCAACACATTTGTTTCAAATCCGCCTACTAAGTGAATTAATCCCAATTTTGTTGCTAGACAGTCGGCGCTTCGTTTCGTTTATGTCCCTCTCGGCTTGAGATGAGAATAATAGAAAACCGGACAACCAGCTGAAGTCGATGCAGTGCAGCCTAGCCTGTGTGTGCTCAATATGATGATGAGTGAATAAATGCGGGGGTGCCACTAGGGTTTGTTGTTGTTGAATGAAAGAAGAAAATGTAATACACAGAAATTCGGAACGGCCTTGGTTAGCGCTCATGTGGGATTGTTGGTTTTGTTTTTTTCCTTGTTCGTTCGTTGTCATTCGGTTTTTCTAAATATATGTTTATTCCTGTTTATGTCTTTGATCATTGAAATAAATGAGCCATTTCAATTGCAGTCCAGTTATATCTATTTTTTCAATATTAAAAAAATATATTGAATCATCATGTCACATTATGTGTAAAAATTAAGTTGTGCTTAACTCACAGACGAAATAGTTTGTAAAATATTACAAGCAAAAAAATATATTCCAAAGGGCATAAATCGTCCAGCAAATGGTAGGTCTGTGGTTCATATTTGTCTAGGCTGCTATCGTCTGCTTCAAATGCTCCGTTGATAAATAATGTTAAAATTCAGTTTTTATTTTATATCATTGGACACATTTTGGAAAATCTTAATTTTTGATATAATCTTAACTCGCCAGTGGTTTATATTTTTATTAACAGTTTTTAGGAATAGATGTATATAATACCTTTTCCGTCGATAACATTACTCATAGAAACTTGGAGGTCGCTTAATTTTGTATTAACAAAATGTCAATCGAAAATGTAAATGGTGACACTATCACACTATCGGCTTTGTACTCTATCACACGTTCACAAAGTTTAACTCTGTCAGATTCATTTTTAGTTGAGAATCATTGGTTCCGACGGTTGTTACACAAGTTTCGAAGCTCTGAAGTCCACCACGGCTGGTTTAAACTAGAACGGCAACGTCACGAACCGAAAAGAAAGGGAAAACGGGATGTAAAAAGAGAAGAAAAATGGAATAGAAGGGCGACAAATAAGAAAAACGAGGCAAAATAATAGCAGACTAGACAGAAAAAAAGGCGAATGGTAGAGAAAAGAAGAAAAATGAGAGTGAAGACGGAAAACGAGAGGGGAAACGACGCCAAATTGGACAAAAGAGAAAAAAACGGAATAATAAACAACAAACATCCAGTTATACAGCCCTAAGGGTTGTACGAAAGGGTGACGTACGACTATATCATATTATTAGATCAATGACTAATGTAAACTGCATTTCTGGCATATGTATGTTTATAAGAATCTGCGACTGACATTGTTTAAGTGAATGTTTAAAAGAGAATATTCAGATTCAATTCTTCATTCAATGTAACGGTGGGTATGAAAATACGTGGACGGGGGTTTATAAACACAACGCAACAACTGTGGCACAGAGATTTCTTTTAAAAATCACGTCTGTGCATCATAAAGGTTGAAATAGTAATGAATGATCAACCCACAGATTATTGTATTAAATATGATTATGCATAACTTGACATGTTTCAACGATCTAACTTTAACTCGCTTGTGGCCTTTAAAAGGGCCATTGGTTACAAATAACATTAAAGTAAAAAGGACATTCATCGCAAATATGACGTGCCAAATATCTGGCACAAACGCAAAAATTTCTATTTTATTTGCTTGAGAGTCCTTAACCTCCTACTACAGGGGTGAGGGGTCTCAAACCATCATAAAATAAATTCAGGCCTTCAAAAACCCCCCTTGCCAAATTTGGTTGAAATCGCCTGTATAGAATCTGTCGCATAGAATACAGATTTTCGCCAAATTACACAGATTAAACAGATTTTTGAGCTTTTACATGAGAGTGAAAGAGACGGAAATAGTCAACAAAAATGACTCTCTATTTCTTTCACTCTCATTGTTTTGCAATGGACAGATTTTTACACAGATATTTTTCCTCGCCATACAGATAGTCAGATTTTTCTAACAAAAAACACAGAATTATATGTAGCATCCCTGCTCGTACCACCTCTATAACATTGTTGGTCATTTTATCTATCCAATGACATATAAATTGTTTACTTTCGTTCAGTAGTTTAGTAGTTTTTTTTTTCCTTGTTGGGGACCTTGGACCACTGCGACCGAATCTTTGATTTATTGTGGTGTAGTTTAGTAGTTATAACCATTTGAAATCTTTCATTCAAACGTTACACTTCTATTTTCGTTTTCACAAAGTGCTACCCAGTCCCAGTATAGTAAACAAAGACGTAGTTCTACGTCAAAAACGGTATAGAAAATGAGGAAAAGAAATAGATAAAATACCGAAACAGGAAAATTGAGAAACGAGAACAGAAAAAGAGGCAAATGGAAAAAACACTTCACATAATAAGAGGTAGAACTGAACAGACGAAAACAAAAAAAGAAAAGGAATTAAGGAATTCGGGCCTGAAAATAGAAGAAAGAAAAACAAAAGTAAAGAGTAAAACAAAGGGCAAATCAAGACTAAAAGTGCGAAACACGGGACCGCAAAAGACAAGAAAGAGGACGGATAGCGGGCCGAAAAAAGGAAAAACGAGGGAGACAAGGAGGAAAAACTAGACATATTGAGCGAAAACGGGACAGAAAAAGAAAAAATCATGACACAAAAGAAGAACAGTAAGAAAGAGAAAAGAATACCGATTGGGGATACGAGGAAAACGGGAAAAGAGTCAAACGGAATGAAAAAGGAGTGCGATGGGACTAAATGGAAACGGGAATGAGATGGGAAAAATGAACAGAAAAAGAAAAAATGAAAAACCGAAAAAGAAACAAATTAGAGCAGAAAAGAAGATAAAACTGGAGAGACAAGAAAGTGGAAAAAACTGGAGATAAACAAAGGGTTAGAAGGAAAACCTGAGAGCAAACAGAAAGAGGGAGCCTAAAACATAATAAATGTGACAGAATAGAAGAAAATGGGGCATCTGAAAGAGGAAAAACCGATCAGATGAATTCAAAAAAGGAAGAAGGAGAGTACGAAAACTAGGAACGGAAAAAAGTGAAGAGATAAGACAAAAACGGCAAAGAAAATTAAAAAACTAAAGGAAAAATAGGCCTGAAAATAAGAACAAACGGGCAGGAAACGAAGAAAAACGGAAAAATGACACAGAACAACACGGGACAGAAAAAAGCAAAACGAAAGAAAAAGAGGAAAACGGAAAAGGAAAGAAAAAGAAGATGAGTGAGAGCAAAAACGAACAAACCGGAACGGAAAAAAAGAAAAAACAGACCAAAAAGTAGAAAAAAAGGATTAGAAAAGAGAAAAAAAACACAGAAAAGAGAAAAAACAGAGATAAAACTTGTGAGAGAGTAAGGCGAAATATGTCAATCCTAATTTCAAGTAAAACTTTGTGTCTAATTGCGTATCCATGACAAAGTTCAAGTTCAGTTTGAAGTTAAATTGCTGTCCAATTTCAAGCCCAATTTTAAATCTAATGCAATTTCAATTTTAAGATAAATTTAAACTCCGATCTCAAGTCCAGTTTCTATTGGAATTTGAATTCCAATTTCAAGTCTAATTCCAAACGTAACTCCAAGTCTAATCTCAAATCCAATTTAATACAGTTGTTACGTTCAATTTCAGTTCAAATTTTAAGTTCAATTTCGAGCATAACTTCAAATCCAATTTAATCTTTAATTTCAAGTCTAATTCAAATCCAATTTCAAGTCCAATTTCAAATAAAAAATTCAAATCCTCTTTTAAGTTCGATTTCATGTCTATTTCCAATTAAAATTTCCAATCCAAATTTCTAAAAATTTAAGTCCAAATTGGAATCCAATTTCAAGTTTAATTTAAAATAAAGTTTCGAGCATACATTAGTCTAATGCCCTGTGTCAAGTCCGATTTCAAGTCCAATTTCAACTAGAGTATGTTGCTGCTTCGTCGTAATTGCCTATTCCCGTCTTATCCAACACTAATTATTAAAAATATCAGCATTTTTATGACACACAATGCAAAACTAGTTATTCCCCAATATTTTAGTTTGTTGTCTATCATACGCGATCAATCAAAGTGAGCTGAGATCTATTTGAATGCTTTTTATCATTAAAGAAGTCCTACCAGCCAAATTTCCTACGTTTTTTTGTGCGACGAAGAAGAAAATGTCGACTAATCGCTTTAATTTCCGTCATTTATAAATGAAAATAACTTACGCAAGGCATTGTCGTTATTCTACAGCCAGGAAAACTTGCCTGACCTGCAGAAATTTTGCAGAATAACGTTTGTCATGCCGTCCTACACAAATACATGCGCGTTAACTTCGTAAACATTGTTGTGATTTTTAGTTCGGACGATGAAAAATTTTGATGGACGTATTTTAAAACAGTACGACGAATTTTAGAAATAAAGTCAGTTGCGCAATTTCAATAATATGCTTTAATTGTCGCTTTTCAGTGATTTCAAAGTTCACGGATCGGACGGTAAGTGTGTTGTGTCAAATCAGCACAAGAACTTTTGGAGTATTCATTAAATCCATCCAACGAATGCTGAAAATTAGAATGGCATTACTTATTACGACGGGAATTAGAAAAAACCCCTACTACCCTTCATGACCGTAATATTTACACTCTTAAAAACACTAAATGATATTATCCCTTGAAAAAGACACCAACAAAGCGTCGAAACGTCGGGAAAACATCAAAATTCAGTCCTGATGAATTTCTCCGAAGACTGCCCTGCCAAATATTAACAGTTACAATTGAATTCAAATTCATATTTGAAGTCCAAAAAAATCAAAGTCTTGGACTTAAATGTCTTTTAAGACTTGACTCTTCTTTATCGACAGTCTTCACAGTAGCTGGCTGGTAGAGTACCGGACAGCTACGGGGCTAGTGCAACAATCCTACTGACTCTATTTAGCAGGACCGCCTAGCCGAGATTCGAACATACGACGACTGGCTTGTTAGACCAGCATCGTACCTCGAAGCTAACTGGGCGGTTAATTTTAAGTCCAAATTCAGTGCAATTTCCAGTTCAATTTGAAATAAAGCATAAAGCCTACAATAATTTAATGCTCTATGTCAAGTTCGATTTTATGTCCAATTTCAACTATAATTCTAGTCCAGTTCCAAATCTAATTTTTAGTACAATTTTAACTTTGATTTTAAATCAAATTGCACCCTAAAGTGCGCAGTTTCTAGCCTAATCGGCCGTTTTTTTGTGATAAATCCTTATTGACTCGCCATCCCATGATTACTCGATTTGCCAGGTCAAAACATTCTTCTGAAAGGTTGAGTGCCTTTTATTTATATCTGGGCACGCTAGCGGTTATCAACCCTGAATCCGCGTTTCCGTAAAGACAAGTAGGTAGTCACAACTGAATAGTAATGAGCGCAGCATGAGAGCAATTTTTAGTTCGCAACCCCCTAACGTTCTTATAGTACACTGAAGGAGTGCATTCCAAACGGGCCAAGTTGGGATGTAAGACTGATATGCTAACTGGAATATTCGCAAGAACGGGTTGTCCACTATTAGCGTTGCAAGTATCGGACGAAGGAGTCGAAGTGCTAGGTTTATTAAGCAGCATCAAGTAACGAACATTTGGATTGACAAATACACTTGCCTGACGTTGCAGGCTGGGAATATCAAACATGATTCTATAATTTTGTTGAAATACACAAAATTTGTTTTTGTTGTGCAAAAAGCTGTATCTGGCAAGTTTACGTAAATCAAAAATAAAACTGAAGACGTTCGTTCGGAAGGCAAGTAGCTATACGACCACAAATGGAACAAATTCACCAGCCGAAGGCTTCTGTTATTTTATTCCGTTTGGCACACCAGAGCACAGCAGAGGTACCGTATTGTTTTATTTCATTTCGCTGCTTTTTTTTTCTCCGGCACATGATTTTACAACTGAAAAGAAAAGATTCAAATCCGTAGCAAGATGTAAATTTTCCACCATTTTCTTCCTATCCACCACGGACGGTCGGTGGCGAACTGCGGTGAACTGCGAAAATAGCTTTTGCCATTTTTCCCCCAGGCGCCAATTTATTCCGGAACCGATTTCAGAAGGTCTCTTAGCCTGTGTTTGTGTGAGAGCAACAGTATCGGATCTCGGATGGTTGTAAAGTAGTAAGTTGGCCCCCCGATTCGTTGCGCTACTCTGCTGGTGGGAATCAATTTGCTACAAAGGAAGCAAAGGATTCCTGCTGCACAGTCGACGAAGCAAAAATCGAAGCATCTTTTCGTTAGTAGTTTGGAAAACTATACCTACAGTATTCTTCCGAAAGTGGCATAGATGGCTTTCGAACATTGAAGGTAAAATTTGTGATTGCAACTCAATTTCATGTAGTATTCTCGTGATTGAATGAAGTGCAAAAAGCGACTAATGTTGCATATTTTTCCCTTAAAAAGTGTCAAAATCGGATTTGATCCAGGCACTAGAGCGCTCCAGACTGTGTACGTCCTGTAGGAAGATTGCAGGTTACAAAATGTAGGACGAAGCCAATAAACAGCTGCTACTGATGTCGATTGGAAATTTCTCAGAAACGGCACCGGCAAAGGGCCTCCGACAGGGTGAGGGTGAGGTTTGAAAGGGAACGGAATTTACTTATAAAATAGTTGCCTTGGCAGGAAGAGGGCAATGAGCGAGGAATGCGGGTGCAAGTGGTGAGAGGTGGTGGGAATCGAATGGTAAAAGCCGTTCCAAGACTGCAAATCGGTAAAATTGTAAATAGGAAAATAGGAAGCGGATTGCAATTGGCTGTATTGGCTTATTGCGTTTGCGTTTCCTCCTTCCGCTCGGCAGAATCGAATCTTGTGTAAATTCAAGAAGCTGGATGAAGGTACTCGGATGCAAATCGGGACGATGGCTTTTATGGATGGCTTTTTGCATAGACAGACATTAAGCTTTTACACATATGGGTGCACTCTGAACCAATTACTTCCGTTTGAAAGTAGCTTTTTGTACCAAAATAAACCTTTCACATTCTGTTTTGCACACTTTTATCAATCAATCAATCAAATTTATATTTAAAACGATTTGTTTGCTTTTGTCTGAAACCATCACACGTCGATCATTATGTGCACCACTAACGATTGTCCTCTTTTCTTCACACTATTTCCAGGAAGCGCCCTCGCCGAACTGTGGGACTGCCCGTTCATCGAAGCCTCCGCCAAGGACAGGATCAACGTGAACGAAGTGTTTGCTACCGTTGTCCGAGAAATGAACATGACCTCCGAGAAGCGCCAGAAGAAGAGTTACTGTTGTTGTACATTATTATAGAAGTGGCATTAAAAGCGTAATTTTAACCCCCCTCGTAATCGTAATTTAATACTATGATAATTGAAATTAATATAATTGCAAACGGAGCAACAAAAAAAAAAAAAGAAAACAGAAAACCAAGCAAAAGAAAAAGCAACACACGAGAAAAAAAAATGGCGACAACTTAAAGGTCGCTATCCAATCGCGCTGGTAGCCGCGAATTTTGTAGGTGTTTTTGTCGTTGGAAAGGAACACATTTCGAAGCCAGAGCTCGCCAGGAAACTGGATTAGAACGAAAACTTAATTGTAATTTGAAATGCCCAAGCCGAAGTGAGAAAAGCTTCGAAACAAAAAAAACTAAAAATTGAAACTTATATACATATTAAATGTAATGATAATAATTAATGGTAAATTAAACTTTACACACCGAATGAGAAACAATTTTTTCGAGATAGGATTTAAACTGTGCAGCGCTAGAGGAAGCAAACAGGGCTATAGGAGTAGGGGCGAGCGCGTGGACGACAATTTTTAAGGGTGTATCATAGGGAAACAAGTGGGAAACTGAACGATTTAGGAAGCTGGCAAGACACAGGATGAGTGTAAACATTAATAAAAATTCATTAAAGAAAGAAGTATGAATGATAAAGAAGTCAGAGTCGAGCCGCAAGTTTGTGTATGTAAAACGAACGATTTAATGGTAAGGAAACTAAACTGTTTAGGGTATATTTTTAGCAAAGATGTAGAAGGAAAAGCCTGTTTTTCCATTAGTCAGAAACAATTTCTTTCAGGTAAAGATTGAAAGAAAGGCCTGGTTGACGCATGTTCTGTTTCGTAAACTGATTGGTTTGATCAATGTGGCTCAGTTTCCTAAACTGAGTCACAGAAAAAAAACGGTGACAAACAGCAAGCCTACAAATGTTGTATAAGTTTAGATAATCTAGGTACTTTAACTCCCTTTCCGGTTTCATTCTACAACGTTTCAGACGCTATCAGATTAATTGATTATTGTCTGATGAAAAAAAAAAGAAATCATATCTGCCAAACTTATTTTCTTTTCTTGTTTAGCAACATCAACTTAAGCATCTTTGTTTTGTAAAAAAAATCTTTAACTTTCCTCTTAAACTATACGATGAGATTTGAAGAAGGAAAAAAATCATTGCAAACTGATAAACGAGAAAAACCGAGTGATTAAATGCATATGAATGCAAGAAACCAACCATTGAGTAAAAATTATACTGACCAAGATGAAGTCATCTTGAAAAATATGAATGAAAAAAATGGCATATACAACATACATATAGGTGTAATAAGAATGCAAGGAAAAAACAACCTATTTTTATCATTACATTTTTGTATACACAAAACTGCAGCAGACATTGAAAACACTCACGCATAGTAAGGCAAAAAAAAACCATCAGAAGAAGTAAACAGAAAAAACGGAAAATTCCAATAGTGAAATATCAACAGATGATACAATGTGTAATTAATAAAAAAAAAGTGAAACACCGAAAATAAACTGAAACCAAACGCGCGTTATCATTGGATTGTGAAACGAAACCGAAGTGGGCTGAAAACTCAAGCGCCCCATCATCACAGCAGAAGAAAAGCTCGACGGACGACTATACGAAGAAGCTTTCAGATGGACACCGCACCGTCAGCGGTGCCTGCTGGTTTGACGGCTGGCAGAATATGGCGCTGCTGTCGTCGCAGCTCGTCGTGGAGCTCTGGTTGTCAGCAGGCACAAGCTTTCGTGGAAACTGAGAAAGCTCTTTCTACACTATGGGCTGTGGATATGATTAATTCAGAATGTAAAAAGGTATGGTTTTTATTAGTTAAGCAATTCATACCAATAAGCTGGAGTACATTTCAACGTAACTTTGTCTTATTTTTGAGTGGAATTCCTGAATTCCTGGAAGAAATTTTATATATAAAAATGAATTTTTGTCTGTCTTTCTGTTTGTCTGTATGTTACTTATAGAATCGGAAACTACTGAACCGATCGGCGTGAAAATTAGTATGCAAGAGTTTTTCGGGGTGGGGAAAGTTCTTATGATGGTTAGAGACCCCTCCCCTCTCTAAGAGAGGGGCTCCCAACTAAAAGAAATACAAATTTTTACAGCAATTTAAACACCCAAAAGCTGTTTTCGGATAAGACAGTCGCTAATTCTCCGTTTTGAGAATAGCTACGCCACGTCACATGCACGAATATTCCGTAAACCCTGTTTTCGTGCACGATATCTGTATAGAATAAATTCTTGTAATGGATGAAATCAGGCAAAAGTAAAGGCTGCTCGCTCACTTTTCTAAAACGGTTCACTTTCAGCACATCAAAATGGTCTAGTTTCATAGCTTAAACGATAAAATTGGTTGAAGAAAAGGGATGTTTTACATTTTAACGAAATTGTTTACTTTCAGGACATCACATTGGTCTAGCTTTAATCAAAAAGAAAAATATGTTGGACGGAAAGACTCTGTCATTTTTTTAACGTAGAACTAAGTTTTTGTTTTCTATATTGGGGTGCACTTTAGAAGTTCGAGAAATGAGCATGTAACGAAAAGTGGTTATGATTTGCACGCTTATAACTCAGCTATTTTTCAATGGATTTTACAGATATTTGCATCAAACGATCAGAAATTTTTCTAAAAATTGATTAACATAGCAAATATGAAAATAATTAGTAAAATCACTATTGATAAAAGCATGAATAGTAGGCTTTGTCAAAAATGAACGAATCAGCCAATCACATGGAAGAATTTATTTTGCTTCCCAGGCCCGGTATAACAATGTTATTCACTGGGGTTTCGTTACCTTCTATTCTAAAATAAGTGACCGAAGTGAATTGCTTTCCAATAGGACAGGAATTATTCATTACCAGTAAAGGTAAACCTGAACCAAATTGAAGTCCTGGAGATAAACAATTTTGTTAAAATTCGAACGGCGTGCAAATTATAAAACAAAGCAAGAACTGGATGAGGAACTAGACGATTATAGGAGTCAGGCTGCTTGGCTGAATTCAATTTAAAGATTTAATCAAAATTGTTTAAGAATTATTCTAGACTTCAAATGTAAGTTACTAACTTTAGTTGTTTTAGCGGTAAGACTTGAGTTTTACTGAACTTCAAATCCGTATGTACATTTGAAAATATAAAATAAAGACATAATGTTTAACTTTACAAAGATGAGTTATTAAATTTGTACAAAACGTGTTCTCTATCTGGGTCTCCATGAGATCAATTTCCCTCCCATAACATAAGCAGTAAATCAGCTGCTTATTAGCATAGTTGACAATTTAGACTGCACGTTATTGTTTATTAACTTTTTGACAGCCTATTCGCATTGATTTGGTTTTACAAAAAATTCTATTTAAATTCTTAGTATCAACTGAAAGCTCTGGCTATCACAAAGCATTTTACCAGGTTTTATAAAAAATATGGGGGGATTTATTTAGAACCTCAACCTTATTTAGAAAATAAAAAATAATTTTAATTTTATTCAATGAACGTTTCTTCAGGTAGACAGGTAATTTTTTTTGGAGTAGATAGTTCGGGATCACGTTTCGCAAGTTGACAGAACGGATGAATTGCGAAGATTTGTTATAAGTGAGATTTCAGTAATCTAGGTAATAGGGGTACCTAGGTCTTTTGTAACATTACATGAGTGATCAATATTTAGTTGCTGGGTATACGGAGCTGGTTGAACGATAAGCGTATTTAAAGCGTTTACCAGATTTACCCTAACCAGTTTGTGATAGAACGTAACCAGTAAAGTCAACATTTTCTCCATCAAAACAATTTTGGAAAGCATGGAATCGACTGTTGTTTCTTCGAGCGACCGCTTTACAACCATGTCCAGGGAAAGACAATCCCGCAAGTCTAACGGCAATCGAGTCAATTCGGAGAACCAGCGACTTCATCAGTTGGACCGAAGTCATAATAACATACGCTCCGGTCGACAACGTCTGAACCGGAATGGTCGATCGGCACATAGTGATCTACGTCGAGTGGCTGAGAACGCTAACGACGCGGATTTCCGTCGTTCAATTCAGTCCCGGTTAGGGCGCAACGCAGGATCGCATGTCCCTAGATGCAACAATAATCGAATGGATGATGGCAACTTCGAAAATCGTCCGCAAGACCGTAGAAATGTAAGCGTATTTGATCGACTTGGCCCTAGGCCTACCGCAGTCAAGCACAGCAGTCAAATTCCAACAATTTTGCGCGGGCGATAACCAAAGAAGAGCTGGACAAAGAATTGGACGATTATATGAAGGAGGCCGGTAGATCCCGGGGGCGAGAAGAGTCTCAGAATACATCAAATGGACAAGGGGACTAGCAATAGACAAGTTTGTAAGAGTGTAAAACTATCCTTTCAATTATCCCTACACTTCGACAGATCTTATCATTTGAACATTAAATCTAGACAAAATTGGTGTCCTGAAACTAAACCGTTGAAGAAAAGGACGCACCTACCTGCTACCTCTCCTCTTCAACCGGTTATATCGATATACTATGAAAATATATTCTAAACTGAAGTATAAAAACGGGGTAGGGTACGGAAGGGTATTTTCAGCCTATTAAGCGATGGCATCTATTTTTTTAGCCTATGGCCTAGTGCTAGTAGAAGAACAGGTTGTTTGTTTGTTTATTTTTATTTACGACCCTTTAACCTTTTGGTCATTCAGGTCGATGCGAGAGAAAAAAAAATATAGCTTACTAATTAGAGCTTATAAATAATTTTTAAATTTTTAAATTTCCTTGTGTAGGTTAGTTTCTTTTAAGAATTTGATTAAATTGCTAAGCTGGTTAGTGTCGTCACCCAAAACTTTTTCAAGAGAGGCATCCAGGTGATTGTTCTGCCTTGCTGCATCATATTTTCGACATTCAAGGTGGTTTTGACGTTCTTTGAAAAAAAAATCAGAGGGGTTGTGTACAAGACACGACCGCATATGTGGGTGACGCAGGACTACGTAAATGTAAATCTCTTTGTAGTGATGGTAGCATCGATTCATCATGTATCATGCTATATGCAGCATGCTACATGCGTTGTATGTAACATTTATCAAAGTAGTAGCATTGTAAACGTTACGTGGAAACAATTTAACAAAATCAAGAACAGAAACTATTGCTTTCCTGCTAGCTTACAGAAATTAAAGATTGTTTTTATTACCCATGGTTACCCACGTTGAAGGGATTTTACCAATTCAATCTTATTTTATCAACAGCACATCTTTTCACTACACTTCTAATGAAACGGCAAGCATACGTATTCATACAGAGTCATATTATAACCGAACACTACAGCGGTAGCACATTTTTCCAACACAGATATCAAATTCGCCTAGGTTTAATCGTCTCGCAGTAAACAATTTGCGATCTGTTGGGGCAATTGGTTGGTAAACGGCCGGATAATGCGGAATATAGACCCCATAGTGGTCGGTAGCCTCTTATCTAGCAACTCCGATCCCGACCTCCTCGTGGTACCAGCCGGAATACGAGCAACCTTAGCGGAGATCGGGTAACCAACCCCGGTGGAAACTAAGGTCGTATACTAACCGGGAAGGAGGTAGTGAGTCTCGGCACTATAAGATGGCAGCCCCATCACGAGACTCGGTAGTGTTGCCCCAGTACGGCTACACACCTAAACAACACAAACTAACAACATTCAAGCATATTCGGAGCGGAATATTCGGCATCGACCTAGGCGACGGAATAAGGACGACGAATGGAGACTCGGGACTTGGAACTGCAGATCGCTAAATTTCGCAGGTTGCGAGCGGGTGCTGATTGAACAGCTGGAACCCCGCAAACTCGGTATCGTAGCTCTGCAGGAAATCTGTCGCAAAGGAGAGAAGGTATGGAAGATACGTGGCGGAAAGGCCCAGTTTTACCAGAGCGGTGGCGCTACCAACGAACTGGGAACGGGCTTTGTAGTGCTGGGCGGAATGCAGGATCGCGTGATAGATTGGAAGGCGATCAACGAGAGAATGTGTGTATTGAGGATAAAGGGTCGTTTCTTCAATTATAGCATCATTAACGTGCACTGCCCGCACGAAGGTAGACCCGACGATGAGAAAGAAGCGTTCTACGCGAGGCTGGAGGCAACGTACGACAGCTGCTCGTCACGGGACATCAAGATCGTCATCGGGGATATGAACGCCCAGGTCGGTAGGGAAGAAATGTATAGACCGGTGGTAGGACCCCATAGCCTGCACACCGACACAAACGATAACGGCCAACGATGTATAAACTTCGCAGCTTCCCGAGGCCTGGTGATCCGAAGCACCTTTTTCCCGCGCAAGGATATCCACAAAGCCACCTGGAGATCACCTGACCAACGTACAATGAACCAAATTGACCACGTTCTCATAGAGGGCCGGTTCTTCTCTAACATCACGAACGTACGCTCCCGTCGGGGTGCGGATATCGATTCTGACCATTACCTAGTAGCAGTACATGTGCGCTCAAAGCTGTCCACCGTATACCGGACACGTCAAAGCCGCCCTCCTCGGCTGAACATCAGGCAGCTAGATAACCCACAAGCTGCCGAGAACTACGCGCGAGTACTGAATGAGGCACTGCCTTCTTCCGAGGAGTTAGGTGCTTCAAACCTCGAAGACGGTTGGGGCAGAATACGCTCGGCCATCGGAGAGGCCGCTACCACGGCACTAGGTATTGAGCCTCGGAGTACACAAAATGATTGGTTTGATGGGGAATGCCAACAAGCGGTGGAGGAGAAAAAAAATGCTTGGAAAAATTATCTAAGTATTGCCACTAGAGAGAACCTGGCCAAGTACCGACGAGCTAGGAACAAGTTGACCACGATCCTGAGGAGAAAAAAGCGCCAAAAGGAGGACAGAGATCGTGAAGAATTGGAGCAACTATTCCGAGCTAATGACACGCGCAAGTTTTATGAGAAGGTGAACCAAACTCGGAAGGGCTACACACCGAAACCTGACATGTGTAGGGACGAGGGAGGGAATCTAATTACAAACGAGCGCGAGGTGGTCGACAGATGGAAGCAGTTCTTCGATGAACACCTCAATGGCGAAGTCGCAGAAGGAGGCGGAACGGAAATTAACCTAGGAGCGCCCATGGAAGATAGTAATGTCCTAGCACCTGATCTCCAAGAAGTCAAACGAGAAATCAGGTTGCTGAAGACCAATAAAGCCGCTGGGAAGGACCGCCTACCGGCAGAGCTTTATAAACATGGCGGAGAAACGCTAGCAAAGGCTCTACACTGGGTTATTTCGAGGATTTGGGAGGAGGAAAAGCTACCGGAGGAATGGATGGAAGGAGTGGTTTGTCCCATCTACAAAAAGGGTGATCGGCTAGACTGCTGCAACTATCGCGGTATTACGCTGGTAAATGCCGCCTACAAGGCACTCTCCCAGATCCTGTTACGCCGGCTGTCACCGATAGCACAAGGTTTCGTAGGGAATTATCAGGCGGGTTTCATGGGGGCTCGCGCAACTACGGACCAAATTTTTACTCTCCGACAGATCTTGCAGAAATGTCGGGAGTACAACGTGCCCACGCATCACATCTTTATTGATTTCAAAGCAGCATACGATACAGTCGATCGAGACAAGCTATGGCAGATAATGCACGAATACGGTTTTCCGGACAAACTGACGCGACTGATCAGAGCTACATTGGATCGAGTGATGTGTTTCGTACGCATCTCGGGGACACTCTCGAGTCCCTTCGAGACGCGACGAGGGTTGAGACAAGGTGACGGTCTATCCTGCATGCTGTTCAACATCGCTCTTGAGGGGGTGATCCGACGAGCGGGCATCGAAACGAGAGGCACGATTTTTACCAAGAGTAGCCAACTTCTAGGCGTTGCAGATGACTTCGATATCATTGCCAGGAACTTTGCGACGGCGGAGGCAATCTACGCCAGACTGAAAGCGGAGTCTAGGAGAATTGGGCTAAAAATAAATGCGTCGAAGACCAAATACATGAAAGGAAGAGGCTCAAAGGAAACAAATGTGCGCCTCCCACGGACGGTAACCGTTGACGGCGACGAACTAGAAGTGGTAGAAGAGTTCGTGTATTTGGGATCGCTGGTGACCGCGGACAACAACACTAGTAAGGAGATCCAGCGGCGCATCCAAGCGGGAAATCGGGCCTACTTTGCCCTTCGTAAAACGCTACGATCAGGAAGCATACGCCGCCGCACGAAGCTAACAATGTACAAAACCATTATTAGACCAGTAGTTCTTTATGGACTTGAAGCCGTGACGCTGCTTACGGAGGACATACGCGCCCTTGCCGTGTTTGAGCGGAAAGTGCTGCGGACGATATTTGGCGGAGTACAAACTGAAAGCGGAGAGTGGCGGAGGCGTATGAATCACGAGCTACAGGCACTGCTTGGGGAGACTCCCATCGTACATCTAGCGAAAGTTAGCAGGCTACGGTGGGCCGGACACGTCGTAAGGATGCCGGACGACTGTGCGACGAAAATAGTCCTCTTCAACAACCCCACCGGCACCAGGAACAGGGGGGCCCAACGTGCACGATGGCTCGACCAGGTCGAGAGCGGTTTGCGACTTCTGAGACGACTAGGAAATTGGCGACGAGTGGCCCAAGACCGAGTTGAATGGAGACGAGTGCTTGAAACAGCACGAGCCACCCCGGCTCTATGCTGCTGAAGAAGAAGAAGCTGGGGCAATGAACTTGTGTCGTTTTTTCTGGCACACTTCCCTAACACAGACATCAAATTGGACTAGGTTTAATCGCTTTCGTAAGAAATCTGTTGGCACGAGGGGGTTTTGTCACTCTTTGGCGTACTTCCCAAGCAAGGACATCAAAACGGTCTAGGTTTAATCGCAGTGTTAAGAAATCTTGTTGAAATGAGGAAACTGTTACTTGTTTTGGCTTACTTCCCAAGCACAGATATCAAATTGGTATAGGTTTAGATCATCCTAAAGAATCTTACAACCAATCACGAAGCGAGAATTCTGGTAAAACATAGGTTCATCATTTTCAATTTTTAAATAGTTCAACTTCCAGAATCCATACAATTCTTCATTTGGGGCAATTCTTAGAAGATTTTCCAATCGATTGGTGTAAGAATATTGAAAATCGATCGGAAAACCGCTGAGTTATTAGCGCTCAAATCCTATCATTTTTCATGACGCTCGCATTTTTCGATTTTTTGGAATGACACCCCATCTCAAAACTTGCTGTGCTACGTCAAAATTACTGAGTGTAGCGTGCAAAACGTAACCACTTCCAAAATGCACCCGAATATCGAAAACAGAAACGTAGTTCTGCGTTAAAAAGTTGAAGCTTTGTAAAGAAGTACGCACGTGTGACGTTGACAGAATAGACTCGTTCCGTCAACAATTTTTGAATACTGTGAATCATACAAGCGCCAATTTGATCTATAATGCAGATGAATCGTGTCTATTGCTTAGCTCTTATCACAGAACGCATGGATGACAAGAAATTTATTTCACACGTGGTTACATCAAGACTTTGTTCCATATGTGAGTCATTTCGCGAGGAAGAGAAATTTTTCTCCAAGAGCAGTACAGCTATTGGATAATTGCTCAGCGCATCATGTAAACCTTCAACATAAAGATGACGTTTTTTTCCTTCCACCGAACGTTACAGCAGTGATCCTACTAATGGACCAAAACAAATAATTGAGTTGCGATTCAACTGGTGAAAGCAATGACCAGGGTTGACAATGAATGTTTTGAAACCACCTTAGTAAGCATAATTTATATATCGCAGATAAACTTTCAAAAGAATGTAGTAGATTTATTGCTTATAGCTTCATTTTTATATTTCAGGATCGCAGGATACTTTGTATAATGTACTACTAAAGACTAGTAGCCATGGTGTATTGGTTCCAAATGTAACGCAGCATTTGGACTCAATCATAGAATGGGCAAAACAATCCAACTTACCTATGGCTGATATAATCAACTTGAGATACATTAGTAAAATAGCACTGAAGTAATGAAGCAAAATGTTCGGTGTGGTACACGAAACCAGTAACCAGTAAACCACTATAGTGGAGATAATTCAACTAATTTTTCGAAAGCGAGAAAAACCAATTTACTCTTTATCAAACACACGGTTGGCTCCAGTTGCATTGGCAATGATCATACTGATGTCTGTGCTAGTAAAAAACCTCGTTTTCTTAATAAATGTCCAAAATATGACAAAATAATTTTCACCAGCGCACGCTTGAAAATTAGCAATTTGAATTATTGGAATCGATGTGCAGAAGATTTTCGGTGCAAAAATATTGAAAATCGGGCGTTCAAATCCTAAACACTTTTCAAGACCTTCCCGTCAGACGTTGTCCTCCTTCTCCTTCATGTTCGGAACTGACAACTTCCCTAGCGGCTCTCGGGGGTTCCCAAAAGATGTCCAGATATGACCAACGAAGCCAAAGATAATTAATTTTGGCTTCCATTGATTTAGTTTTTGGGTTCCTCCATTTGCATTTCCTCCAGGGTTACTTAAGCCGGAACATTTTCGGATGGTCGCCAATGAGCGCATGTTGCAAAAAATCAATATCTCCCAAAAACTTATGTTCGGTTCAGAAATATTATTGAAGGTTTTTATTTAGTTTATATGAGCAATCTGCCATTTGAAACTCTGAAAGGGCGTAACTCAAAAATTTGTCTAATGTTTATTTTTTTTTAATTTGGCTTAGAGATGTAGGATGGCTATACAAACCAACTGGCATTTATCGTTTTAATGACTTTTGTAATAGCGGTCAAAGGGAACGCCGTACGTTCAAATACAACCCTTCAATCTATGTTTTGCTTTACAATATCATTTCATTATGTATAGATAATCGGTATTTTTATTGAAACAAACACTTCTCGAGATTTTAAAGCATCAGTAAAAGCAAACAGGATGTTAAGTTAGTTCGTTAAAATTAGCAGTTTTGTTACTATTGTTGCTATTATAGAAAAAACACACAATCGACGGCGGCATCTTCTAATTTTTAAGAAGGGCCGTACAAAAAGACGTGCGTCGCAATCATGTTCAATGTTATTCTTCCAAGATAAAAAGAAATGTAAATATTTTCCGGCACAATTCACGCATCAGGTACGAAAAACTTCAAGGCATAAAATAGGTTAACTTAGCTCAGTCTGAACCAGTCTTGTTAACCAGCGCTTTCGGAATACCTCTTCGCCATGCGTATTACAATCTTCCTCGTCCTGGCCGTCGTCGGCACGGTAGTTGCCAGTAACGTTAACGAAGGTTTGCTCCAAAGTTCAGCCAGTCGTACCGTACCAACAGAAGCCGGGAATGACAAAGTTGCCCAGCAGAAGCCGAGCCTGATTGGAGCACCACGATCGCTAGCAGCGGATAAGGAAATTGGAACGAGCAGCAGTACAACTAAGCAGCCGGAAGCTAAGCTACACCGCGTCCAGCGGCAAGTTCTATACGGCCAGTACTATACCACTGAGGACAGTGATTTGGAGGAAAAAGAAGGCCACTTACCTGGGCAATCGTGAATCTACTGTGCTTCAATTCATCGAATTGAAAATGGGTAAAATGGACACAATGGGCAAAATGGTAATCATGGAAATCTGAAAAAGATAAAAACAAAGTGTATGTTATAACCGAAGCTAATATTGCAAAATAAAAAGTAAACGGTTCTGTTGTTGATAACAATCAAGTCAGAAGACCGAGTTATTAATTCAAAGATGTCTGGATTCCGTCAAATTTTTATTTTTATTTTTTTGATATTCAACTAACTCGAAAATATGCATTGTTGGTATATCTAATAATATCATACAAGGCAGATTTATGTTTACTTTCCATTTAGAGACGATTATTCCTCGAATTAGTTGTTGAAATGAAATTTTTTTCTTTCCATTAAAAAAGAGAGAATTTTTTTCAAACTTTTATTGTCAAAAATGTTTACGATTTGTTTTCCAGAATAAATACAATAGTTACATTAGCTGATTTTCATAACAAATTTAGTCATAATTTAATAATGCATTGAATACAATTTTACGATTGAGTATAATATTCGATCGACTTCGATCAACTTCTCCTTGAAGTCTACCTACTAACATTTATCATTCATTAACACATCATACCCCAGTTGAGGTGGTGCTTTTGCTACCCTCAGTTATCGATTCCTCGTCCGATTCATCGCTGGAAGATTCGCTGCTATCATTCTTGAAGGCAATGATAGCGTACGGTAGTTCCACTATCGCCACACCTCGTCCGGTGATGTTATGGGGGGGAGTCGCGATTGTGCTGCTGGAGTAGTCCGTAACATTGCTGGTGCTGCTACCAGTATTGGGCCCTGGGCTGCTGTTGTTGCAGGACACAACCAACGAATTGGTTTCCACGTTGACGGAAAAGCTGCAAGTAACCCCACCGGACAATTTGTACGACGCTAGCGGTGAAGCAATGGGACCCGACGCAGGTAAAGCCGTTTCGCTGATAGTTAGGGAAGCAACCCGTTTCTCGGTCGAGGGTTTGATTTCGGAGGAATTAGTGGAAGCTTCTAGACTTGAGCTATCTACACTCGAAGTGGTCGAATTATCGGTTGAATTGGTCGCTTCTGCTGTGGTAGCTTCCGTCGATGTAGTAGTCGTGGTATTCGGATGGAACAAATGGAAGACTACGGTCGTTGTGTTCAACTCGAGTTTGGCTGTTGTTGATTCAACTGTGGTGAGGTACTCGGGATCGATTGTAGTGCTGCTGTTTTCTTCGGAGGAATCCTCTTCCGATGAACTGCTTTGCGATGAGCTACTTTCCGATGAGGTGCTTTCTGATCTCACGGTTACATCTAACAAGTTCTTTGGGGTCATATTTTGCTTAGAAGCGCTTTCTGAGCTGCTCGAAATTTCTACCGGGCTGGGGCTAACAGTCGTTGCATTTAGAAACGTCGTCACGCTCGTGGTATGCTCTGTTAGGTTGTAATTATCAATTCCAGCGGTAGTGTTTCCTGCTTCCGTTACAGACGATTCAGTTCCATTTCCAGCAGGCTTAAACACACTCAACAAATTGTCGAAAAAATCACCAATATCCGCTGACGTTTTAGTAGCAACAGCTACTACCAGCAACACTTGAACTACCAATAATTTCATCTTAAAATTTTTTTTTACTCGTATCACACGATCAGTCCAAACTCAGCTCTCCAACTGAGAACCGAAATGATTATGAAATGGCATTAGCAGAAGCTCATGTTCCTACGGTCGGCCGTCGGTACCGAGATGACTCACAATTCGAAACTGCAAGAGTTGTACCTACGTCTCGAACATCACGAACGGATTGTCGCATGTGTCATCCTAATTAGCACCTTTGGAGGATCTAATTCAATTTTATCCCATTTTCGTCAATATCATATCAGTAACCGTTCGACAAACGATCCGGTAAAAATTGTCCGTCAGACTACGACCATTTACGCTTGGGAATCACTCAAGTTATTTGAAAGCTTACGAATTGATACTTCCATTGGTCGAAATCGAGCTTTGTCGTATCAGTTGAGCAGTTTATTTTTATAAAAACGACAGAAAATATCGATATTGTTTTGTGCTGCCAGTAGATGATATCGATCCATCTTAGCGGTACTTTTCTGCAATAAAGCTTACTACTACGATTCGAACAAAGCAAGACATGTATGTAGGCATGTGTATTCCTAACTGAAAATTTAAGCTTTGAAATTGTTGAACACTTCGATGTATTCGACTTTAAAATTACTCAGAAAATCAGAGCTTAATAGGATGGTTCACTCTCTAATGTAAATATTTTGGATAAAATTTTGGATTGATTTCGTGTCAACTTGCCTGCTACGTAGCTTCAAAATAATAGCATCGTTTTGTTTTTGTCATGTCCCACGTCCTACGTAAAAATTGGTTAGGTTTTGATTGCTCATAACTCCGCGATTTTCTCGTAGATTTTCGATATTTTTGCACCAATCGATCGAAAAATTTTCTGCGGATCTGCTCCAGTAAAGAAATTAACACTAAAATACCGCGTGGGGTCGTTTGACCCCTTTCGAGCTATCCGTCATAATTTATCAAGAATAGCAGTAACTATGTTGCCTTTAAACTTTTATTAATAAACATATTCGATGCTTTTTGCCTTTCTACTATATAAATATATAGTATAAAGGTACAGAAATCACTCGGAAAACCGGAAATGGAAAAAAGGTCCTGCGGGCCGAATGTTATATACCATTCAACTCAGTTTCGAAAACTGAGCATTTTCTGTGTGTGTGTGCGTGTTGTGTGTGTGTGTGTGTGTGTGTGTGTGTGTGTGTGTGTGTGTGTGTGTGTGTGTGTGTGTGTGTGTGTGTGTGTGTGTGTGTGTGCGTGTGTGTGTGTGTGTGAGTGTGTGTGTGTGTGAGTGTGTGTGTGTGTGTGTGTGTGTGTGTGTGTGTGTGTGTGTGTGTGTGTGTGTGTGTGTGCGTGTGTGTGTGTGTGTGTGAGTGTGTGTGTGTGTGTGAGTGTGTGTGTGTGTGTGTGTGTGTGTGTGTGAGTGTGTGTGTGTCCCTTAACCGATTTGAACAAAATTGATTGCATATAAAAGGGGAGCCTCTAAAAACCTTAACTCCCAAATTTCATGACGATTGGGCTTGTAGTTTAAAAGTTACATAAAGAAATGTGAAAAAATAGTATTTAAAACATATTTTTGTAACATATAAGCATTAATTCAATGTAAAACATCACACAATTTGTTATTATTTGAAAATTACTGTTGACCCCAGGGCACTTTGAGAAGCTATTTTGTTTGAGCTTTTTTGTTTTTCAATGAATTAATCTACTTTTTTCGCGACTAGGTGTATCTACCGGAGATCTTTTATTATAGAACTTAGGCTTATACAAATTTGAAAAAAAGTTTATGTCCTGGTCTCAAAATATTGTTGAAGGGGGGGGCAAGAAAAAAATAATAACATTAAACCTTCAATAACCAAACAAAAGAGAAGAAACCAGTGTTTATTTTTCCATATTAAAATTTTAATACAGATATTTTGTACAGTACCTAAATTTTAGTTCAAGACTTTCAAATTTCGAAATATTTCGACCCAAGCACATAAAGTAAGCATCCTGGTAGAGATGAACCAGTTTGATAATAGTGGAGTGCCACAGGATTAGCTTAGAGAGCCACAAATGTATAACTTGACCTTCATTTCAATTTTGTTTTGAACCTCCGTGTCACTCGGATAGTTACCTTGCTTTTTTTAATAATCGAAATCCGTGTCACTTACTAGTTCAGAACTCGGTAATCACGACATAGTATCGTAATCGAACCATAGTGTGAAAATAGCAGTTTAGGTCCCTACCACTTTATTACTTGGAACGCTTATGCTGTGCTATCGGCATGTTTTAAGAAAACAAATCTCTGAAGTTATTCACGTTTCTTGGCCAACCTTTTAGTCATGAATATCAGGCCTCTCCTTAGCTGATGCTTCTTCTCCAACAATAACGTGTTTACCTTTGTATATTAAGGATGCACACCGTTTCGAAAATTTCAAGTTTCGAACAGTTCAGTGACATCCTGCATGCTGCATGCATCCAATGAATGATAAAAACTGTATCGTTGAGTTTTACGTCCCCTACCTCCAAAATTAGGGTAGTTACTTGGACATTACGGAGTAAAACGACCAATTTTGAGCCCCGAAAACCCGAAAAATTCTATTTTCATCTTATCTAGTACCTTTGACGGAAAAAAATAATCCCACTGCACTTCAAAAATCGGAATATATCCGTCAAAAGCGGTACCAAATTTTACTAATATATTGTTCAATTGATGGTTGCCTCCATCTAATTCGATTCTCTTAAAACAAGGTGAATTAAAATGGAATCAAGCCGAAAGTCTGATTGCAAGCACCCCAATTTTCGACGTCGGGTACTTAAAGATTAAGCACAATAGTTGCCTGTGACTTGCAGCAGAATCAGAAAGCTTAGTTGGTGAAAGAAAGTTGGTCGAGACTAACGAGATAACTATAACTTTCCACATATTGGATAATTTAGAGATGTAAAGTCATTGAACTGTGAAAAAATCTGCTTGTCACTAAAAAAATGCAACAGACTAATATGACACTTTATTTTTTTGCCCCTTCACGTTTCGAAAATTTTCAAAGGGGGGGGTGACATAAACTTTTTTTCAAATTTGTATAAGCCTTATTAGACCAAAAAAATTCGAAAACTTACGTTGTTTGTACATTGGGGTCAATTTGACCCCAAAATTCAAACTGCTATATCTCAGCGAAAACTTGACGGATTTCCGAATTTTTAGATGTTTCAGAAAGGCAATTTAATGGACTAAATGATAAAATTTAAAATGGTGACTTGGCGTGGGGAACCTTTTACAAAGAGGGGTTTTAGTAAAGAAAAGTCGGAAAAATCGGATTTTTTCAGATTTGGAACGTTTATATCACGAAATCCTTAAGACCTAGAGCGACAGTTCTTCTACAAAAATATGCGCGTACACGAGATCTTCAAAGTTACATGTGACATTTTACAGGATTTGCTCGCTAGGTGGCGTTAATGTGAGAATAATCAACTTTTTTGTCATAAATTTATGAATTATACACGTGTAAATCGTTCTTGCTCGCGAAAAATTTGGACAGAAAGACAAGCTTTGCAGTAAATATGGTCTTGTGACAGACAAAACCTATGGCTAATATTGTGGTTCAGAATTTGATCGCTAGGTGGTCCATTTGTTTTTATTTGTTATCGCAGCTTAGAATACTGACTAAATGTAAAAATTTTGTCTAAGGCATAATTGTTCAAATAGTTGAGACCACTGTATTCTGAAAATTTTGGTACAAAATTCAGTCGCCAGATGACGCTAGTGATGTATTCATTTTCTTCCGGTATTATGTTCAATTTTTGCGGATCGTTTTAACATACATCCTGGCTGAATTGGTGGCTATATAGTATTGCGAATAATTGTTACTAGGTTTATTTTGCGAATTAATGTCGAAGACGACGACTTTTGTCGAAACAATATGTTCATATAGAATAAATAAAACAAATCAAAAAGCACACTAGCGTCACCTGGTGATTAAATACTGTGCTAAACTGTCTATCATAGAATGAATCTAGTCCAGCTGACCTGCATGCAATCAACTGGCGGATGAATTCTGAACCGCTCACCAAGGTTTTATCTACCACCGGACTATGTTCACTTCATATCTTGTCTATATAATCAACATTAGCGAGAACAAGAACGATTCACACTAGTAGAACCAAAAAAGATCTATTTTTCCAGATAAACACCACCTAGCGAGCAAATCCTGTAAAATTCCGCAAGTAACTTTGAAAATCTCGTGTTCGCGTATATTTTTGTAGAAGAAAGCATCGTTCTAGGTGGTAATGATTTCGTTACATAAACGTCAGAAATTTGAAAAAATCCAATTTTTCCGACTTTTCTTTACTAAAGCCCCTCCTTGTAAAAGGAACACCCCGCCAAGTCGCAATTCATAATTTTATCATTTAGTGCATTAAATTACCTTTCTAAAACATTTGAAAATTCGGAAATCCGTCTATTTTTCGCTGAGATATAGCGGTTTGAATTTTGGGGTCAAATTGACCCCAATGTACAGACAACGTAAGTATTTTTTTGTACAGACAGAAGGTTAATCAACGATTGCAACCTTTTTATGTCAAAAAATCCGCCAAGAGCTATCCGTGCGGTGCAAGTAAGTTTTTGGTGACCTACGGTAAGACGTAGTCCTACGGCAATAAAAATATTATTGTTCGAAACATTCTATAACCGCAAACTTTTTTTCATAAACACACTTAGGCCAATAATTTTTCGTTATTTAAGGGGGCATAGTACTTTTTCAACTTAAAAAAATCGAAATTTTTTTTATTGATTATTTCGAAAGATTAACATTTTGACCATATGTGTTTCAAGTCATTTCAATGAATTCCAAAAATTGACAAAGTTACAGCTATTTGTACCGCGCATGTCTGGAGCGATTACAGGTTTTGCCAGGTTTTGAAAGTCGGTACCATAAATATCTCGAGAACGGTTCAAGCAATTCTCGTGATTCTTTTTTTGTTTTAAAGCCAACAAAATTATCTAGTGTTTGACCCATCCTTTTTTTGATATTACTATTTTTGTATTTTTTAGAAATGTTTAAAGTCAATTTTTTCGACTAAAAACCTTACTTTTATGTTTGAATGTCCGCCATTTTGTTATGCGTTCGAATTTTAAAAAAAGGATGGGTCAAACACGAGATAATTTAATATACTTTCATGTCGTTTTGGAATTTTGCAATTCGGTTAAGACCCCCAGCGCCAATCCATGGTACCGCAAATCATGTTTTTTTCGAACGATCAGTTTCAAGGAGCCGTAGGGGAGAGGGGAAGGGGTTCACATATGCAAACAAAATTGTAAATATTAGTATAAAGTGCAATGTTTGGAATGCAAAAAACCCGAATCGATTCGCTTTTCGCGTTATCGAGAATAAAATATTTGAAATTAGGCAAAAAATATGGTGTAAAAAGTACTATGCCCCCTTAAAGTAATGCGGAAACTGACTGACATTTAAGCATACTTTTGGAAGTAAAATGTTTTGTGTTGCCAAAAGCGAACCCTGCCAAAACCAAACCATGCCAAATTCGAAGTCCCACTGTAGTGGGATTCAATCGGAAAGTTTTTTCTTTTCTTTGATTTCTGATTTCAATTGCCATTTTCTTCATTTGCTGTTACTCACAATTGTACAAGAAAAGCAAAAGACGAAGAAAAGCAGTTAATTTAAGCATATGTAGGTATAGTGGTGTATGGGATTAAAAATACTAGTGAGTTGATTTTTCCAAATAAACTTCAAACGATTTCGGCGCATCAATAGATGCTCTTTCCAATCCATAGATACTAGAGCTTAGAAATTTTATATGAAAAATAGGAGGAAAACATTGTACGGTAGTAATTTTGTACGATTTGTTTTCGTTAGTGACACTTTAAATGACAGAAATCTTATGTCATGTATCATATTTTAATGAATGAATCGAATTGACAAGCACTGGAAATCATATCGATCATATTTCCCATTCTCAAGCATGTTTATGGCGCAGCTTTTGCACTATTCGACCTCATCTTGTTTTCCTGACCCTCTAACGGGATACATTGTAAAAACGATGCGATCAAGCTAATGACTATCTTTTCATGAAAGTACATTCAAAAGAAGCTTTAGTTTTGATTTTCATACAAAAACATTTTCTGAAGGAGCGCCAGCTAAGAAAAAGTTCAATTTCTCTTTTTCATATCTAATGCTCTATTCAGTTATTTTTTCTAATTTAGATATATTGAAAAATTGAAGCCAAGCAAACTAATAGTAAAATTTTGAGATTAATCATTTTGTTGTTGATATCGTTTTTCTTTAAAAACGAAATATAATAATTTTTTCTGATCTCTTGTTTTTCAAAGATACTAACTTTTGAACGCATGGTTTTAATATCAAAATATCAAAAAATCTGCTATGAACGCATATTTCATATTGTCAATTCAAAACAAGTTTCGTATGTGGCTCTGAAGCCCAAAAGTTAAGCCCGTCTAGAGACCCGTTAGAGGGTTAATTTCTAATTTTCTATATATATTCATTCAAGTCTGCAAACATTATCTTTGGTATTTACATAAATCTATAAATCTATAAATTTCTATAAATCACTTAAATACTATAAAACTAAATAAGGTGTTCATCAAGTAACATAAATGACACTTACAAGTATTTCTGCACCCAAGGAAAGAAAATAATTATTATACGCAATACGTTATTGCGGCAGTAGAAAGGCTAGGTCACGCCGCTAGGTGGATTAATTCTGGTTTTTCAAAATATATTCATCTGTTGATTATTTGGTTGCCTAGAATTTTTTGCAACCTGCCTTGTTCACCGCAGGGAGTCATTTGACCCTCAGTAGAATATTTGCAGAATCTTAAAAAATATGCATGTAGCTGTGTAAGAAACCTTTTCAGAAACTCATGTCTGTTATTGCATCATGTTTGTTGACAGTTTGAGGGTTTATATACGTAGTTGTGAGCAATATACAATTGACTCTCAGTGGTGCCAATCCACCAGATATTTATATTTACAATAAATCTAGACTGAACAAACAAAGCTGCGTACGGAAAAACGCAAATGGTGTAAGGGTCAGGGTGATTTATGTATTTTGGACAGGCTAAGGAATCATTTCGATAGAATAGGAAATATCTCTTTGAAATAAACAAAAAAGTGAAATGTTTGACAGTAGATACATAGATTGCAACCCTCTCTGTCAAATAAGGGTATACCGATAAGACACAAGTACAGATAGATTTCCAAAAAAAAAATGATTTTTTGAACCTTTCCATTCCATTATTTTGGACATTCTAGATATATTATGGACATTGTTCAAAATATATTTTGGACATCATACATAGCCATAAAATACCCGAAATAAAAATTTGTCATATTTTCAAATAGGAAGGGTTCGACATCTATCCTTACTATTTGAACTATTTGACTTATTTAATACAGTAATGACTTAATTTTATCACCTCTACCGCCATTCTAAAACAAAATTTTGTTGTTGTTCATCGCTTTTAGAATATTACACGTTCTTTTCTATCTCATGGAGATTAGTTACCTTTATTTCAACATTGAATTCGCATTAGAATACAATTCATACAATCATATTTCGCAAAATATGATGTCTTCGGCAAAGTTTTCCAGTATATCAAGATCTTCTGGATGAAGGACAGTAGATTAGAATTTTCTCGCCGCGTGGCGCTGGTGTATATGTAATATTGTTGAATATGCTGTATCTTGTGATGGTATATAGGGAAATGCCGTTCTCGGGACAATTATGGACAAGTGACTTAGGCCTTCCGGATGGTATGGAAAACAGTGCCGTGTTGTCTTACCATGTGACGCTCGCGTGTATATGAGCTTCTTATACTATATTTCAAACCATCGCTCAAATGGTAAACATGGTAAGGTGCGGCTTGTAAATTCGTAAGCTTCGTAAATGCAAATTAAAAAGAATTATATCTGAAAAATGATGTTCGTATCATAGCAAAAGTAGAATTTGTATTCCTCATGAGAAAAATCCATGTTTTATATAAGTTTTAGGGAAATTGGAAAGAAAACAAAATTGACTAATAATTGTACCATGATTTTACAAGTTTTACACAATTATGGGTCACTCTTTCTACAGATTACCATTTAAATTGCATTCGAGAATTTTCATTATTTTGATGCTAGCTAGTGGAAATGATTTCTCAGAAAGTAATGAGTTCAACACAATTGTACGTAGGGTATGTTGCTACATCGTCGTAATTGCCAATTCCCGTCCTATCCAACACAAATTTTTAAAAATATCAGCGTTTTTATGACACACAATGCAAAACTAGTTATTCCCTAATATTTCAATTAGTTGTCTATCATACGCGATCAATCAAAGTGAGCTGAGATCTATTTAAATGCCTAATTTCCTACGTTTTTTCGTGCGACGAAGAAGACAATGTACCGACTTTGAAAACCTGGTTTCGAGAAAAACGGCGTTGAAGTTTTTATTCGCTGTGTAATCGCTCCAGACATGCACGCTACAAATAGCTGTAACTTTGTCAATTTTTGGAATTCATCCAAACGACTTCAAACACATATGGTCAAAATGTTAATCTTTCGAAATAATCAATAAAAAAAATTTCGGTTTTTACAAATTGAAAAAGCACTATGCCCCCTTAATCTTTCACAGTGTCCTACCATTTAATACAATTTTTTATGCAGTGCTGAATGATTGCTCGTCTAACCTGTCAGTCAATTTTCTTGCTCTGCTCTTGACTGATATTTTGGGTCTCAAAGTTTAGTTCTTTAAAGTGCCTGCTTATTTAATACTTCAGAGCAATGTTTACGTTTATTGTAGTTTCGTTTGCCGTTGTCGACAGTTCAAAATGAATTAATGATTGACATATGATTGCATAAATTGAATTTGGGATTTTTAAGTTTTCAAGTTACGTTTGTTGTTCAAATTTCTTATGCAAAAACACCCATGTGCCCCATTTCAAAAAGTAGTCTTGAATAATAATGATCAACTGACCTGTGAAAACCGAATGGTTTGCTTCATTGAAGGTATGTCGGAGAGAAACAAGTTGAACCGTTTACTCATTTCACCTAGAATTCCTCACTTTAATGAGTTCAGTCGTAGAAGGTCGATTACAAATTTCCCTATATTTTCGCGTTCACAAGCCCAAATCTACTTGTCTATCAACAAAGGCAAGGTCATGACTTCTCTATCGAGTATATCGCCAATACGCAATCCATGTGTACTCAATATTTTCGCTAATCACGCTAACAGGCGATAAAAGTTGCAGTTCCACGAAAAACTGATCAATTAGCGAGTTTGCATTCTTTCCTTCTATATGATTTGAGTAGAGGTTGAGGAATGGGTTAAATTTAAAGTTGTAAATTTTCTACGTATTTAATTTTCATTACATGTTCTATAGCAAAAATGTGTTAATCAATCGAAAAATCCTAAGCTGATTGAATTGTAGGGGTAGAACTCTGTGTTTTATAATCTTCTTTTTAGTGAAACTGAGAAATATCTTAAACCTTGCGGTATGCTTTTGTATAAAACTTTCTCGAAACAGCATAATTATTCTTGATTTCCAATATTTACTGGAATGTTTACTACCATTGGTACTTGGTATTTCAAAATCATGCAACAGCTTAACAAAAATTATATACACTGCTAGTTGGATTGTATATAGTGCTTTCTGCGTAGATGTTTAAAAAGTGGGTTAGACATTTGGACGCAATTTTCTTTTTCTTTCTAGAGTTTTTCTGCGTTTGAATGCCCCACAAGTTTAGTTCAAGCTTACATATGTTTTTTGGGCATTAGTAGTAAATTAAATCCTTTGCTTGTGTGCTGTTTTCCTTGAACCTAAATCTCTTTCAAACGAAAACGTAACAACAAGTAGAATATGACAATCATAGCAGAATGTCTCGAAAATTTACTTTCCTAAACTTTTTTCAAGAAGATCAAATTAAAAACTCTAAAGCATGCTTCATTATAATTCTGTACCAACTTCTCAAAAGGACGTAACTGCAAATTGTGAACAAACCGAGCAAGAGTTATTTTTTGCTGAGTTTATTTTGGACTGACATAAAGAAAGAGGCTCTCAGTCGGTTTATTTACATGTTGCAATAACGCCTATTTGAAAAGTTGATGCCAAATTGATATGTACCGGGGAATCATTTTCAGTCCGTTTCTGCTTTGTTGCAGCACGTGTTTTCCACAGCGAGACACTAATTTTTGTCGAAATTTTTAATGCAAACAATGAAGTAGGGTAAGTTTGCTTATAGTGGACCCTTTCCCAATAAC
Organism: Sabethes cyaneus; assembly: GCF_943734655.1. Lineage (NCBI taxonomy): Eukaryota > Metazoa > Arthropoda > Insecta > Diptera > Culicidae > Sabethes > Sabethes cyaneus. The sequence goes on from NC_071354.1 coordinate 68,075,192, forward strand.
ACGGTGTTACACGGGAAAAATACATCTCAAATGACCTAGTGTACGTTGTTAGTCACACCTAGTACATCATAAAAACACATTTGAAATCTTCCTACCACCCCAAAAATGTCAAGTTATTGCAAAAAAACGTTTTTTGGCTAGGTGTACATATACTATCATGAATAACTCAAAAAATTTTCAAGCAATTTTAAGTGTTTTATACATTTTTGGAAAGCTTAGAGGACAAGCTTTCAGAATATATACACATTCACTATGGTTCTACAAAAGTTAGACGAAATTTTTTCAATTAAATATGAAATTTAACTACAAAATGAAATTTTTCTCACTTTAGGGGTCCTTAAAGTGACCTAAAAAATTACCCCCATTCCTGAGCTCAACATCACTTGTTTTATATTCAATCCTAAGACTTTGGTCAAAATTTCAACCAAATCGGTCAACATTTGCAAATTTATGACCATTTTTAAGAGTTGTAGAATTTGTTGCTTCTCATATAGGGGAACTGGGGGGAAAATGAACACCCTTAGCAATTTCGCCATTTGCTTCCCCAGGAACCAACCAAATGCTGAACGCACTACATGAATTGAAAGCTGGATTCATATTCCATGTAGCAAAATATGAAGATGTTTAAAAAGGACGATTTGTCATGAAAAATTCCTTATTTTCGAAAGCGTCACATTCGAGCCTGATTTTTTTCGTGTGGGTAAAATGAACTGGAAATGGAAAACTAAAGTTAACATGCAGCTTGGATAAATTAAACATTATTTTACCTTATCATTGTTCTACATAAGCTGTAGATATTCAACAAGGCTGCTGGAATTAAAATAGGACTCCACAAAGTTAACATAATGTATCTTCGCCACATTCATACAATGCTTGACTTGTAACTCGCATCATCGGTCATTTTTCGTCATTTTTCGAGAGACTCGATCATTTTTATTGATTGAATTGTAATTAGGTCCTGTCTGCTGATAAATGGAAAATAAAACATTATTATACACACTGGTCATTTTGCCCCCATAATGAAGTGTTCATTTTGCCCCCAAAACACCAATTGTTTTCTAGTGTTTATTATAAACAAACAGTTGATAAAAATATCTGGAATTTTCGACAGATCCGCAGGACAGTGATAAGCAAACACCATTAAATGATACCAATAGTCGAAATTTAATTTGTCTCGCCAAAAAAGCTTATGTACTAATCGTGGAAATTACCATCGGCGTCAGATTTCAACAAATATTTTTTACTTTTTCAATTTTTTTCACATTAGAAAGTTTATGATCACCACGTATTGTCTCAAACAGCTTGAAATACTTCGAGGAGAAGATACCTATTGATCTGGAACAGTTTTTAATCGGTTTACTGGGAATTTGGCTACCTATTCATTTTACCCCCCCTGTTCATTTTGCCCACAGTTCCCCTATCACCCACCTAATCTTACATCGTGTACAAGATGCTCAGTTGTACACACTGTGTAATGAACCCTAGATACAAGGTCGGCGTTTATTAGCTTATACTTCTTTTATTTGATGATATAGGACATAAAACTGAAAGTACTAAATATAACACACATTTTAATTTTTACAATTTTAGCTGCGTTTTATTAATCATGCCTTAAAATCGACATTTTAAACAAGTTAGGGTCGAAAACAGACACTGAGGAAGCCTGCAAGTCGTAGGCGAAATACGTATCTGTCGTGAATAAATTTTAAGTTAGGGTCCATTATTCGGTTACCAATGCAAAAAATGTCGCCATTAGTGGACCCAAAAAATACACATAATAGCCTCGGTCGTTATCCTATTGTAAGCCACAAGGGTTCATAAAAGGAAATCGGACATTCCATTATATTTTGGACCCCATCAGCAGCTGCCCGTTCGAGATAATTCATAGAAGAAGACAACTCGAGTATTGAAGGGTCCACTAATGGTTAATTTACCCTACGCATCTTACTGTTACGTTTTTGAGCCGATGGGTTTTTGCTAACACAAACAAAACAAGTTTACGTTCATAAAAAATCTACAATGTGTTAATTTTATAATGGAACCAGTTACCTTTATGTTTACGTTTGCTGAATTTTTGCTAGAAGCCTTGTCCTAACCACTGTAATCGTACTAATTACCGATAAATTTTTAGCACTCATGTGACTTCATATTCAACATTCTTCGGTTCAACTTCATATCGATAAGAGGCGATGTATAAATTGACACTACTTCCAAGATTAGCTATCAGTTGAAGGTTTCAACGGTTCAACAGAGCATTCTGGCAGCTGAAGATCAATTAGCGAACATTATGATCTTCAGGGCTATTGTTCTGTTCGTCCTGCTGTCGGCGGTAGTGATTGCTGCACCGGCCGATGACTGCAGTTGCAAATCGGGAGCTAGTGCGCCAGCAACCGCTCAGCCGCAGCCAGCCACCGTTGCACCAATAAAGACAACAACGTATCCCGGGCTAACCGAATTGCATGGGTTGCAGTTCAAGCGGAGCGTTTCTTGAACTCGGAGGTTTACCAGTTGATGCGGCAATCAAAAGTACTGAAATATTAGGTAAAATAAAATTTCAAACTTATATTAAGTCAAGAATGGGAAGGTAATTTTCTTATTGAACAGCACAGTAGACAGCAGACTGCAGTAGAATAGATCAGCTAAGGTTTACTGTAATTCCAGTGCCATACTCAAAATGTAAATAAATCATGGTGTGTAATACTTTTTTTCTGAGGCAAGCTAAACAAAATCATTAGCACTTGATTAATACTTATTTAGATGAAAATACATTATCCTTCCGGTTGTGTTGGGCGACAGAGTCGATAAGACACATGCCGATACTGTCAGCTGTCGAAACCAAATCGGTTGAGGTAGCTCTGCTCCTGGAAAACTTGATACATATATCGTATTTAAACGGTGCATTTTTTTTCGGAAACATAATGCATAATACTTTGCTGGACTAGCATAAATCTGGTTTGTTTGCGATTTGCTTGTGCCGATTGCCGATGCCGATTATTCACTGATGAGGAAAACTGGACAGCACTCCACCATTATTTCCACCACGGTGAAATGATACACGGAAAGAAATACAATCTCCACAATGAGATAACTGACTCACAATTTCAAAATTCTACAGTGCAATATTTATGAAAATACACAATAAATAATTAGCATGACACCATGAACTTCTTGCGGTGCAAAGACCACACAAGATCAAGAATTTTTGTTCATGATCTTCTTTTATCTGATATGTTGGGTCAGTCACGATCAGTCAAGTAATTCATGGTATTGGAGTCCATTTCTTCCCTGTAATTAATTTATGTTGAAAAGTAATTTCAATTTTAAGTTGATCATATCAACGATCATCGAATATTCTGAATGTGTAAAGCCTGTATCGATTTGTTTTCCAGCAAGCACTTCAGAAGCATTACATTCTACTAGGGATCTGATCTGGTCGAAGTGCCAAATGCAATATTGTCAATGCGAACTGATATAAAACAAAATTAAGCTCTACATTTGAGCCACTTGAACTCGTAAAATTCGTTTTGAACTGACATGACACATACCATTGTTCTACACATTTTACTTCCGCTTCAATTGTTTTGGTCACCGTATTCCTTTGTATTTTCTTTCTAATTGATGTAAATCGGTGAAATTTCAGGGATTTTCACCGATTTACATCAATTAGAAAGAAAATACATAAATACATTTTACTTCCACAATAACAGCCTCTTTTATGCCTGTAGCGGAGTAACTAATATTTGTACGGTTTTATACTGTAGTGTTTTTACCTTTGTGCAGCTTCATTTTGAAAGCTTGAAGCAACACTCAAGTGCTGTAGTTTGGCCATGTTGCTTTTTTTGAAAAATGAGTGGTTTTTATGTGGACAGTGGAATTAAAGCGAGTGTCTCGTCTGTTCATCTGTGCTTACACTGAAAACGTTTACTTTCGGGAATTCAAGAGCTTTTGTGCAAAAAATGCGGTGCAGATAGTGGGAATAAATATAAATACAAACATTGTAAACTAGGCCACAACTTAATTATTAATTTGTAATCTGCGGCACCACCTAGACATAGTCGCCTCGAGCGATTGCACAGTTAATGCAGCTATACCGTCATTCATTATACTTCAGCGGAATCGTTATTTTACAAATTCAGGAAGGATCATTGAATGTACATTGGAACGTACTGCAGTTGACACTATGGAAACACAGGAAGCCCCCACCAAAGTCACATAGCTGACGCCAGCGATCATCAGTCGTCTTAGCCCTGTGCGTAGAACCGCCATGAATGGCAAGTATGATGTACACATCTGTAGTTATCAAAGCACTTTCACTTCTTTACTTTTAGCCCTTCATGAGGCTTCCAACACATCAGAACCTGTACATCTTCTCTTTCTCCTCCGATTTCTCAAGCTGATTGCACAGTAAATAAAACTTTAGCTGAATCGCAGTTCTTCACCAAGACCGGAACGTACGATATGCATATTACATTGTTGAAACCCTTTCTTTCTCGCTTTATCCGATTAAAATCTTTAACAAAATACTACGCATCTCGCCCATCACGAAGTTCATCCTAATTGTTCGAGTCATTTCAATTGTTCCCGCCTTGAAATCAGGGATCAAGAAGTGGGCTTCCCTTCTAAGGCAAATACCGTGGTATGAGTTTGACGCCACTGTATTGATTCCATCTTACAGCAAATCCTGTTCTGCCAACCTACAACCTACTATCAGAATGTCGGCGACATGAATACATCCGGCGACATGAATGTTCATACGAATCGTTCGATGTCATCCTTCTTTCGAAATCTCAGATGAGTGTGCTGTTGGAGTCAGTAGGGTCTTAGCGCTAGACCCGCAATTGTCCTATACTCTACACAGCCGGCTACAAAGTCTGTCGATAAAGAAGGGTCCTTCTGCTCTGCTTTCTCTCTATAAGCTAAATCACGAAATTCGACCGGATGGGACTTTGTGCCACCTTGCAGGTTTGGCTAAGATTTTACTTTGCTGATCGAGATCTTGCTGTTAAAACCAGAGAATTAATATCCTGCGAGTTTACTGTTACGTTACGTCGGTCAATTAGAAGGTAGACATTTTTGACCACTCATCACAGTACTGTATTCCAACGTTGTGAACTTTTCGCAACATGGACTTTGAAGTGTTCCTCTGTTGATGATCTCAACATCTATTTGAGGTCAAAGATGTAGAAGACACCATGTTTCTGCAACAACAGGAACTAAATTTGGAATTTTTTATTTTTGAATTTTATTTGACATATTGCAAAAAATAAGACTTACAGGACTGTTCTGTCGCTACTTCTGGCATAATTTAGCGTTTGTGAGTAATTTTTACTCAGGTATTTACCTTCATCAAAGTATAACAGAGGTTAAAAGGATTTACTATCGAAACACTACACAGAGAAATACCGTAATATTATTATCGGAAACCTCCAAGATTGAAAAATACTTTATATATATTAATTTTTTCATTGTTGCAATTTATAAATTGTAATTAAATTCGATACAGTGCGTAGTGGTCCAGAACCAAAAAACACGAATTTTGGGTAGTATCGAATATTGAGTATCGTTAAGATGGAAGCCATATTTCTAGATAATTAAACGTAAAGCAGGGGGTACAATCTAAACAGATGAATCGAGATCCTATCACAAAAAATATTTTTTTATTGTCTGTTTTGCCAAACTTAGCAATAACATTAAATTTGTTATGCAGTAAAAAACGGTCAAAATTGGCGTTGTGCACTTTATGGCCAAGCGCATTAATATTTTGCTTTATTTATTTATATATTTTCTTTTATTTATTTATTTATTTATTTATTTATTTATTTATTGTGTGAATAAATAACACTATGGCACATGTTCTCGGATTACCTTCTATACGATTTATATTACCCCAACCTGCAAAGCTGTCTAACTGTTGCTGAAGTACACGGGCTTCACCAATAAAGCTGACCCGATTGAAGATTTTCAAATCGTTGGCGAAGGATAAACTGGGACCTTTCAGTTTAAAATTCACAGATATATAGGAGTATCAACGGTCCTAGACAATGTTGCTATTCATCGATAAAAGTACTGATTCGGTTCGAAACACTCTCAAATGTGATTACATAACGTCAAATGCTTTGGCAATTCTTTTCTAGTTGAGAACTATTTTATGAGAGTGAGCGAAAAGCGAATTATCAGTCACTCTTTTTCGTGCATGAATTGATCGTTAGTGATGCCAATCAAACACGAATAGCTCGCATTTTGAATCATCGCGATGAGTAGTGCATCAAAAAAGTTGAATCGTATACTCAAAAAAGTTGAATCGTATACTGAGATTTACTTGTTTTCTCTTTACCAGCAGAGTTTAACAATTGTATCTAGCTTAGTTTTGCCAAAATTATGTTAAAATAAAAATAATGATTTTTTGGCATCAAAATTTTGTTTGGGGTGTTATGGACACCCACTGGGGTGAAATGGACAATGTGTCAAAAACGGTTGTTTTTAACGAAATAACATACTGAGGCTCATAGCAGATAACTTAGGAACACATATTAACCAGCAATAGTGTTTCGAGCTCAATTCCGTCTATCTGAGTGGAAGAACCAGTTCATAATTTATACCAATGTCACTTTAGTTTTTTCGCAAGTAAACAAAACCATACTGCGATGAATCTAGATCTTATTTAAAGTCTTATTCCATATTTGTCACATGCAAATGCTCCTGCATTGGTTCCTGGTGGCTCAGAGAGGGTGGTGAGGGTGACCCTTCGACATATCGATTGGGATAAAATACTTCCGATAACAAAATGAATGTGACATTGCATGTTGCACAATTATAGACATTCAGGGATTAGCCCCGAGTGCCTTAAAAATCACAAATTTCAATATGAATCTGAGTATGAGGGAAAATGACCAGAGAAATACTCTCAAATACTCAAAATCCTTTCTTGATTGCCTATTAATGGTCTTTTTGGTGGATTCTAGTTTTAACATCACACGTACTTTTTTTGTAATTCTACGGTATCTAGAATTAATGAGACCGAAGAAATGGTTTAAAATCAACTAGACCATTTCACCCAAAAAAAATGTCCATTTCACCCCACACAGCATGCAACAATATGACTTTAAAAAATTGGATTTATTTTTATACAATCTAGCTATAATTTTCAAACAGTTTCTCTTGCGTAGCCAAACGGAACTGCACTGCACAATAATTTGAAAAGTTTGTTAAATCAGTGGAAAAACCTTAAAACCTAGAGCATAAAAATTACACCTGGTGTCGTTTTAGGCAGTTGTTTTATTTACATTTACATTTGGCAACACCTGTCAAAGTTAAGTCCAATCTTTTTACGTTAATAATAACCAATTAATTTTCTTCCTCATGGTCGGCCTGAGCATTTAAATCCCCGATGATGATCTTGATGTCATGTTTTGGGCAGCGGTCGTATTCAGGCTCTAACTGCGCCTAGAGTTCCTCCTTGTCGTCATCGGTACCTCTGAGATGAGGGCTGTGCACGTTGATGATGCTTATGTTGAAGAACCGGCTCTTGATTTTCAACTTGCACATTCGAGGATTGATTGGCCACCACCCAGCCACCCGTTACCGCATCTTTCCCATCAATATGAAAGCTGTACCCAGCTCATGTGTGTTGCCACAGCTCTGATAGATGGTATGTCCATCTCTGGATGGACAGATTAAAATATTCAAATGCTGGTGAATGAAGAAATGTGAACCAGAGTGAGCTCTAAAGAACAATGTAGTATTTGCAGCAACCGAAGCCTACCGGTGGAGTTAAATGAACTACCACCCATCAACGCACTGTTATCAAAAAATGGACAGCCTCTTGGATTGATCTGTTAATTACTGAAAATAAATCGTTCGCGCGATATTTATGTTTTTTTAAGTTTTATAATGTCACGGACAGAGGAACAGACATGATGAATATTTTGATATCTCTTGAAAGCTAATGTTTTCTAATGTAAGAAGATAAGGAAGAATTACCCCAGGTGTCCAAATCACCCCTAACGATCCTAAGCGTCATGTATTGAACTGACTAAGGCGTGTAAAAACAGAATATTCCAATCAAGTATCGATTGTATTCAATGTAAGTGTATATATATATGTATGCATGTGTGTATGTATGCATGCATTCATTTATGTATGATTTTTTTTACGTGAGGAAACGCTCAATGCCAGGCACACTAATAATATATTGCTACAACACGTGGCACAGTGTGGGACTCTAACCCACTAAAAACCTCATGGGCGTCTGGCCTTAACCCCCCCGGAACTACCGTTAAGTATAACTTCGGGGGGAGGCTGTGTCTGTACACCCCGATCCGGAGATGACCGTCATAACGTCCACTCCTTCCCATTCACCCTCGCAGGGTTCTGCCATTCTTGTTGCTACTACATTCTCCTTCACTGTCCACTTTCCTTGCATCTGTTGAGACGTGTACCGATTCAAAGATGGCGACCGTCATAACTTCCATCTCCTCACGGCCACCATCGCAGGGTTTCTTGTTAAGCTAAACACTGCTCCGTCGAGTTCGCCACTGCACTTCCACTTCACCTGTCGAGACGCGAACCGATCCAGGGATAGCGACCAACATAACAACCATCCTCCCACGGCCGCATTTATGTATGTATGTGTCTGTGTATGTGTGTTGTATGTGTGTACCATTTACAATTTTGCAATTTGCATTGAAATACAGGAAAAGTGATGAAACATAATCGTCTATTTTCAATTAAATTCATTTCATTTCAATTTATCAAAATTTTTATTCAATTCAATTTTAGCCACATGTTGTTATTCGCAATCGGACATCTATACGAAGAAAAGCAGTTTGTTTAACCCATGGTTACTCGCGCTGTTTTATTTTGTAGAACGCCTGTAGAACGTTAACCTCATACAAACACCAAGAGGACCGGTATATCTCGTTTTTTCCAGCAATAAAATTTTTCGCCAAGTTGCGCTAGTATTCGAGTGAATTCTGTTCTGTTTTAACATGTTATGGATCTAGGTTGGTTGCAAGTAACTAAAGGTTAAGCATATCTCAGCATTCTCATATGAATTTATACAAGTATACAAGTTCAAATGAATTTAGTGCATATGAGACCGCTCTTGCCATCAAAAAACACTGGCGCTGGGAAAACAATCATTTTTTCCATGCTCAAACATGTTTGTAGCGCTGCTTTTACTCTTCTTTGATTTCATATCATTTCTTTAATTTCTAATTTTCTACATATATTCATTCGCCCATCCAGTTAGCTCCGAGATACGATGCTAGCCTAACAAGCCAAGTTCGAATCTCGACTGAGCGGTGTTGCTATAGAGTTAGTAGGATCGTTGCACCGCACTAGCGTAATTGTCCTGTATTCTAATAACTGGCTGCGAGGTCTGTCGATAAAGAAGGGTCAAGTTCTTAAGAACGTTTATATCCATGGACTTGCATTGCTTTTATATGCATTCAGGTCTACAAAAATTAACGTAAATATAATAAAACTAAATATAAATAAAGTAAATTAAATAGTGATTACCAATAATTACACACCCTAGGAAAGAACATATAATTATTGCACGCAGTACGTTCGTGTGAATTTTACTGTAAGAAAACGATTTTGATAACCGATAATTAAAAATATCGTCAATTCAATTATAAATTTTCCTGAGAAACTAAAAAAACTTGGTTACAGTCGAAAGGCCAGGTCACACCGCTAGGTGGATTAATTCAGGTTTTTCGAATACAGTTTACAATATACCCACAACTTAAAAACGGAAGGTTGAATCAATAAGGTGTATTCGGATAAGTTGTAGGAAATTAAATGTAGTTATTAGAAAATTGTAACAAAATTTGCTCTAGGTATATCACAAATATATCAAATTATGATATAATTTTATCTAGTTTATATCAAGATGAGTTACAAAAATCAGCATTCTGTTCTGCTTTATAACCAAATTGTAACAAAGCGAGTTATAAGTAACAGAACGAGATAGAATCTCCGTAGAACATTTTGTGTGCCGCAAATTTTTCTATCACATTTATAACAAAGTTTGATAGAAATATCAACTTGAGCTACAATTGTGTAATATTTTTGTTAGAATCATCTGATCGGGATATAAAAATAGGATTTCCTGGCTTGTTGTCTTCAGTAAAATTTCTTGTAATAATGTGTTCTAAAACTTTGTAGAACACATTATTATGTTATATTAAGATATAAAAAATATTTCACTCTTGGGAGTATTAATCAAAAATAAAAGGTCGCTAAAAGATACACTAAAGTCTTTTTTACACGGTTTGTTTTTTTGATTACTCAAGAACGGTGCAACTTAGGCATCATTTGCAAACTAAGTGACGAATGTCGGGAATCTCCCTAAATAATAAGAAAATAATCCCTGTTCTTAACCCTCTAACGGGTAAGACCGTCTGTAGACGGCCTTCGCTTTTGGAGCTCCAGAGCCACATACGAAATTTGTCTTGAATTGACAATATGAGAAATATGTTCAGAACAGATTTCCAGACATATTGATACTAATATCACAACATTCTGACCATGCGTTCTAAAGTTATCATCTTTCAAAAACAATAATTTCGAAAAATTTCGAAAAAAAATATGGTGCGAATATTCCCTTTTTTACGTTTGAAGAAAAAGGACATCTAGAACAAAATGTTTGTTCTCAAATTTTTCCTATGAGTAATATACATGTTTTTTTTCAATTTTGTGAGATACTTGAACTGAAAAAATATTTGGGTAGAGCGTTAGGCATGAAAAACTAAAAAGAGAATTTGGACTATTTCATACCTAGCGGTCCTCCAGATAAATATTTTCCCATGAAAATCAACACTCGAGCTTCTTTTGAGTGTACTTTCATGATAAAATAATCATTTGCTCGATCGCATCGTTTTTACAATGTTGCCCGTTAGAGGGTTAATAATCTAAGAAACAAACCGTGTAAAAAAAGTACTTGAGCGTAGATTTTTTTTCAAGATAGTTTTCCAAAACTACAGGCATTATGATTTCCTACTAAAAACTACTAAAAACTGTTTGGTTTTGGACCACTGTGCAGTATGACATCATAGTGACATCATGTTCAATGTTCGATTATCTTAACAATCTTAATCCACAATATGCAAAATGCGAAAAAGTGACATTGACACGATTCAACTACAATTTCTTATAAAACAGGTGATTTTTTACTAATTGATTTATTTTGCTTGATAACGATCCAAAGGGCCTTGCTGGCAAATCAAATAGTTCAAACTAGCTGTAACAAACCGACAAAAGAATGTTTCACAGGGCTCCTAATAGAAAAATGTTTAAAAATTACCACTTTCATAGACAGATGAGTTTACCTGCAGGAGGAGAGTAATCATGAAGGTAGAGATACCATTTGTTGGTATCAATTCGACTGACTATCACTACGTGCATTGCAAATTAATATTTACTAGAATCACGGTGAAAGCAAAAAGTGTTATTCTTGTAATTTTGCATTTCAATATAATTTTCATAAAAAAAAACTCTGAATACTTTTAAACACGAACACAGATTGTTCACTGCAATTTCTATTTGAAGGTCACTAAAGCAAACTGTATGACTAATTTTCTTCCAAAACTAAAGATGGAACTAGGAAACTGCCATTTCGATTGCAACGCAAATGTGCAGTCACGTGCTTTCCCAAAAATTGTTGCTAATCAGGCGATACAAATTGAAGCTTCCAGAAAAATACGGATCAATTAGCGGCCGCGATATTGTTTGTATTGTATAGAGTGAGGTATATGTTTCGGACGCATTAAAGATCGAGTAGAATTGTTTACCTCTACTTTGGGACTGATTATAACTTGAGTGAAATTTATCTACTTTTTCTGTCATTTGTGGTATATCAATTATCTGACCGGCTTATTATGCTTATATTTAACAATTTTTGATGTGTCATTTTAAAGTTGAAATGTTTCGGGCAGTTCATTCTCCATAAACTAGTATTTTGTGAGATGTTGATATGTAAAAGAATAAATCATTCTATATCGCAGTTGAATGGTTAGTACATATGAGCAATCTCCTAAAGTATGTCAGCTTTTTCTGAATATAATCAAGCCCTCAACGGATAGCTGAATTTTGGGATGGCAGAAATCACATAAATTTATATATTTATTCATTCGTCAAGCATAAGTAGACTACTAAATGTAACGTTATTTTCTAAATTAGTGTGATTATCTATATCAAACATATTTCCTAGACTTGAACAAAACAGACTGTCATTGTGTTTTTCAAACGATATTTAATTTTCTATAACAGATTCACAAAAAATATCTTTCATTATTCTTCTATTGGAATTGTTTTTGAAATTAAAACTACACACCAACAAGAACAGTAAGTACCATTAGTCATCATTTTTAGCACTTGATTGAGCATGGTAAAAATGACATTTGTTCGCTAAACTACGCAGTCCGTCATGAAATGTACACTTTACCCTAGTGTAATTCTCTGAAACGCACATTCGTCAGCTCGCTTGGAACGAACGATTTCGAACAACAGGTGTGATATCTAGGTATAAATTCCCCCACTTTTCAAGGTTTCAAATCAGTCGAAAAAGTGCAACAGTTAGTGGAGCATCTATAGGCAGCTTTAAGCTTATTGAAAACAACAATTAATTAGCGAATATTATGATCTTCAGAGCATTTTTTCTGTTCGTGTTGGTAGCAGTGGTGATTACTGCTTCACCAATCGACAGCAGTGATTCCAAACCGAAAAAGTCAACAAGCGTCGATTCAGCATCCGGAGGTGGAAGCAAACTGCACCCCAAGAATCGGAGGACAATTTCTGAAGATGAATACATTGCCATCCTTGCGGAGCACATTGATGATCTAGCTTTGGGCTTTGCCGAAAACGCAAACGAAAGGAGACGACGAGCAACGGATAGTGCTTCCGGTTCTCATAAAATTAATCCTGATTTTCAAAATCACGAACACTACCATGAACACGATCACCAACAACATCACGGACACGATTACGGACACGAGCATGGACACTATCACGGGCATGGTCACGATAATTACCACAATAGCAAGGACCATATTCAAAAACATGAGGTCGAGTACTAGTGCTGTTAGCTGTATGATAATAGATAAGGTGAAATAAAATAGCAGTGTCCAGTAGAGAACTTCTGTAGAATTCATTAGTTGAAAAATATAATTTTGTTTAAACTATATTAAAATCTCACTACCTTATGATTAAATTAATTATTATATTAACTATGTGGTAAATAAATAAATAAATGTATGTACAGTATATCGTTTTGTATATAAACAAACCTGTCACAAACTCTATAAGACCAATTAAACTAAAGTTTTAGCGCCTAATCAATTATTAACGTATTTAAGAGACATTTAAACTCTTATTGCCCGCTTTCAGAATACGTTGCGGTGGCATGATTCAATATAGTTATTACACCAATTTAAAATAAGACTATACTTTTAACACAGACAAACAGACATAACTCATAGAAGAAAAATCAACAAAAATTATCGTACCTCGCATTTAGCCTGAACACTTGCACCATCTATGATCGACATTTCCAAATATCGAATAGCAAGATGGGTATCCCTCGAAGTAGCAAGTATTGGGTTATGGGGAATTCCCCTTCTTTCGTCAAAAAGCGCCACTTTGACCAAAACGGAGACATTCCCAACTAATCCCAAATTAGAAATGACGGTTTAATCGGTACGAAGAATAGAAAACGAGTGTTATGTCTGTTTGTCTGTGCTTTTAATATGAAAAATATAAAATTGTTGTTACTAAGTTACTTACTTACTTTAGTAGCAACCCCGAACGACCCCGAACCTGAACGAATTATGCTCCTCCAGTACTGTCGGTCCTGGGCTGCCGTTTTCCAATCCACTCGAACACCAGCTGAATTTGTATCGTCCTCGACAGCGCACATCCATCGGGCCATCTAGGGCCTCTCCCTGGTTCTCTAGTGAAAATAATTTTAGCTACTGTTTTACTGGAATTTGTTCTTCCACCAAGTTCCTGGCAATGATCCGGTGGATTGCTTTGTTGAGACGTTCGTTCCCCGCTTTTAGAAGTTCACCCAGGATACCGTCCTTCCCATCAATCTTACCATATTACAGTTTTTTTATGGTGTGTGTATATTATCACTACGACCAGCATTTTGATCTATTGTGATCTTATCCAGGCGTTGTTCAGCACTTCGTTGTTATTGCAGTATCGCTATAGAGTGAGCGAACTGCTTATTATCCGTGCTTAAAGTGTTGATGTGTTTTCATCCCCTTTTTCCCTCTACGCTTCTTACTACTTTTCAACCAATCTAGCTCTAGAGCCAGGAAATGCGGAGACTAGTTATAATTTGTCCTTGGACAAGAGGCTAAAGGCTTCATGGTCGGTAAAGCAGAGTTCAGCACAGAGTGAGGGTGCGTATGTGTGTATGTATGTGTTCCTTACTACTTATGCATTACCAATCTCGTCCCTAGAACCAGAAAGCGGAGCAATCTATAATTTGCCCTTGAACAAGAGGCTTCATTCGCACCTCAAGCAAATACCACTCTTATAACTTGCCATGGCAAGAGACTTTCATTGTTAGTAAATGCAAAATGCAGAAGGAAGGATGAGGAGGTGCCTGGTAATAAACCCATGCTAAAGTCATTTAACATCGAATGGCCTGATTCTACTAAGATGCGAACCCACGACCACTCCGCTTGTCTAGGCACACTCGGTAACCTTGCGGCTACAGCCCCCCCCCCCCCTGTTACAGCTCACTAACTGCTTTCCTTACCTGTTGATGCCCCCACGGCTTAGCCCTTTTCCCCTAATTCTTATCCGGTTCCAGCTAATCTCCGTGTCTACCTCTCCAATTAACAGCGTCTGGAAGTGTTCCTTCCACCCGGATGCTACAGCTGTTTTGTCGGTAAGCAGGTTGCCAGCACATCCCAGGGATGGGAAAATTCCTGTTTTTCGCCGTTACTGACGATTCGCTCGTCTGCGTCACGTGCTCCTTCTACTCGCGTTTTTTTAAGCAGTGAGTTTCTTTTTTCCGCAACTATAAAAAAGCAAAGCAAAGCCTAGGTGCTACATTCCGTTATCGAAACTTGACCTTCTGTTTTTATACGACAGACTTCGCAGCCAGCTGTTAGAATGCAGGACAATTGCAGGGTCAGTTGCTACGATCCTATTTACTCTAACAGGCTCTCCCAGTCGAGATTCGAACATACGACGACTGGCTTATTAGGCCAGCGTCATACCTCGGAACCAACTGGGAGGTTTTTCCGCAACTATAGTCTTTCTATATCTTTCCTAGCTATATCTGATATAGCTGCCACAGTGAGTTTACGACTTCTGGCCTGGTTCAGCTCATCTGTCACTTTGGCATTCGTCATCAAACAAGCTGTTACGGTTTCTTCCACGTGTCGTGCTTACCGCTTCTCTCGCAGTTGTTTCAATGGCACCATGGAAGTTCCTCGACAGTCCATTTATACCATTTATTCCTTTTCTTCTTGTTGTTCTGAGATTCGTTGATCAAGCTTTCTGGCGTATTCCGCTGCCACGTCATCTACCGTCAACCGCTGGATGTTGAAACGCAGCATCCTCTTAGTGCGAGCCATCCCCGCGCTCGGCAACCTTGCGCGAATCTTATCACATGACGAGATAGTGATTAGAGTCGATATTTGTTTCCTGACAGGATGCAGGATCAGAACATGATCGAGCTGGGAGGGCAACGGCAAGTCATCTTTTTGATGCCTCCAGGGTCCTGTTGCATAATGTATATATTACTAAAAATATTAGTCTTGTAGTTTGTAATTTGTATATTTCTGTTGCATGACAAATTTACAAGTACAATCCTATAAGTCCAATATTACAAGAAATCTTTACAAATATTATTAGCTAAATTTACACGGTTTAGTTGAATAAACCAAAAACAAGAAAAAATTACCTTCTTCGACTAGTACTTTTTCCTACAAGTACATATCGTTTTGTAATTTGAATTACAAGTTCTGCTAAATGTTGATTTGGATTAATTTGCATATATGAATATATCATTTAAACATTTTAAAAGAATCGCACGAGAAAGAGGACGAAATCTCTATAACATAATCTCATAATCTCTACAACAGTATGCCCGAATGCTAATGTGACAATTGCGCTGACATTATTTACTCAGTAAACATAACCTGCAAAAATTCCGCAATAATGATGCCAGTAACATTACTTGTCTAGGGATTATGAAATCTTCTATGTAAAAAAATTGATTGTCCAATAGAGTCATTACGTAAAAAAGCAAAGCCTTGAGCTTAAACGTCTTTTAAAGACTTGACCCTTCTTTATCGACAGACTTCGCGGCCGGTTGTCAGAGTATAGGACAGTTACGAGGCCAATGCAAAAATCCTACTGACTCTATCCAGCAGTACCGTCTAGCCGCGATTCGAACATACGACGACTGGCTTGTTAGACCAGCAGAGGCGAGGTGGCCGAGTGGTTAGGCGTTTAATAACAGATCAATAGAAAGAGTCATTAGGTACTGTCGGCTTACTCCACCCTTTTGGCAAGCAAACTTGTTTCAGCTGCCAACATTGCGTGTGCAGAAATGAATCGAAAGCTTGAAGTAGACAATTTCAGTTACACGGTTACTATACTACACAGTCCTTGGATCAAAAATGGCAGCAGTTATTCGCCTCAAACGGCGTGCGGACGAAGATCCACTAGATGCATTTGTGATGAACTGTAAAAGGCGGCGAACGGAACACTGTATTGGTTTGTTAAATCCTGCCGCAACTGGTGAAACATCGACGGTTCTGAAGATCGTCGGGACGTTTGCCAGAGAAGGCAATATTTCATTGCACCTGCAGCAACGTCTAACGAAAAGTGA
Source organism: Sabethes cyaneus (assembly GCF_943734655.1). Classification (NCBI taxonomy): domain Eukaryota; kingdom Metazoa; phylum Arthropoda; class Insecta; order Diptera; family Culicidae; genus Sabethes; species Sabethes cyaneus. Next base: position 68,092,050 of record NC_071354.1, read on the forward strand.
AGCCAAAGAAGCCATATCCCGAGTTCATCATCCAACATTCGTGTCACGAAACCGGGCGGCTGTTCGTCGAAACGCACAGAACAATCGTTTCCGTATAGTCAATTGTACCCGCTCTCTCCATCAAGCTGACGGTGGCGAGGGAACTACAATCTTCGATGTCGAAAAGGATTCTGAATCTGCAGTAGCCACCCGAACAGCGGCTACTCGGGATGAACCGGATTACGTGTATGATTTGTACGTTGCCGACGAGAATAGTCAGCAGACGCACATTACCTACATTCCGGAAAGCTTGGACGACATCAGTGTTGCTATTTACGACGATCCGCTTTATTCGAGTCACCGCGACGGATCAGGCCATGGCGATTTTACGGACGATGAAGACTCGGACGATTCCAACGATGAAGACAACTGGCGTAATGATTACCGGAGGAAGATGACGATTTTTTCAGTGAAGCAACAACAATGGCGAACAGGATATACGACGAACGGTAGAAGAATTCGATTTCGAGGGAGATTGAGAATTATCATCAGACGAAGATGACTACACTGGCCTTGGAAATAGCAGTAGGTTTGCCTATCCAGCGAATGATGATGATGAGAATAACGCATATTGTGAAGAGGATAATGCTGGTCTAAATTAAGACAATGTTTGGGCCGCTTATGCTAAATATAAGGCGCGCGTTATGAAGAAAATGGACAAAAACGATTCCGATCAGTACGACTCCGAGATTTTTTAGTAAATCCAACCTATATCTCCAGTACCACTCGTCAAGCTAGTTCCTCACCACCCGGCCCTCATTCTTACCATTGCAAACCGTGATAGTGTTGTGTATTCGGAGCCAACAGTTCGTACTAGTTATAATTTTCGGCGAGCCGACTATGAGGGTTTATTAAGTGCGTTACACGACGTCGATTGGGCAGGTGCTTGAAATGCAAGTGACATCGACCCGACTGTTAATGTGTTCACGTCAATTATTAATGGCATGATTGATCGCTTCGTCCCTAAAACGCAAAAGCGTCCACGGAAAAATCTTCCCTGGCAGTCAGCGGAACTTCGACGACTGAAAACGATAAAAAATGCTGCTTTCAGGAGGTTTTCTGCAAGTCACGCATTGCCGCTGCGTGACCATTATCGACGGATTAACTACGATTACAAAAGGCTCAGGCGACGCTGCTACTTGAATTATAGACGACAAATGGAGAGAAGGCTGAAGTCAGACCCTAAACGGTTTTGGAATTTTGTCAAAGAACAGCGAAAATAGTCAGGTTTGCCTTCCACTATGGAGCTAGCTGGCGAAACGGCCAGTAATGCTGCTGACATACGAACGGTGTTTGACAGTCGAGTTAACGAAGGGCGCTATTGCAGGAAAAGCGCCCGTCTGACAGGTAAATTTGCTGCCAACCTTGTCGAAATGTGCTGAGATGTTGGCATCAAAAACATGGCATCCATCGCATGCCCCTGCTTGTTTGCCTCGATCAACATCGACGATAACATGATTCTGGCCGCTTCCGCTAAGCTAAAATATTCCTACTCTCCAGGGCCGGATGGGATCCCGGCTACGCTGTTTAAGAAGTGCATTCCTGGTTTGCTTCAACCTCTCACTCTCCCGTTTCATTTATCGCTTTCTACTGGTAGATTTCCTGTAACATGGAAGCTGGCGTTTTTGTTTCCGGTTCATAAAACAGGCGATCGGTCGAAGATCGATAACTATCGACGAATTTCAGCGCTGTATGCTACGTCGAAATTATTCGAGTTAATCGTCATCAAACAATTTTTTTCGCACTGTCAACAAGCGATGGCAGATGAGCAACACGGATTTCTGCCAAAACGGCCCTGTGCTACGAATTTACTTTGCTTCACGATTTATGTAACGAACAGTTTTATTGAACGATCTCAAACCGACGCGATTTACACAGACCTGTCTGCTGCTTTTGATACGGTTAATCATTGCATCGCTGTCGCTAAATTGGACCGTTGTGGCACAGAACAGAAGTGGAAGTCCAAACGGTTCGGCGATCAAAACTGGTAACAGAGTCTTTTTTGTTTTTATTTTTCTTTGGGAAGGTTTTCGCATAGAAGCGAATAACAGCAATATAAGCCGAACGCTCGCTGCCAATAGCATAGCAGCTTTCACATGCTATTCGTATGAATTCGTGTATTTTCATGGGAACAAGTGACTCGCTACCGCCAGGTTCGCTAGTATCTGTAGAAAGTAGCATGTACGTGTTTAGATTTCTACTTCCACTTCTGTTCTGTGGTTATGGTTAAAGCGGTGATCTATTGAACTGGTTAGAATTGTATTTAACGGGACGAACGCTGAGTGTGAAAATTGGTGACATGATTTCCGATTCGTTCCTCTCTACCTCCGGGATTGCACAAGGCAGCCCTCTAGGTCCGCTGGTATTTCTATTGTATTTTAACGATATCATCCATTCACTAGAATGTCCACGTCTCGCATTTGCGGATGATTTGAAGTTATTTTACGCAGTTCATAACACTGACGATGCATTGTTTCTCCAGCAACAGCTTAATACCTTTGCTAGCTGGTGCGAGACTAATCGAATGCTGCTAAATCCAACCAAATGTTCGCTCATTACATTTTCGAGGAAAAATCACCCGCTACACTTCCAATATACACTAAATGGGATTCCAATTCAGCGTGTGGAACAAGTAAAGGATCTCGGCGTGTTACTTGATGTAAAGCTCACTTTCAAACAACACATTTCTTTCATTGTTGCCAAAGCCTCTAGACAACTAGGCCTGATTATGCGAATGACACGTGACTTCAGCAGCATAGAATGTTTGGTAGCGCTCTACGGGTCACTAGTTCGAGCCTCTCTAGAATACTGCACTGTAGTATGGGTCCCCACTACAACAATGCAATCTACCGCATCGAAAGTATCCAGCATCGGTTCGTATGCTACGCTCTTCGAAGGCTTCCATGGCGTCAACCAATGAAAAACACGCAATACGGACCGTTGCCAATTCATTCGTATCGACACTCTCGAACTTCGCCCGAGAAACACCACGCGCCATTCGCCATGTAAGCACAAATCGATCTCTTGTACCCACTCCCAGATTTGGTGCAAAGTTTTGTCTATCCTTTCCACTCTTTAACAAACCTGTGCACCGACTTCACAAATAGAACAAACTTGGGAAGGTGGCAGCACCGTTTCGCGCACATAGCGAATGGTTGTCTCGGACGCCTTGACATCCAACATCGACTGCCCTACCATCCTTCGTCAAATCAACCTGAATGCACCAACGAGAGTACTGCGGAGGCTACCCCTATTAAATCTACCTTTTCGTCGCACCAACTACAGTGCCAACAGTGCCATCACTGGTCTGCAGAGGTTGTTCAACCGAGTTTCATCAGTGTTCGATTTTAATTTGTCTCAACAAGTATTACGTTCAAGATTTGTGTCTATGTTTCGACGTTTTTTGAATTAGTTAATAAGGCCCATTAGAGCAAGTTTTGCCTGTTGGCAACAATAAATGATAAATGATAAATGATAAATGATGATCTCTGATCATGTATTTACCCGAAACTACCTCAATTAGGTGAGTTTTTATACAGTTTTGTTGAAATAAATAGTGAAATTTCCAAATCGGCCATTGGGGGTTAAGACCGCTAGGCATAATGTTAGTACGATAAGGAGATTTTTTAAAATAATTGCATAGTTTGGAACAGCGGTCCTCAGACTTATACAAAACAATGTAAACATGCTTAGCATGTAGGTTTAAACTGTCTATGTCACCAATTGACCAAATAAGCCGCCATCAATTTCAAACTAGCTTCGTCAACTGCCACTTGCAGATACGCATCTGATAAGTCTATGTGGCTGAAGACGCATATCGCTTACATGCTTACCTGGCATATCGTTGTTCGTTCGGGGTTAGCAGTTCGTTTAAGTTTTATTCTGACGAGGACAGTACGTGCTGCAAATGTTCATACTTCTGGCCGTGGCAAAATTTATGAACCTCAGACCGTTATCATTCGTCGACAGATGAAGGTTATATCTGCGAACGACCGAAAGGAAAAATTCTTTGATCTGGGTCCATAAAGGGTGTCCACGATAACATTGCAACACACTCAAATTGGTTGTAACTTTTGAATGGTTGGGTAAAATTAATTGAAATGTTTCATGAAGAAAGCACAAAGTGCAATGCTTAAACTGTGTGAGTCTTTTCATCAGGCGTGCAAAGATGCGTGAAAAATAGCGTCGAAAAAATCTGCAAAAAATAGGGTAACGACCCCAGAATTCGCCCCTTTTATCAGGTTTTTATGCTGTAAAATGAATAAATCGTCATATTATCATAAAATCAGCCCTGAACTCAGACAAGTAGGACTATATATTAATATTCTATCTATTTTGGCTATTAGGAATCGCGAAAATTGAAATTTGATAGCAAAAAAGCCAATTTTGTGCAGGAACCTCTAGTACCACATTTCGCCCATAGCGATCCAAAATTCGTCCCCCATGTGACCCAGATTTCGCCCACTTGTTATTTGTTGCAAATTTCCCAAATAACCTCAATTATTTTGAACTGGAAAATCTTGATATTCGGCTATATATATTGACTAATCGAAGGTGAGACTCGAGTCCACAACCTAACCTCTTCCCCAAGAAATAACTAAGCTTAACTGCTTAATATAGTCAATAAAAAGATGAAGAAAAAAAATTGTTTAGTAAATCACTGTCTGTAAATGAGTATGTCGGTTTACAGTATTAAATATTCCTGGTAACTGGTAAGCATACCCATCTTACCTACTCAACTAGGATATTTTTTGACATAACTTGGAATTCTTAACTAGCATTTTTGGTTAGACCGGGTTTGTAATGCTAAGCTATTAGAATTTTCATGATATTATCGAAATATTCTATTTTATCAACACGATTATTTCTTTGTTGTCTGCATTGCACATTAAATACTTTTCAAAGTTTTATTCATGACAGATTTATTCTCATGACAAGAAAAATTGTGATTTTTGAGAACATTATGCGCGTCTTATTAATTCGTGCGATTTTAATCTTATTATCAATTTCGATGTCGATTATTGCTAATTCAACAGTTCGTTTGGTAGAAACCCCATTAGCCCATGTTTAGCAGGTAATTCTTTTGTTAGATGAATTCAAATGAAGATATGATGTGCTTTCTGCATCAAAATATTATTTATTCTTTACTTTTTACTCACCATTTTGATAAACATAAATCAGCGAACAAACTAATCGATTGTGACTTGCATTTGCTTATGTGTGGCATATTTGCATATATTTGATAGATGAGGGCGAAAACTGGTTCACGCAGTAAGTTCGGCTAAGTATATACAGATTCGACCCGGGCGAATTTTGGAACTCATATGATTTACAATACCCAATTTTCGCCCAGTGCATTTATGTTCTATTTTCAGCAGAATTGCGATAAAATATCAAAATAAAAGCACAATTATGAAATTTGAAACAGATATAACCAAAATGATGCGAAAAAGTGCAAAGAGATACGATTTTCCATTACTTTTCCTCAATTTTATTTTTCGTGCTCGTTCTTGAAAATGGAAAAATCGCGTCTTAAATACATTACCTATTTTTCAAACCACATTAAATCATTAAAATACATAAAACAACACAACGAATTCTATTTAAATAACTGAAAACTGAGTTAAAATGAATATAAATTAAACTAACAACTTATATTTCAACTATATATTGAGTTAAATCACGGGAATACCAGTGGGAGGGCGAATTCTGGGGTGGGGGCGAATTGTGGGGTTCTTACCCTACATAGAAATGAGAAAAAATCACATCGTACCACCAGTTGAAAATCCCCAATTCTACAGTTTCTCGTATCATAAAACGATCTGACTATCGATTGTTAACCATGATGCTGAGAAAAAAGTCATATCCGTATGCTGTTAAGGATTACACCCGCGTAGTTGGGGCCATCGATGGGAAAATAAACTCCTCCGTTCGAGATGTAGCAAAAATATAACTAAATCTGAGCAAAAGTTTCGTCCAGAAGGCCAAAATTTGAGCTGGAATACGTAGGTTCAAGGTTCAGAGAGGCCCCAACAGAATATGGTCGCGAAAAGCCGAGCCCGGAAGTTATATGATCAAAAGCTGACAAAACCACGCTGCTGCGTCGTACATACGAGACTACTTGGAATCGGACTTCACCCAGATACCGGGGAACCAGTATTTCACTGCAAAGGATAAGTTTGATGTTCCAGAGAACCTCCAAAAACAGAAGATGTCGAAGTTTGCCAAGAAATTCTTGATTTGGCAAGCAATTTGTTTCTGAGGAAAGCGGAGTACGCCTTTGGTAACCACAAATACCATGTATGGATAGGTGCATTTAAAAGAGTGTCCCCAAAAGTTACTTCTTTCTCTTCTGCGAATTAATTTTGTGTGTTGCGATTTTAACCTGGACACCCTTTAGGTCCACTTGTTATGTCAGAAAAGAATAAAAATGTTATTCTGTATAAAATTCTTTATTAATATACTCTTTAAAAAACTCTTAAAAAAGTAACATGAAATAGCCATAAATCACTGATTTTGTCTCACTCACTATTAACCATTCGAATAGTTTGATACACTGTTATTTACCATTACTTTCAGTTTCAGTAGGTCACATCTTCTATAGTTAGCACATTATCACTATCTCCGTTTCTCAGTGGGGCTCGACTCCTGGGCGTGGTTGTTCCTATTCTGCCCAAAAAGGGATTGTAATCGGCATTCTGCTGCGCTGCTCGCTTGTGTACCCGTACCGGAAAGGCACCATCCTTTGTCACATCATCCAGCTTAATTGCTGAGCTTGTGTCCAGGTTGCTCTTCTGTGCGGCGGTGGATTGGTTCGAAATGTTGTCATCGGCACCATGTTTAACCGTAGTATTTTGATATTGTGTAATATCTAGCTGACTTTTACTAAGTGGAGCTGCAAATGTCACAGCCAGGAGGGCACAACAGAAAAATTCTTTGAAGATCATTCTCGAATTGTTAAAGGCTTGCAAGCTGCAATGTGAAGATTACAGAAATGTCTGATCGTATTTATCAATCCACATTATTGTTTTATACCAAACATAGTGAAACGTGAATTTGTCGTTCGTGGGATTGACTCGGCACAAGCGTAGAGCAGTCTTTCTTGTGTGTGCATCAACCAGTGCACGATTTTTCGATTAGCGATATGTGAAAAATCTAGAAAGGCGATGCTTGAACTTATTTCGGTTACAATTGAAGCAATACTGGATTCTTGAGTAATAATTAGGTCGCTTCTCGTTGATATTTGGTAAGGGTAGTTATGTAATTTTGTTCTCTTGAAGATACCGGTTTATTATTAGCTCACAGCTCTTTTGAAAGGCGAAAGCATAAAATATATGTATAAAATGAGTATTATCTGTAAAATTCAGTGAATAAAATCATTCAATTTTTTAAAATATAGTTTACATTACCAAATACTATCGCCTTGTACAATCGTTACGAGGGGTTTGTACGATAGTTTTGAAATGAGTGAGTTTTGAGTTTGTCGGATTTTCTCTACAGCTTTTCAGTAAAGAGTAACTCGTACGTAGTTCCTAATGTTAAAATCTAGTTTTCAGATTTTTGAGAATAACGCTATTTCCTGACGATTTATTACACCTATTAGTTAGGAGTTTAGAATAGTTAGTCTTGATAGATAAAATTTAGCATGTTTGGTTTCCAATCTAAAATAAATTACCAACTTTCCAACAACTTGAAAAAGAATGTCAACTTCAAGTGCATTGAAACAACAGATTTGTGTTATGAAAGAAGCTTACCGTGAACTATCGGAATTGCAAATCTGACACCTACGAACTAATGGCATTACTAGATTTCGGTACCAACTGGTGCTGAATCAACCTCTCTCGTACATTTCCGCGCTTAGTAATTCGGTTTGGCCGAGAAAAAGTGTGATTCAGGGAACGATTTAGACGTTTTCTCTAAAATGTTTATTGTACAGTTAGAGGTGATTGATATTTCAATGTTTACCGCAATATGCTCAACATTACATCAATCTTATTGAAACTGACAAAAATTTAATTACTTTGTATATAATAAATGCTGTAACTATTCAATAAACCGTTCATATAATCACTAGCTCTACTTTGAAGACACCAGGTTGCAGTGGTCTAGTCTCTAATAAACATAAGACACCAGCTAAATCTAAGTCTTGAAGAATTATACTTTCGTAGCCTGTCCTAACATATTTTGTTGATGTATTTTTAAATTGTTATTGTGTCTACTCAACAACTCTGATATTCCAGTATAAGTAATTTACCTCAATTCTTCTAATTCCAATATATGATCAATGAAAAACAGCATCCGAAAGAAGTGTCAAATAAAACTGGTAATAAATTATGAAATCTGCCTCGAGGTACCAGATGGCCATTTCACAAAAATTGCCAAGCCTTTCACCAGCAATCCGAAACCAGCTTCCAAGACGCTTGACATATTGCTAATCGAATAACTGAACGCTAATTAGCGACACACTTGCGAATCGCATCGAGTGTTGTACCACTGCGTATTCAGGCGTTGAAAATAGATTTCATCATGATATAGCATTTTGTATAAAAAGAACCCATCCTTTGTTATTGTTATTGTTAATCGATCAGATATATTGGCGATCTTCACACATTCGCAAGTAGTAAACAATTCGAGGATGTTCTTCAAAGTACTTTTTTGTTTCGGTCTGTTTGCTGCTACATTTGCTGCTTCGCTCAGTAGCAGCAAGCTAGATATTGTACAATCACTCAATACGACACTTGAACGAACGCAGTCCACTGAACATCACCAGAGGACTTCTACCCTAATAAATTTGATCTCAAACGGAACTCCTAACAGCAGCGTGCCTACCGCGTCATCGGCTGAATTGGTTGATGTTTCAATTGCCGACAAGTTTACGGAACGGATACACAAACGAGCAGCACAAAATGTGGATCGGAATCCACTGGCGGGATCGTACGATCCCTTTTCGGGAAGAACAACCACAGCCAGGAACCGGATTCGCCAAAGACCCGTTTATAGCGGTGATTACGTGTTTACTTATGTTTCGTATTAAGTGATTTACGCAAGATAGACCTGGTGTCCTTTTCTGAATATTTTGAGGCTATAGATAGTTGAATTGGATAACATTTAATTAGTAATTTTAATGTTATTTTTGTAAAGTACTTGATACTGTTAGTTGTTATTTTATTTTTTAGTTGTTATTGTTATGTTATGTTCATGCAATTTTCTTAATAAAAACCAATGAAAATACTAATTTTACTGATCTTCTAATTAACAATATTGTCATTTCTTATCTATCTATACAGAAGCTACTCGCATAACAGTCCCATTTTCTATAGAGTTTCCTATATAGGGTACGGGTGGGTATTTCCAGCCCATTAAGCGGTAGCCTGAACAATATTCAGGAACTACGTTGAAACTATATTTATTCGAGACAAGATTTTTATACCAGTTGATAGAATAATATTTACTGAATATCGGCGTGTATTTTGGTCTTAATAAAACGCTACTGAATTTGAGTTATAGTCGCGAGAAGTGATGAAGTCGCTGCGGCTAAATTGAGCTCATTTTCTATAGTGGTGTCTGTGTTTTTTTAAATCCGACAGGCCGAAATAGCTAGCACGGCAAATAAAAGCTTTTCAAAAACAGATCAAAAGAGACAAGAAAAGAGAGACCGAAAAATAACTCCTCGCTATTGCCTACATTCCGGGCTCATTGAAGATAATTAGTTTCGCAGTCACAACAGCTTGCTGCTGGCGCTAGTGTATCACTGAATCGGTCATATACACTAGCGCCAGTTGTTACTCAAATACCAGATATGTCAGCACATATATTGGTAGTAGTGCAAGTAACGCACCATACGCTGGAATTAAAAACAAAATGCTGCTAACGGCTAGTGAATGAAAATTGATTTATATTTACATATCAGAGGGGAATTTTTGTGTTCTTCCGTGATAAAAAGAAATAGAATTGTTCTGTGATAGCATATTCACAGCTGTTTAGTTTCTAGAATAAGTAAAAGTGATCATAATTGTGTGTTTTCCAAACCAACATCAAGAGCGGATACGCGTAAGCGATTGCTGCTAGTTTTTTCAGCCTGGTTGCGTGCTAGTGGAAAAACAGTGGTTTTGATGTTTATTGAATAAAATTAAGCAAACTACTTACATTTTTATGAAAATAGTTATAACACATTAAAGCCTATGAGTGCTACATTCGTTTCAGTATTGTTATATAGCGGCAAAGTTTTTATTTGGGAAAGTGTAGCCAAAAAAGGTAATGTATGCCGAAATTAGTAGCGTGATGGGAATATCCTCCCGTACCCTACATGGAACTGTTATGCGAGTAGCGGCAGTATACAGAATGTTCAATAAATTCGAATACAACTTTTCATCGTTATGTAAGTGCGCATCATGTGCATTCTGTGTATTGGTATTGGTGTCAGCTTTAGCCTTATATATAGGCTAACCGACGCGCAAGGTGTCGACTTGTTGTCATTTGTTATTTGTTTACCGCGCGCGATGATGCGCCCAAGACTCTCCGTTGTGAACAACATTCGGTACCGACGCCAGCCTCGGTTGGATTTCGCGCGGCTGAAGCAGCCAGACGTCGCCGCAAACGCGCATTCACTCGAAGCTGCACTGCCGGAAGAGGACGAGCTAGACGAAGCCCCTCTCGAGGACTGTTGGAACACTATCAAAACAGCCATCAGCAGTGTAGCGGAGAGCTCCATCGGGCAGGTGGCCCGGAATCAGCGGAACGATTGGTTTGACGATGAATGTAGGAGGGTGATGGATGAGCAGAACGCTGCGCGGGTGGCCAAGATGCGCAGTGCCACACGTCAGAACGTGAAAAGACACAAACAGAAGAAGATGCAGCGAAACCAAATCTTTCGGGAGAAAAAGCGCAACCTGGAAGAGCAGGAATATGCAGAGTTGGAGCGGCTGCATCGTTCTCAGGAAACGCGGAAGTTCTACCAGAAACTGAACGGCTTTGTGCCGCGAGCCGAAATGTGTCGGGATAAGACTGGCAATATTCTGACGGACGATCGTGAGGTGACAGATAGGTGGAAGCAGCACTTCGACGAACACCTGAGTGGCGCCCAGGCGGAAAACCATGGAATGCCCAGGCGGAAACCAACGCCCCAATGATAGGCGAAGTTAAGGAGGCCATCATGCAGCTAAAGAACAACAAGTCAGCTGGAAAAGATGGCATCGGAGCGGAGCTTATTAAAATGGGACCAGAAAAACTGGCCGATTGTATACACCGACTAATTGTTAGAATTTGGGATCGGAACAGCTACCGGAGGAGTGGAAAGATGGTGTTATCTGCCCGATATATAAAAAGGGCAACAAGTTGGACTGTGAGAACTATCGAGCGATCACCGTTCTCAATGCCGCTTATAAAGTGCTGTCCCAAATCATTTTCCGCCGTCTATCACCAATTGCGAATAGATTTGTGGGAACTTATCAAGCCGGCTTCGTCGAAGGTCGGTCTACAACGGATCAAATATTTAGACTGCGGCAAATCCTCCAAAAGGGCCTGGAATACAAAGTTCCAACGCATCATTTGTTCATTGACGTCAAAGCCGCACATGATACCATCGACCGGAAAGAACTATGGAAAATCATGGACGAGAACAGCTTCCCCAGGAAGCTCATCAAACTGATTAAATCTACGATGGATGATACACAGTGCTGTGTTCGGATTTCGGGTGGATTGTCAAGTTCATTCGAATCACACAGAGGGCTTCGTCAAGGTGATGGTCTTTCATGCCTGCTGTTCAACATAGCGCTACAAGGTGTTATGAACCGGGCGGATATCAACACGCGGGGCACGATATTCAACAAATCTAGTTAATTCGTCTGCTTTGCCGATGACATGGATATTATCGGCAGAACATCTGTGGCGGTGGCTGAACAGTACACCAGACTAAAGCGCGAAGCAGAAAAGATTGGATTAAAGGTAAATACGTCTAAAACAAAGTACATGCTGACCAGCGGAACCGAGGCCGAACGACACCGCTTGGGCAGTAGTATATTGATCGACGGCGATGAGTTTGAGGTAGTCGATGAATTTGTCTACCTTGGCTCACTGGTAACGGCGGACAATGATACCAGCCGTGAGATTCGAAGGCGTATCATCAGCAGAAGTCGTGCTTACTATGGGCTCCACAAGCAATTGCGGTCGAGCAGACCCCGTACAAAGTGCACCAAGTACAAGACGCTTATTAGACCGGTTGTTCTCTACGGGCATGAAACATGGACAATGCTTGAGGAGGACCTGCGAGTACTCGGAGTTTTCGAACGACGAGTGCTAAGAACGATCTTTGGCGGCGTACAGGAGAACGGAGTATGGAGGCGGAGGATGAACCATGAACTCGCACAACTCTATGGCGAACCCAGTATGCAGAAGGTGGCTAAAGCTGGACGGATGCAAGAATGCCGGACAACTACCCTGCAAAGATGGTGTTTGCCTCAAATCCGGTAGGAACAAGACGACCAGGAGCGCAGCGAGCAAGATGGTTAGACCAGGTGGAGCGAAATCTGGCGGAGAGTACGCGTTGTCCGAGGAATTGGAGAGCGGTAGCCCTCAACCGAGTTACATGGAGAAACTTTGTTCAACAGGCTTTGTCTTAGGACGGCAAGCCACCTAAGTAAGATGAAGGAGTACCACAACGTCGTAGTAAAGTGGTTTGTGAGAGGTGAGCGACCCGGCGACCTATTTCGGCGGTTGAAATCCCACGGGGTGATGCGAAATTTCATCTATAACACCATCCGTCGGTACCGGGAGACGGGCTCGGCCAAGAACCGTGCTAGATCCGGGCGACCGCGTTCGGCGAGGACGCTAGCAGCCATCAAGGTGGCGAGCGGGTTCGTCGAAAAATGAACCGCTCGATCCGGAAGACCACTGTTGACCTGGATGTGTTGATCGGGACTGTCCACACCATCATGGCGAAGGACCTGGGATGCAAGCCGTACAAGAAACGCAAGGTTCACGGGGTAACGGGGGCTACAACGAAGAAGAGGCTGAACAGAGCAAAACTGATACTTATGCGGCCCGCTGGATAGGAGTTCGCGTTTTCTGATGAGAAACTCTTCATCTTGCAACAGCCGCACAATGTCCAAAATGATCGGCAGTGAGCGCTGACCTGGACCAGCATCTCCCCGTCCCACATAAACATCCCGCGGTTCCAGTGCGCAACGTCGGTGATGGTTTGGGGGTCCATATCCAAACGTGGGAAGCTTCCACTGGTGTTTATCGAGAAAAACGTGAAAATCAATACCGCGCACTATAAGACCGAGGTTCTGGAGAAGGTTGTGGCCCCGCCACTTCATGACCTCTTCGTGACCTCAACAGGACGGCGCACCGACCCACACGGCGAATATCGTCCAAGCGTGGTGTCGGGAGAATTTGACTAATTTTGTGGCCTCCCAGCTCCCCGGATCTTAATCCTCTGGACTTTTATTATGGTCGTACATGCTGGCCAAGCTGAGCGAACATAAAATGAGCACTATGGACCAATTTAAGAAGCTCATTTCCAATATCTGGGACGAGATCCCCATGGACCAGGTGCGTGCCGCGTGTGATTCTTTTGAAAAACGTCTCAAGCTCGTCATAAAGCTTCCACCAAATATGTCGTAAAGCTTCTCAATAAACACTCCTTCGATAAAAATTGACCCAGAAAAGAATAACTTGTATTTTCATGTTTTAAACACATTTTTAAAGTGTATTCGAACTTATTGAACACCCTGTATACATAAAAATGAAATGCTGTTCGTGTGTCCGGTACGGCGGGTGGCAACTAAAATTTTGTAATTTTTTCGCGGCCCTTATGCTCAACAACAAATGAGCTCAGAGAGAAATGAGAGTATGTATGTGTTAGCTCTCGCTCTCCTCTTTTTGTTAATATTTTTGTTTTGCTTATGCTTGCCCATTTTGGCTAAAAATGGCGTCGAAACAAGAAGCATTTCGGGAGCGCGTTGTACACTTCTACGAACTGCAACACAAATCTCGGCAAAAAGTATACGGTACAACATTTAAAAAGCAAATATGTTGCGGCTTCGACTGTTTACCATATCCTAAGATGCCCAACAACTGATCGCAAGCAAGGTAGTGGAAGACCAACCAAAATTATGGACGCAGAAGGATATCGTTCTCTTTCTCGTTTCTTCAACAACAAACCCTCTAATTTGGCTATCAGTTAAGATGCACCAGACGAATGTTTGAAGAAAATTTTGATCCCGTTTCTATAAAAACATCATGCAGATGGACAATACGTGTTTTGGCCGGATAGAGCATCATCGCATTACGCCAAAAAAACACAATCGTTCGAATCCATTTTTACCCAAAAGCCACAACCCGACAAATTTGTTTCAGTGCGCCCAATCGAAGATTTCTTCGGGATTTTGAGTTCCTTGGTGGACAAAAATAACTGGAGAGCTACGAATTGCAAACAGTTCATTGGTAGAATCAAGAGATGCATTCGCAAAGTTGACATGACGGCCGTCCAACGCTCCTGTTCGGACATCAAACGAAAGCTTCACCAAACAGCCGATTACGGACCGTTTTCAAATATACACTAATTTTTTTCAACAATGGATAATGTATCTTTAATTTCGGTAAATCAGATCTTCTTCATGTATCTTTGTCTTTTTTTGATAGCTTGAGAAAAAAATTCCAAAATTTTAGTTGCCACCCGTTATGCGTTTTGTCACTTGTTCGCATCGCTGCCTTTTACTAAACGATTCTTGTTCTGTGTGCTGGAAAAGGAATGTGAAATAGTATGACTTGTGTATTAAAAGCAAAATAATGTAGCTTGTAAACTGAGAATAACACGAGTCATTTTTTGACTGTATGCTTATCCAAGTGTGATAGAAGAAAAGGCAAATTTTCGTACACGTTTTATGCTAGCAATTTATTTGCTTAAGGTGGCTGTCTTACCCCGTCTTCACCTACATTTCACAAAGGCAAGACCAAAATGTAAATGTATTCTTCAGACGAACTAGAACTGTTTAAAATAGAATGGAATTTTCTATCACATGTATGATAAGAAAATTTTTGTGATATTGTCTATTAGTACAGGGAGACCTCGATATAAGACAACCTCGTTATAAAACAACCTCGATATAAGACAATTCGATATAAGACAATTTTTACCTCGATATAAGACAAATTCCTTTGATATAGTTGATAGCGACACCTGAGCCAATTTTCCATTCCAAGAGCGGCGCCATAAAGATGTTCATTATTTCTAAATAATGTTAAAAATTGTAAAAATCTAATAGCTCATACAATAATAAATAGTTCGTAAAACGTAAACACACAACACAGAGTAAAACTGGCGAGTGCTAATGCAAAAATGCTTGAAAAAATCATGTTTCGATATAAAACAATTTCGATATAAGACAACTTTTTGAAATTTTAAATTGTCTTATATCGAGGTATCCCTGTAGATTGGTAAAATTTTGATTTCAGTTGATTTTATTAAAATAATCACATAAAAAAGTATTTGTTCTATTGTTTGATATAAATGTTATATTTGAACAAAACTGGTATACCTGGCAGTTTGATAAAATAAAATAGTCAAACTAGATAAGTCTTACAGCTGGAACGACAGCCGTTCTGTTACCTAATTTAATTATATAGCCTCAAAATATTTCGAAAAGAAACCTATCTTGTCTAAATCACACCATTTAGTATGACACATAAGTAAACACGTAATCACCGCTATAAACAGGCCTCTGTCGGATCCGATTCCTGGCTGTGGTTGTCCTTCCAGAAAAGGGATCATAAGATCCCGCCAATAAATTCGTGTCGCTTAGTTGTGCTGCTCGTTTGTGTATCCGTTCCGTAAATTTGCCGGAATTTGAGACATCAACCAACCCAGTATCAGCTGAAGATGATGCATTCACGCTGCCGTTAGAAGTTCCGTTTAGATTCAAATCGACAAGGGAGGAAGTACCCGGGCTAAGTTTAGTGGACTGTATTCGGTTGGTAATTCTATTCTCACCAACTGCAAGTGTAGCATTGTGGGATTGTGTAATATTGTGCAACTCACTGTTACTGAACGGAGCTGCAAGTGTCACAGCACAAAGATTGAAACAGAAAAATACATTGAAGATCATCTTTGATTTGCTTACTGTACTTGTGAACATGTGAAGATCACAAAAATATGTGATTGATCTAGCCAAAAATGGTTTATTTTATACTAAATGCTATATCATGATGAAATTTACTTTCAACACCTGAAATAGGCGAGTGCGATATCATTCCCAAGTGTGTCGCTAATTAGCGTATCATTATTCGATTAGCAATACGTGAGGAGTCTTGAAAACCGATTTCGGATTACTATTGAAAGATTTGGCGATTTTTGCGAAACTATCATCTGGCACCTGGTCGATTTCATAATTGATTACCAACTGCTGTTTGACATTTTTGCACATTGACAACACTAATCTAAATAAACAGACGGAAATCAACTAAAAATTCATCAGAACCAACTGAAATTATTTATCTGCAATGACATTGCAAAAAGTTGATTTACTTACGTCTAGTTGAAAGGTGGAATGAGTCTAAAATTGTGAGATATTATTGAATTTCGTTTAGCAATACTAGTACTGTATTAAGTATTACTTGGGTTTTCCCTTATGTTATACAACTAGTTACGCCTTATGAAACTAATGGAAAATTGCCTCAATAACTGGCAAGAATTGGCTAAATCTAAAATTGCTTTCAAGGCTCTTCGCAGATTAGTAATCGAATAACCGCACGCTAATTAGTGACTAGCGATGGGATAGATCTGGACGGCTGCGTCAGTCATGATGTTAAAAATAAATTTCATCATTTAGCGCGATTGCTTTGTATAAAATAGCATCGTTTGCTGTCGATCAATCAGACGTTTAAGTGGTTTTCCTACGTTCACAACCAGCAACCGATACAACAAGGATGATCTTCAAAGGAGTTTTATGTTTCGTGCTTTTTTGTACTGCGACATTAGCAGCGCCGCTAAGTGACAGTGAGTCCGATATTGAACAATCGAAAAATGTTGGGGTGAAAGGAGCTAGTAATACCCAGAATCGTACGCAACCCGCTGAACATCATCAGGAGATTTCTACAATTAAAAATTTTAGCTCAGTCCATAATTTTAACGGTAAAGTGGATACGACGCCATCAACCGGCCCTAAATTCAAAGGTGAAAAATTCTCGGAACGGATACACAAACGAGCAGCGCAAAATGGCGACACGAATCCGTTAGGATCATACAATCCTTTTGCCGGTAGAACAACAACAGTCAGAAATCGAATTCGTCAGAGGCCCGTCTACAGCGGTGATTATGTGTTTACTTATGTGTCATACTAAACGGAAACAGTGCAGGCTTCCCACTTTCCGAATTTTAATTTTAAATAGTGGACTGAAATTTATCAATGCGTTTTGTGTTAGGTTTATCCACGGCTGATTTAAAACACTGAAATAACACTGATGACAGAGATAATAGTGCTATTTTTGTTAAGCATTTTTAGTGTAATATTTTTAAAGATTTATTTTTGTGACATTTTTTTAATAAATTACCATTTTACTTTGAATTACATTTTGCTAAGTTATTATTCTATATCACTTATCGTCTAGTCCTCTAAATTAAAACATCTTCAAAATCTCTGGAACAATTTTATTATTGCCGCAGAGAACAGACATCTAGCCTGAAAAATGAATGTATGTATTTATGTGTAGGAGGAAGTCACCTTTATACGTATACAATATCAATGTATCTGGGTAAACTTTTTTGATGTAGGACTACATTTTCCGGCTAGATGGCTAGATAAGGTGTCATTCCAAAAAATCTTTCTCGAAAAGTGGTCAGGTTCTGCGCGCTAATAGCTTAGCGGTTTCCCGATCGATTTTCAATATTTTTGCATCAATCGATCGGGATATCTTCTACACGTTGGCCCAAATGAAGAACGCTATCAATTCGTAAGTGTACACTACTGAAAAATTTAAAATAATGAAGCATTGTGTAACTAAATATAAATCCTTGCATGCTGATTGGTTGGTAAAAACGTCATCAAATTTTGAACATATTTTTCGCAAAAAAGTGACAGAAACTCCCCGTCCCAACAGGTCAAAGATTCTTTAGGACGCTTAAACCTATACCAATTTGATTTCTGTGCTTGGGAAATATGCCAGAGTGCATAACCACCCCACTTCTTCAACCGATGTTATCGTTTGAACATTCAACCTAGTCCAATTTAATGTCCTGAAACTTTCAGGCTGAAAGTAAACAATTTGGTTAAACTGTAGAACCACCCTTTTCTAGAGATGGGCAATCTGCTCCTGATCCATTGAAAAGATCCGGATCTATAAAAAGAATGACTGATCCGCGGATCTTTTCTTTTAAGACACGGATCTTTGCCCGCGCGACTTTTAGTCTGCTGCGAATTTCATTAGGTTTTATATCGCCACTGACAGTTAGGCCGTATGATTAAAAGAGTTAGAGCAAACTCTCCCATAAGATTTACACGGGGAAAGTAAAGCAAACTGTTTAATTCATACGACCTAATGGTCCTATTCTTCGTACGCCTTAACAATATTTTCAAATTTGGGTTTGAATGGAAATGTCTCCGTAGCCATAACGCATTTTAACAAAATGAGGGAAACCCGTTTTAAAGTACTAGTTTTTACGAGAAACACGTAAAGCATGCGTGACGATATTCTCCGTAGAATCTTCTTCAGAGTTTTCCTTTCTCTGCATGAAGTAATCTTGGCTCTTTTCTCAAATTTTGCACAAAAAATAGGGAAAAACCCAAATATATATTTAGAGTAACTAAAGATCCGATGAACCGTTCCGAAGATCCGGATCCTTGACTAAATGAACCGGCTCTGATCCGTTCAGTCTAATGATCCGTTTTGCCCATCACTACCCTTTTCTTCAACCGAGTTTATCTTTAAACATTGAATCTAGTCTAAATTGATGTCCTGAAAGTGAAACGTTATAGAATAGTGAGCGATCGTTGTATCGTTGTATCGATACAGTATCGTGGATCTATTGTAATATCGCCCGGGTGTTTGCTGTATAACCTGCACTATATTTCTTTTTGCTATAATCGTTATTGAGTGAGCGATATGCTTATTAAATTTTATGCGTGCTTGTGGGCAGGGACCGAAACGGTTACACTTTGTCTATTAAATTTACCAGCATGCAATGCCATGTCAGACTCTTAACCAATATCATCGCTCTGTACTGTTTCTGTATTGACAGTGCCTATCTTATAAGTGTCGAGCCTATCTTATAAGTAGCCAGAATATGTATACGATAATAAGCAAACATTTTCATACGTTAGCCGACCATTCACACAAAATGTCGTGTAGAAATGCATTTGCCGCTTTTTACTTACAGTTATAGTTGAAATAGTATGGAGAAGTGATAGAGAATAAGATGTATTGGGAACCTTCTTATTTAAGACCGGGTTGTTTGGGGGAAAGCTGTATGTTTGGCTTACGGACGCGAAGCAGCAAAAGAGAATACAAAAAAGTGCCTCCAAGACTGGTGACACTTTTTCCTCCATATCGAAGAATGTCTGACATCTATAATAAGAGATGTTTTCGTTATTCTTGCATTTCTTTTCGGTTCTTGTGTACCAGTAACATGTCGCAAGACTGGTAGCAAGATAGATAGCAGGATAGACAAGGTAGGTAAATGTCTTCAAATTTTTGTCACCAACCAGTACATTTAACGTCCCTGCTTGTGTGTATTACGTTTACCTTTTGTTCATAGCTCTACTGTCTACTCTACTGGTCTACTTTACCCACTCGTTCCTCACTATCAGCCAGTGGTATATCATATTCAGGGCCGGCGTTTCGCTTAAGCAAAACAAGCAGTTGCTTGGAGCGCCACTTTGAGGGGGCGCCACTTCGGTTACTTAAAAAAGACTGGTTTATTAGATTAATAAGTTATCAATAAAATAACGGTTGTCAATAAATAACGGCTAACATAATTTTTGATTTTTTGGTACAGGTTCCTTCTCCTCCTCTAGCAACATAAAACCGGGCTCGCTTACTTACTTACTAAGTTGGCCTGTCGTCCTAAGATAATGCCTGATAAACAAGATTTCTCCAATTTACTCGGTTGTGGGTTACTGCTCTCCAATTCCTTGGGCACCGCGTACTTTCCGCAAAATCTCGCTTCACCTGGTCTAACCATCTTGTTCGCTGCACTTCTAGTCGCCTTGTTACTACCGGATATGAAGCGAACATTATCTTTGCGGGGTAGTTATCCGGCATTCTTGCAACATGCCCTGCCCATCGTATCCATCCAGCTTTAGTCACCTTTTAAATGCTGGGTTCTCCATAGTTCATGGTTCATCCTCCATCTCCACACTTCGTTCTCCTGAATACGCCGCCGAAGATCGTTCTTAGCACTCGTTTCTCGAAAACTCCGAGCACTCGCAGGTCTTCCTGAAGCATTAGCCGTCGCTCGTGCCGTATCAAGAAGTTTTCTCCACTATACTCGTTCCTGGGCTATTAGTCGTTAATTCGTTGAGTGTCTCAACGCATCCGTAAAAATCTTAATTACTTTTCATTACTAAATTTTGGGGGCCCCATTTTAAGGGTTTGCGTGGAGCGACGAATGGGCAAGCGCCGGCCCTGCTCATATTATAGCTATCTCTGGCGAGGACTCATAGCATTCCTCTGACTAGTTATGAACGATAAGAGTGACTTTAGCACTGTCATCGGGGTAATATAGAATTCAGTATGAAGGAAGGGTAATGAGGGGCCTGGCCTGATTCTACTAACTATTCTACTACTATTCGAACCCACGACCACTCGCTTGTCAGAGCAGACTCGGTAAACTTGCAACTTCGGAGCATGACATGAACCCCCCCAATCAACGCACCGGGACTAAGGTCCATCAAAAAATACTGGACTATTCTGAAGCAGACACTACGGAAGTATCCCAAATAGGTCAAATCTGAGGAAGACCTGAGGGAAAAGTGGGTTTCTGAAGAAGAAGCTGCAGCCAGATGTTGTACAGAATCTCATGAATGAAGTAAAGCGTAAGGTGCGCTTACGATTATGGTTTCGAAGTTGAATGGAATAAATATGCCAAAAACTTACTAATGGGTTATATTTTATTGTCTGAAAGTTTGAAAAGAATCGGTCAATTAAGTAATTTTCTACAACGTTTCTTCAGTGGTGCAATTTGCTGTGGGACATCCTTTATCTTGATTAATACAGAGAACGCGATAAGTGCCGATGACTTCGCGGAAAGCCTCGTACCCATTGGATGTGCGCTGTTGACGAGGACTCTATAACAGCGGGTGTTAGGAGCAATTGGATAATAGCGACCAAAGACCGACAAATGTGGAGACGTATCCTTTCCTGAGTTCGGCACTGATTCGGATTGTTACAGAAAAAGTAAGCAGCGGTAATTTTTCGTAAGATTACCTCAAGTCGACAGCTTTCCTATGTTTCCTTAACGGGCAATTAGTAGTCATTAACTTTTCTTCGAGGTGCCTAATTTCGGAAGCAGTTTTTGGGCCCAAAAGCGGGATAGGGGAGAGACGTCTACAGTGAGACACTTTTTTTCCAAAAATTTTAAAATTTTTTTGGTGATAGTTACCAACGAGGTCTTCAATCCATTTGAAAGGTATATCCTTCTAGTTGTCTGAAAAAAAGTTTCAGCCCTTTTGATTAAAAGATAAAATAGTTACAAACGCAAATGTGAAGGTGTCTTTTTGGCTCACTGTTCCCCAGTAGGTGGGAAGAGTGAGACAACGAGTATTGAATACTGAGACACATATTAGAATTAAACCTAAACCATATTTTTTGTTTACAAAGAATAGTTTAGAGGTCATACTGTTTATTTTGTGCATAAAGGATACATTATTGTTGTGCATTATTGAAAATTCCGATTTTTCTCACATCTACATTTATATTCATATAAAGGTCAAATCCTGGTTATCTGACCTTCAACTTACACTTCAGAACTCATTTACAATCAATTTATATGGATTGAGTTACAATTCAACACGAATTTTTTTTTTTAAATTACCCACATCTGTTTGTCTCACTGTTCCCAATAGGAATGTTTTATAAGAAATAGTGAAATAGTGGTGTTAGCAAACAATTCGATGGTCTTATATTTTTTATTTTTATCTCTCATCCCTATGAGATGCCATGTAGTAAATTTAATTTGGATTAGTTATGCGATTTGCCGTTAAAAATCACCTGAAAATGATCGCAATAAAATTTACTTTGACCCCCCCAAAAACGACTTTTGTTGAAAAATATACTAAAAAATTAACAAATTTTTCTCAAACTGTATTATGTAATATAGATTCACAAACTTTACTTTGCAGGAAAATATCATAGATCTTGTATGTTTTATGGCGAAGCTATTCCCGATGTCTCACTGTTGACTACTCTCCCCTACTGTTTAAAAAAATATATTCACTGCATTCTTCTTGCCAGTCTGAACACAGCGAATATATTTTCGTGAACAGAATTTCTGTTTCAAACGAAAAAATTGCTTTTGAAATTGGCAAAATCGATGACGGCTAAATTCACCTTAAAAAGATAATTCAAGAATGTTGGTATTGAGTTTCACATACATGTTATATGGCAGAAAAAAATCCACTGCAGCTATCATTTTTTCATCACTGCCGATGGGAGATAGATAGGTTATACACACACATATTGTATGTCAGAAAAAAACCTTTGTCAATTTGACCCTTAGAGAGCTAATTCAGCCATGTTTAAGCATTATCAAGTTCTTTAGAGAATTAGTCACCAGTGCAGAGGCAAGCCAACCGTAGCTTCAAAGCCTCTGAAATAAAGAATTTAATCTTATGTAAATAATTATCAGTCAGCTGATCTCTTCTGGTCTAGTTTTTTGTAACTGCGCAGTTGACCATTTGACGCAACACGCATTGCTCATAAGCACAGTGGGAGAGCGAAATTTCCGCCGTCAAATTTTCAACTAATATCTGATACCAACATGTTTTACCCACAGCTCAGGGGGCTGTTAAACATCTGTGGTTTAGCTCTCAATAGCCTAACTTGTGCGCAGTAAGAACAAAATCATATTCCGCCAATAAGCTGAGAGATGGGACTTACTCGCCAAGTATGGGACGCGAAATGTTTCCCACTATCAAACACACCAGTGGAGGGGTTTGGTAACGGCCAAGATTATAGTCACAGGTGCGCTGACAATTTCGCAATAACCGCCTAATTCTAAAAATATCTTTGAGCTTTCACAGCTCAAGCCTTTTTTACATATTGCTAATCGAAAAATCATGAGAAAGATCTGAAATTACTAATGACAGTCCTGATGATAAAAATAAATTTCATCATTACCTAGCAAGAAACCTGAAATAAACTTCTATAAATTACACCCGTTTATTCTCGACCGAACAGAAGTTTTAGAAATCTTTTCGCGTTCACAAGCAGGGGATAATTGGAGGATGCTCTTCAAAGGACTTTTGTGTTTCGTGCTTTGGTGTGCTGCGACACTGGCAGCCCCGCTTGGTAACAGTGAACTAGATATTGTGCAATCACAAGGAGCTGAAGTCAAAACTGGTGCCATAAATAAAGAAGTCATTGTAAAGGATTTGAGTTCTACCGGAAACTCTAACAACAGTGCAGTCGATACAACGTTATCAATTTACACTAAATCAGTTGATGTTTCGAATGGGGGTAAACTTTCGGCTCGGATACACAAACGGACAGCAGAAAGTAGCGATGGGAATCCCTCCGTCTCGGCGGGGTCCGGCAAAACAACGACGGCAAGGAGTCGAACTCGTCAGAGACCCGTCTATAGTGGCGACTATGTGTTTACTTACGTGTCATACGAAGTGGATTGATGCAAGTGTTGGCTACTGAATTTTTAGTAACAATTGTTAATACTTAATAGTGTAATAAAATACACCAACACGCTTATGATAGGTATTTGTGATAAGCCTAGCACAAACAATATTCTGTGAATATAGTGCTGATTTTTAGGAAAATGTATTTGGTATTATCAATAATTGTTTTACTATTGTGAGTGTATACATGTTAATAAAGAACAATTAAAAAACTAAAACAAATAAATTTTCATAGTAATGTAAAAACTTACTTTCGTCTTTAAGTGACTACAACAAAAAGCTTTTTCAAAGCTTGTAATAATGTGAGACAGGTATAAATAATAAACTAGAATTAGCGGAGTGTGAACTGCGTTAATAATTATAATCAGTCAATCTGCAGAGCATAGGCCGTAATTATTTTCCCAGCATTCATACATATATTTGACGCCAAAAAGTTGATAGTAACGGCACTACAACACGGTGGACACACCATATATATTTAAAAAACTTTGGATCTCACTCGTTTTTATTTACTTTGCAAGCTAATGTTGAATGCATGCATTTCAAAGTCACGTTATTCAGCACAGTCTGGTGGTGGTAACTAAGCTCAGCAATCAGTAACTTTAAGCTGGACAGTTCAGAGAAAAGCTCGCCTTTCGTTAAGTTTTCATGACATGGGTATGGCGCCTGTTTTTGGTTGAAACTTTGAGTTCTGAGGTAGAAACAAAACTACTTTAAACTCAGCTCAACTGTTCCTTGTAAACTCAGTCATATGTGCTTTTCCGTTTCCTTTCTACATGATACTAATACCGGGTGGTTGCTTGTCAGTAAAATAAACTAAAAAAAAACAATCAAAACAAAACAAGAGCTCCAAAATCACAAGCATATGCTTTTGTAAAGGTGATATCCTAATATTTGATTTTTTGACGTAGGACTACGTCCTACGGCAAGTTTTGAAACAGGGTGTCATTCCAAAAAATCGAAAAATGCGAGCGTCACCAAAAAATGAAAGGATTTGAGCCCTAATAGCTCAGCGGTTTTCCGATCGATTTTTAATATTCTTACACCAATCGATCGGAAAATCTTCTAAGAATTGACCCAAATGAAGAAAAGTATGGATTCTTGATGTTGAACTATTAAAAAATTGAAAATAATGAACCTATGTTTTACCAGAATTCTCGCTTCGTGATTGGTTGGAAGATTCTTTACGATGATCTAAACCTATACCAATTTGATATCTGTGCTTGGGAAGTAAGCCAAAACAAGTGAACAAGTTTCCTCATTTCAACAATATTTCTTAACACCGCGGTTCAACCTAGACCATTTTGATGTCCTTGCTTGGGAAGTACGCCAGAGGGAGTATCAAAGCCCCCTCGTGCCAACAGATTTCTTACGAACGCGATTAAACCTAGTCCAATTTGATGTCTGTGTTAGGGAAGTGTGCCAGAAAAAATGACACACGCTCGTTGTCCCAACAGATCGCAAATTCTTTACTGCGAGACGATTAAACCTAGGCGAATTTGATATCTGTGTTGGAAAAATGTGCTACAGCTGTAGTGTTCGGTTAGAACATGACTCTGTACGAATACGCATGCTTGCCGTTTCATTAGAAGTGTAGTGAAAAGATGTGCTGTTGATAAAATCGGATTCAATTGGTAAAATCCCTTCAACGTGGGGAACCATGGGTAATAAAAACAATCTTTAATTTCTATAAGGTAGCAGGAAAGCAATAGTTTGTATTCTTGATTTTGTGAAATTGTTTCCAAATGCACATAGAAATAACTCTGAAATCTTTTGAGAATTGAACGTATGTAATGTTACTACTTTGATAAATGTTACATACAACGCATGTAGCATGTATATATGTTGCATATAGCATGTATACATGGAGAATCGAATGATTACAAGCATGAATACATGCCACTATCACCACAAAGAGACTTACGTAGTCCTGCGTCACCTATATATGCGGTCGTGTCTTGTACACAACCCCATTGATTTTTTCTTTATTATCATTCCAAAGTTTATGAAATGCCCAGTAAAGGCACCTAACGTGCGCATTACTGAGACATATCATCCCCAATAGTAACGACAAGTTGCTCAAAGATACCAAAGTTTGGGGCATTTTGTGCTTTCAATTTTACAACCACCATGCGCCCCCATGCAAAGTACGGAATTCCCCCGAATAGTGCAATGGGTGTTGCTCTACGCCCACCGCGATATAACAGCCCTTCATTAACCAGTACAGTTGTTTTTCGGTAGTTGACTCGCTTATAGTATCTGCTATAATAATGTATCAAAAATTAACTTTATTGGTTAATGGACTGCTAAAAAATTGCCGTGGGCACAGCACAGCACCCCTCACCACCTTATTTGGGGAACTGCTGCAATCCAATGGATTGAGATCAGGCAATGAAGCAAGGTATTCTTGTGATGATATAAAACGCGGAAAATTATGACGACACCACTCTTGTGTTGCTTTTGACTGGCGATTAAGTGCAGAATCCGGTTCAAAACCGCAGTATTTTCTAGCTAGAATTAATTTCATAGCATATATTAGAAATAATTCTTTAAAACACGTTCCATATAGTAATTGGTGTTGATTTTTATTCCCTCCTGAAAGTTATGTCACAGAGAACAGTTATTCCAATCAAATGGTCTCGATTTGCATCAAACTAACGTCAAATTAGTTGGGAAACTATAAAAAAGAGGTCGCTGATGTCGCTTTTGTTGTCAATATAAATATTCGTGATAATATATGATAAGTTAAATTCATTTTTATCACGAACGTGGCAGGCAAATTTTTCTGCGAAGTAATGTATGTACAGGAATAGTTACGAAAGTTTAAATATTTACAGTGAAATTGTGTGCAACTTGTCTGTTTGATTGCTCAGCCCTGGCATTGATATTTAAACCATTTTAAACTGCCTAAAAACGACTTGCTAAAAAATTCACACGACTGTATGCACGATGCACCTCATAATATAGCGTCTTCTGATAATACGACACCACACCACAGCCGCTAGCTGACATAAAGTTAACATTTAAGCATAACTAATTTAAAATTGAGGGAAGATAAAAAACAGTGAAATAAAGAATACTTAGCATTTCTTGATAGTTTTATTTCCAGATGCAGAATAAATATGGTGAATCCAAAGCCAAGGTAATCATTAGCATTAGCATATATAGATGGCTATATAATCAAATTATAAACCTGGCTACCTGGTGGGTAGGAAATAGGAATGTTGTGTGTAGTGTAGCATCTACTTTCGAAAGTGCTGGGAACCCATACTACCTTCATAGATGTTACAGAAAAACAGAGGATATCGTGTTAGTAGGGCAAGATAAACAATCATGAGGAAGCTTTATTCAATAATAAAGTATATATTGTATATATGGAATATATATGGGCAAAAATAGAACAATCTCACCAGCAATCCTTCGAGTGAAATATAACTGCATCATTTGTGTTTCCATCAGTGCATCTAATATCCAATAATTAATTCAATTTTTCCTCCTGATATTCAAGTGATATCCAAGTGATATCCAATCAAATTTGTTATGGCAAAAAGTTTTCATTGTACAGTAGGAGGTGCTTGATGAGCTTGAACAAAACAAATAATCAAAATAACACATTAGGCTAACCTTCGACCAAGGCCGTGTGGCTCAACCGTCTGCTCAAAATCTCAGTTTTGAAATCAGGCATCTGGGAGCCAGGCTGCATTGCACCTTCTAGCTTAGCTACTCAATAGAGCATTACCGGGTATGGCCGCGTGGAGGTGCTAGGTAGGAACTTGGACTGGCAAAAGCTATGTTGGACGCTTTCTCGCTTGCCTTCCCCATTTCATACTTAGTCCAAAGCCAAGGTAATCATCAACGAATATTATCTGTTTTTAATTGAGTAAAACTCTACTAATGGCCTTGCAGAACACCAATAACTAATAATTCTAGCCACTTATCTAAATGCAGTAAAAAAAATTTACAGCGAATGTATTATACTAAGAGCAATTGTTTCGATATAAAAAGGCAATACACTCAATTAAATATGATACCATCAAGTTTTGAAGATAGTTTATTACTGGCTGTGGCAAAATTGCAGAATATTTATGACTGTAACCATCTTTATACAAACACGTTGCGTCAAGCCCCGTTAGAGAAGTTCATCTCTGAAATACGGCGACGTTGCGTGTTCAATAATGCTCCTAATGCTTTCCTATTCGGATGTGCTTTTCAGTATGCAAATGGTAGCAACTTTAGAACATGTTGATATTACCAAAGGTAAAGGTTCAAGCTGCCTAGACAACAATGTTATACCTTTACCGAAAGAATATGAGTTAAAGGGACTATTTGCTATCCCGAGTTTTAAAGCTCTTGTTGAGCACCGTTTTGTCTATGATGAATTGGATCTTAAGACAAAATTAAGTCTCAAGAAGAATCAGTCTCAAGAAGTGCATCAGTATCAAAGCTACCTATAATATAGAAAATATGCAGTAAGTGTCTTACAGAGGAGCAAGACGACGTCCCAATTCATGAAGACTATTTGTTTAGCAAACTGCAATTCTTAACGTGAAATATGCATTTGCCTAATAACACACTCTATGCCATCAGGTTTGTCCAAAGGATGTGTTCCAGCTCGGACATCTGGGCAGCGGTCAATGCAGCTGCTACCCAGATTGTACTTGAGCTACAAAACCGCTGGAGAGCCGATCAACGGCGAATAAACAGCCTAACTACCATAGTCCAGTAGTTATCTAGTAGTTAAGCCCTCCCCGAAGTAATACCGATAAGGTGGTGCCAGGGGGGATTGAGGCTGGAGACTCGAGTAGGGTTTTAGTGGGTCGGGATCCTGACGCTCCATTAACGGGGTCGGGATACCCAACCCCGCACCCTGAGTTTTCAACCGCTGCATCATGCATGTAAGTAGCTAGTGCCAGCACAGTTTCGTCGTCCTGGTTAGTAAACTAGTTAGATTAAACTTCTCGTCCGGTCCGGTGGTGGTTTGACCGCTGACGAACTAACGTGACACGGGCGTTTCATTTTTGACTCACAAGATCTTGCAAGCAAACGGCCACTTGCTTACAAGCGAGCGATCGCTTATGTCAAACAGCAGAGCGATGCACAAAGGTACGGGAGACAGATTTATGCAAAATTCAGTTTGTTTCACCGGCAATGATCCTCTCTTACCTTATTTTCCGCTCTTTCCCCTTCGCACCTGGTCCCATTCAATTGGATTCTATAAAAACAACTTTGTTTCATTACTTTCTTTTACCGTCTTCTACCTTAATTGTAAAAACTATCATTATAAAAAATTAAATATATGCCTAACCTCATTAAAATTCAAAACAAAAACATGAGGTAGGTCTAAGATTTTTTTGTTCATCCAATTCTTCATTTGTTACATGATGCATTTACTCTTTCCAAAAAAATTAAACAATCTCTGTTTAAAAAGAATGTAATCTTTCATATTTCATATTTCAGCAAGTTAAT
The DNA here is from genome assembly GCF_943734655.1 of Sabethes cyaneus. Lineage (NCBI taxonomy): Eukaryota > Metazoa > Arthropoda > Insecta > Diptera > Culicidae > Sabethes > Sabethes cyaneus. The sequence goes on from NC_071354.1 coordinate 68,121,395, forward strand.
ACCAAATCACAAAACTGGCAAGGCTGGCGTAGTCCGCCATATCGGTTTTAGTTCCCAGTGGAGTGGTAATGCAGGCGTTAGAAAAGCTTGGCGGAAACTTCAATTTTGTATGTGGCTAAAGGAAGCTACTCAACACAGAAAATGGAAACCAATCACTGCAGCTCATAATAAACCAAACGTACAAATCAGATGATCGAAACAAAAAGCGATTAGTGATTCATCGCTAATTAAGATATTGTCCATTTGAAACTGTTTTGGTTTCACACAAGAATTGTTCAGTATATTTTCTCAGCATGAAGTTTCTCATACACATATCAACAACAAAACTTGAACGTCGAAACTATACTATCCACCTTTTCGCGTGCCTAATGGCGGTAGGTGGGTACACTTTTCGAAAATGTTTATTTGCTTTTGGCAACTTCGCTCACGCACGCTTAATCATTTTACAACAATATTTATTTTATAAAGTGCCCAACAAATGCTTCTGTTAAAAGGTAATTTTTGGGAATGATGATTATAGATAGTGCTAGTATTCAAGAAAAACTAGGGCTATGAAATTTTTGTGCGAATTTCTTCAAAGAGTTCGCTATGTTCGTTTGTCTGTGGTTTTACGGAAAATAAAACAGAACACCTGCAACATTTCATTGTTTATTTTTCATATTTACTCGCCAAAATTCCTCTGAGCATGGCAATCTTTATCATTGGCGAAGCTAGGGATAGTCAAGGGGAGTTAAAACCCATATATGATACTTCTGAAATTAAACAGAATTTTCTTCTAAATGTTTCTTTTTGCAATATGTACAACTGGCTACGTGCGGGACTATAGCTCCAGGACTTGGAAGCTTGTTACTCCAATGATCTCCATGCACTGTTTAGATAGAGAACAACATAGATGTCAATGAGATTTTTCGAGGGAAAACTTCAAAGTGTTGGGTCGTCAATTAACAAGTTTGTATTGCCTCGGATATTATTTCACTTCGAGTAAGAGAGAGAGAGTGGCAAGCATTTTGACACATTCAGAGTCAATTAATTACGATCACTCGACTTACGAAAAGCTTCCAGATGTTGCTCAGTGAAGTTTTCCATAAAAATTGATCACGAAAAAATCCAGACACACAAAACAGGCTATCATTTACTTATTTTACGAGTAAAATTATGCTAATGGACGTTAACGGGAAACTACCAGTAATTAACTTTTCGTCGTAGAGTCCAATTTCGGAAACAGTTTTTGGACCCAAATAAGGGGGGCCGTTTATAGAAATGTATTCACTGCATTCTTCTTGCCAATCTGAACACAGCGAATATGTTTTCATGATCAAAATTTTAGTTTCAAACAAAAAAACTGCTTTTGAAAAACGACTAATTTCACCTTAAGAGTGAATAAAATCACAGAAGGCACTTGTTGTCAGGATAGGATCATTTGTCATCTTCGTGGCGAAAATAGCAGTGGCTGCAGTTTCATAATCTTAGTACCACAAAGCGAAATATTCCTGTCGTCCCTAATTTGGTTTCGGTGCGATTATGGTCAGGATTTAAATCCCTTCAAATTATTGCCATTATGGTTGTGTTATTGAAGCTACAAATTGTTAAATCAGACCGGACCAAGTTGCAAAATTTGAAAAAATAAGTTAATGACAACAAACGATTAAGAATTTCCTAAGCTACATTTTACTCTAATCAGATTACATAAATGTTGCAAACAGCCAGAGGTATGAAATGATTTCGAATGATTAATAGCTTTAAACTACACAGCAGCAGCAAACTTTGAACGCGTTTTCTCGAAATCAGAATCACTTGGTTCGGTCTGACTTAACACCGACCAATTTAGCTCATGGACGTAAAAATATAGTGCATAGGACAAAACTGCTTTTAAAAACTAGTCATGAGCCTGGTCTTTTTTACTATATTATCATCTTATGAATGTTTTATAGTTCGTTGTCTGCTAAAATAAATGAATGTCCAGGCAGCCAGGTTTTATCATTCAAATGTAGAGCATTTTTCGATGTCTCGTGCAAGTAAATTCAAAAAAATATCTTGTTTTGTAGTTAAAATTGAGCTAAGAGCAGGTAGCTTAAGTATTTGAAAGAGTTCGTATGTATTGCAGACGATTGAAAATGGTATCCGATATATCTCTGTTATTTTACTAATTTTTATTTTTTGTTAATTAGAATAGAAATAATCAAAATTTTCGACTGCTCCTTTATTTTCCGTCAAATGTCCATAAAACTTATAGAAAACACATGTTTTTCTCTTAAACAATACAAATTTTGCACATATTTATTACCTTTATTTTGATACGAAAATCATTTTTCCGGTCATGACTCGTTTAAATTTACACGTACCTACTAAACTTACAAATTCACTAGCCGCACTTTCAGATAATTAAAATTTCAGCGATAGTTTGACAGCTGAATTGCGAGCAAAATGAAAGCTTCAAAACATATCTTTTTGGCGTTCAAGCATACAATTTACTAGTTTAATATTACTGAATGATAATACCTAGGTACTTAAGAAACATTATTTTCCCATTTAATAACTAATATTAAAACGACAACAAGTACCTAGTTAAAATCAAAACTGACTAATAATTGTGTGAGAACTGTGTTTGTCTGTAACATTGGCTTTTAAGTTTGAGCGTTTTTCTGTAGGAACCAAAGATCGAAGTGTTTGCTGTTCGGATTAAGAAGTACTTCGAAATTGGTCTGTGAGCATTTAAAACAATAAACAACCGAATTCATATGCTGTGGTTTCTTATTAGTATAAGCACCTTCACTAAAATAAAAATACTAACATTTACTGAATATTTTCTTATAAAATTAACCCCGCTGTTAATTCAGCCATGATGTTAAATAAACATTAGCAAGTGTTTCAAATTATTCACAGCACAAAACTACAGATGGCACAACTGCATATTGCTCCATTCAGTATGTCACATCTTCCAGTGTAAGCACGTAGTCGCCATTATTGTAGGTTTTGTGAGGAGCTCGATTCCTGTCCGTTGTTGTACCCCTGCCTAAAAAGGGATTGTAAGACCCTGGATAATAAGCGGCATTCGAACCGCCATTTTGCGCAGCTCGTTTGCGGATCGGTGCCGAAAAATTGCCACTATATGAAATCTTAACTAATTTAGTGTCAGCTGCGGATGTATTCAAATATTTTAGGTTGGGTGCCTCCTGGTGAATGGCAGTTCTATTCGAATCGCTATCAACACCAACTTTTTCCGTAGTGTTTCGAAAATGTACAACATCTAACTCACTAACACCAAGCAGGGCTGCAAATGATGTAGTCAAGAGTGCGAAATATAAAAATACTTTGAGGATCATCTTTGAATTGTTTGCTACTTGCGAACCAGTGGAGAAGACTGTAGTGACTGATCATACATTGCGAATCTTTGTTGTTTTATACTACGCTTCCCTGCTGCATCCTGAAATGAGAAGTAATCCTTGGAATTTGCCGACATCTTTCTCATGTTAGTCACAAATTAGTGCATGATTATTCGATTAGCGGTATGTGAAGAGTCTTGAAAGATGATTCATGAATTTGCTGCAGACACTCAGCTCAACGTAAGAAAAACTAATTATCCGAATATAACACAAATAACTTCCTGTTATCTGTTCATCACACACGAAAAACCACTCTCCAGTCTTCGCTATGATGTTTGACCACAATTAAACTGAAGAAAGCGCAAAGTTAACCTTAACAGTCAGTTGACTCACAATTTCTTCTTCCCACACGTTCTTATAGTAAACCCAGTTTACTTTCACTTGCAAGCATCGAAAGAGAGCGACCGTTCTGCTCATATTGCTGTTATTCCTTTCGATGTGAAAACCTTCCAAAAGAAAGACAAAATCGAAAGAGACTCTGTTGCCATTTTGATCATCGCGTTGTTCGAACTTCCAGTTTTGTTTTATGGCATGAGAAAAAATTCATGAATGAGAATCGAAAGGATAAAAAGTGTTTCTAATTCGAGAGAATTTTAAATGACTATTGAATGAGAATTTTTTAAATCGTAAACTAAGACGAACAAATCCTTGTATTATACTTAATTTTACTAAGAGGATAGCAAACTAATTTAGCTGTCACTAGCACCAACTGGATCTCTTTACGCTTGCCTTTTTGATTTAATTGGAGAGATTGGAATCATCATCAGGAACTTCAACAAGTCTAATTGAAACCGTGTAAAGCATACATAGTTTAGAAATGGGGCACTTCTTTTTCCGGATAAGACCATGGATTTTGAAGTATACAAAACGTCCTAGTCCAGTTCAACAGAAAAGAGTCGCGAGGTGACATTTGTCAGATTGTTATTTGTTTTTTATTGATTAATTTCATCCGACATTGGTTGTCTTAATGAATATTCAAATATTCAAACTCTAGAATGGAGCGTACCAGTGAGTAATAGATGTCCCGCAAGGGCCCAGGATCTTCAAACTCCTTGCCGATTCTGACAATTAAACCTAGCTGACGATTCGCCTCGCTAATGACCATGGAGTAATGCTGCCTAAATGTCTGTTGAGCATCCAAAATTTCACCAAGCTCAGTTACAACTTACTTGCATTGAAAAGATATCCCATCAATACGGTACGGTAGTCAAATAGCAAAGACTGTTTTTTGCGGTGAAAGCTCATCGCAGTGCATTTTGAAATGCTAAATGTCATGTAATTACATGATAACATCAGGGTCGTCCGCAAAGTGTTATGTGTCATATGCTTCCCTGAAATCCATGAAAATATGATGCGTGGACACCTTGAACTTCTCACATTTTTTAAATATTTGTCGAAGGGTGAAATTTCGATCCGTAGTAGTACAAGGCTTCATAAAGCCCGCCAGATCCTACAAATTCTCTTGCTATTTGGGGATAGAAGACATAACAAGATCTGGAGTCTGATGAAGCCTTGCCATATTTTTAGAGTTCTGTCTACAGTCCGTCTTTTCCGGCCACTTATTAGTCTCCAATTGCCCTATCCCTCTCCGGGCCTCCTAGAGATTGAAGACTATTTATCATCGTCGTGACGCGCCGTGGCTTTTATTGCAGGAATTATTATCGTCATGCCCCTGAAGTTTCCGATACGACGTTTGAGCGTACGGATCAGGCCAAATAGCACTCGATTTGGTAAGAGTGCCATTTGGCCTAATCCGTTTTCGATGACGATTCCCGCAGTGCGACTCTCGCACAGTAACTAACGTTTGAGTCTTAACTTGAGAGGACGAGACCTCATCGGTAAACGTCTATTGGCCTGCGTGTCTGCGATCTGCGTTGCTCTTAAGTAAATGCTGTTCTAAAATTCCTATTCCATCGCACGTATACAAAACGATTAGGATCGTCAAACACTTGTCATAGCAAAGCAAAGCCTTGTTAAAAGTTCCATATTTGGAACTTGATCTTCTGTTTCTAGTAGACAGACTTTGCAGTCACTATCAGTCGAGACTTAAACCAAAGCCTTTGTTGGACCAGTGTCGTACCTCGAGTCGAACTGGGAGCCGCTTGTCACGAGGCATAAAATCTGATTGGAAAATTCCAATTACTAGTAACTCGTGACACTCACATTAATCACAATACGGCGAAATTGAAAAATAATTAATAACCGTCCGCTAATCAAATGGTCTTCTGTCTCGATTGGGTTCCGGTTCTGGCACACGAATTGTTTATTGTCGGACGCTTTTCTCGACATGTTTTATCTTGCATCTATGTCACGAGCAAACCTTGAAAAGGCCTTGTCAAGTCATTGTGTTATACCACAGAGAACAGACTTTCAACCTAGAATAAAAAAGTCTTGGGCTTAAACGTCTTTCTAACATTGGCGAAACTAGAGGGGGGACTAGGTGGGGCCCCCTAAAAATGTTTAGCCCTCCCCAAGAAAAATCAACTTAATCTTTTAAAATTAAGAAAAAAGTGTAGTTTGATAACTCTAGACAATAAAAGCTTAAGAGTAATTTTTAATTGCATTACTGCTACAAAATCCCATGCATTAATGTGCATTTAATTTTAATATTTCGACGACATAAAATGGCAGAAAAAAGCCAGAAGGGTTGTGTACAAGACACGATCGCATAGGCGACGCAGTCCTTGCATATTTTCATAGAAAAGTGAGCGATCACCCTTTCCTTTTGCCAGATTGTATCTATATGCTGCAAGAGCGTGTTCGGAACTGTTGTCTTGTCGGAAACAGGGCTGAAGGGATATTTTTGCATTTGACGTGACGCAGCAATTCTCAAAGCGAGGAAAATCAGTGACTCTCTTATCCGAGAATAGCTTTGAAGGTTTCATTTGCTACTTTGCGTCAGTTAGTTGCCTGCAATTCTTTACATACTTACAATAGACAAGCATTACATTTAGATTAATTTCTTTCGAAAATGATGGACAAGACAAGGCAGGAGCGATCCGCAGTGTTGTCAATATTTATTTGAGCGTCAACTCAGTATAAGGTAGTGAGGTACAAAACATTTTCCAAACAGCTTTAACTTACTTATATCACAGGCAAACAGACGAGACACTCACGTTAATTCCATCGTCCATTCAAAAACCACTCATTCTTCAAAAAAGCATGTTTCGCAACATGACCACATCGCGGCGAGCCAGTTTTGCTTCGAGTTTTCAGTATAAAACCATACAAATGTAAAAACCCCTATAGCATAAAACCCTGCAAATACAGGCTACTCTGCAACATGCATAACAGAGGGTGCTAGTGTGCAAGCAAAATGTGTAGGACGATGGTTTTTAAAGGATTTTCTTCTATGTGTCATGTCAGTTCGTCAGTGCTTATATAGTAGCTTTCAACCATGAACATGAGTAAAAATATGTAAAAAAATTATCGACCTGCAAAATATTATCGACTTGCAAAAATTTTAATTTTTCAACCTACAGCACAGTCAAGCCATTTTAGCATAACAATTTTTTGATGTCATCAAAATACATTGTAAATAGTGTTTGATGTTGAAGTAAGATTTGAGACGCTGTTAACATCCATTTAAAAATAATCGAATTTTCTCAACCTGCAGTTAGTCTCAACCAGTGATTAAAATTTTCATTCACATGTAGGATAAACGTTTTTCGCTCACCCATTTTTCTCATATGACAACTAGATTCTGTGGTTATCTGTTTGTACAAAGCGAAAGAAAAACATTTTTCCGCTACAGAATGAGAGTTGATAATATCTCATTGCATTTTTCCCTGAAAAACATTTATCCTCTCTCAGTAAACCATGAAAAATATAAATCGCAGGTGGAATTGGCGCGAAACTCTAATGCAATACTAGGTATATAATGAAACCCATGGTGATACCCAAATACATAAATTCTGTTGTTTTATATGTCTCTCTCTTGTTGGCTGGTTGCATGGTAAATTCAATAGTAACCTATGCATTTTCGTCTCTGAAAAACGGCTGATACTGCTTTATCCTCTCACAAGAAAGAGAGGATAAACTAGTGTTACGAAAAATTAAAAATAAACAAATCATGATCGCGTGTTTCTAGGGATAAAGAAAAGTATGAATAGCCTGCGCTCACGAGCGACAATACATATGTATAAAACATTCTCATTTCTCTTTTGCGAGGTTATAAGTCGTAGTAGGCAAAATTCATTGAATGTCGCGCATTTGAAACGATAAATTGAATGTCTGGTCTCAACTAATGCTGCATGTAGCATGTATACATGAAGAATCATATTCTTTCATGCATGGATACATGCTACTATCAGTACAAAGAGACTTACGTAGTTCTGCGTTACCTATGCGGTCGTGTTTTGTATACAACCCCTCTGATTTTTTTTTTGCAAAAAACACATTCTAACTTTGATGACGTCTTTTCCAATCAATCTGGATGCGAGGACTTCTAGTTGGATAATGCTTCATTATTTTCAATTTTTTAATAGTGTGCACATACAAATTAGTAGCATTCTTCATTTGAGCCAACGCTTAGTAGATGTTTCGATCGATTGGTGCAAATTGATCCCGAAACCGCTAAGCTATTAGCGTTCAAAACCTGACCACTTTTCGAGAAAGATTTTTTGGAATGACTCCCTGTCCAGTCAAACCTTGCCGTAAGACGCAGTCCTACGTCAAAAAACTACAAGGTATACAGCCCTAAGGGTTGTACGAAAGGGTGACGTAGGACTATATCACATTAGCAGATCAAAAACTAATGTAAACTGCATTTCTGGCATATGTATGTTTATAAGAATCTGAGATTGCCATTGTTTAAGTGAATGTTTCAAAGAGAAGAGCAAAATTTTCAGATTCAATTCTTCATTGAATGCAATGGTGGCTTTGAAAATACATGAACGGGGGTTCATAACTACGCCTGCAATCATTCAGACAGAGAACTCTTTTAAAAATTACCTGTGTGCATCATAAAGGTTGAAATAGTAATGAATGACCATCCCACAGATTATTGTAATAAATATGATTATGCGTAGCTTGACATGTTTCAATAATCTTACTTTAACTAGCTTGTGGCCTTTAAAAGAACCATTGGTTACAAATAACATGAAATCTAAAGCACGTTTCTCGCAAATATGACGTGCCATTCGAATGTCCTTCTCTTTTGACATGAACGGCAACAGGCACGTACGTTAGCGGCATCGATTCACTGTCTCTTGCTGCGAGAAGGTTTTACTAGTTTACTTTCACAGCTTACCGCTTGTTACATAGCAGAAAATATGGCACATACGAAAAAATTTCTGTTTTATTTGTATGAGAGTCATCATAAAATAAACCATCATAAAAGAAATTCATGCTTCCAAAAACCCATACATGCCAAATTTGGTTCAATTTGCTTGATTAGTTCTCGAATTATGAGGAAATTTGTATTTCATTTGTATGGGATCCCCGCTTCCTAAAGAGAGGATGGGTCTCAATTCACCATAGAAAAAATTCTTGCCTTTTGAAACATTTTGGCATGTGGGGCCAAATTTGGTTTCATTTGCTTGATTAGTTCTCAAGCGATGAGGAAATTTGTATTTAATTTGTATGGGAGCCCCCTCTTAGAAGGGGAAGGGGTCTCAGTACACCATAGAAAAAATTCCTTCCCCTACTAGCACGGTTGTTACAAAGTAGTTGTGGTAACCGAATTATGACTAATTTCAGTCGTAATCCGGTTGCTTCAACTAAATGAACCTATAGTGTGCTACTTGGGTCTTTCTGAAAACTCCACATGCCAAATTTGGTTCCAGTTGCTTGATTAGTTCTCGGGTTTTGAGAAAAATTTTATTTCATTTGAATTTGTAGGAGCCCCCCCTCTTACGTCTTCCTTAAAATTATTCTCTAACCTCCTTTATAGAATTGCTGGTCATTTTATCTATCCAACGACATATAAATTGTTCAGTTTCGTTCAGTAGTTTAATAGTTATTATCATTTGAAATCTTCCATTCAAACGTTACACTTCTATTTTCGTTTTTACAAAGTGCTACCCAGTCCCAGTATAGTAAACAAAGACGTAGTCCTACGTCAAAAATCCGGGAGCTGTAGACCACCTCCCCTTGGAAATGTCCGCTATTTTGCAAATGCTTTTTAGGACCCTTCTTTATCGACAGACTTCGAAGCCGGCTGTTAGCGTACAGAACAATTACGAGGCTAGTGCAATGGTCCTACTAATTCTATCTAGAGGCACTGAATGAATTGTTTTGAAGACCAGCTTCAAGTAAAATTTCAAATTCAATTTTTAATCTAATTCTATATCGAATTTTAAGTTCAATTCCAGATCCGATTTTAAGGTCGATTTCATGTGTGATTTCAAATCCAATTTAAGTCCAATTTCATACTTACTTACTTCTAGTCCTATTGCATGTCTGAATTCGTTTCGAAAGTATCCAAATTCATGTCCAATTTTGAGTTCAACTCGATTTCCAATTTAAAGACCAGGCTTCTCGTTCAAATTTCAGTCCAATTTTAATTCCAATTGCAAGTCCATGTTCAAGTCCGAATCCAAGTTCAAATTTAACCGCAAATTGTAATCTAATGCCAAGTCCAATTTTATGTCTGATTTCAAATCTAGTTACGCAGGTCCACTGAGGTGACCAAACTGGGGTACGTGTCCCGTCTTCTCTATGAAATATAACGCAAAAAACCTTATGGTGTAACCCGCAGACCCCAGTTTTAATCAAATTACCCGGTATTTTTGCGATAAGTTAATAAATTGCATAAAAATAGATCCGCCATCCTACGACAAGTTGTTTCTTCTAGTTTGCGATGTTTGCGACTATATACCCAAAATGTCGAAAAATTCTTTTGATGACTAAATCAAAGTTTACATTAGAAGTAGAAAAATAATACAAAATATGAAGTTGCGATTCATAAAACTTAGAGATTGTTTAGAATTTATCATGGTGAGTAAAAGAATGAATCATGGGTACGTTGTCCGCCTTGTAAAAGACGATTACACTGATCCTCTTCATCATCAATCTTCTTCAAGTGTGACTCACTTTACTTTGTATAGCCGATGCACCTAAAATTGAAGACTTGTAAAACTTTCAAGGGGTAACCTTACGGAATTGGAATATTTTGTGACAGGAATGTTCCATGTAATTTGTAACAAAAATGCAGAGTTTGAGTTTGATTACGTTTTATTAATATTTTATTCTCTTAAAAATTAAACAAATAACAATTACAAAAATAGCACTTAATCACTCTTTGTACCAAACAAATTTTTGTACCAACATTTGCGTCACTCGAACGATTATTTTTGTAACATGAACAAGCATTTGTACGATTTTTTTCACACAATTGAAACACAATTAGTATGTCACATCTTGTAGTGTAAGTACATAATCACTGCTACCGTCGCTTCTCTGAGGAGCCCGATTCCTCTGCGTGGTTGGCACTCTTCCTAAAAAGGGATCGTAAGACCCTGGGTAGAAGGGAACATTCGAACCGCCATTTTGTGCTGCCCGTTTGTGTATCCGTGCCGAGGATTCGCCGTTAGCATTTGAACCATTAACCAATTTACTATCGGTTGTTGTTGTTGTTGATGTTGAATGCACGCTGCCGCTGGAATTGCCGGATGTATTCAAATGTTCTCCGTTGGAAGTATCCTGATGAACACTGGGTTGGTTTGAGTGCCTATCAGCAACAACTTTATCTGTAGTATTGTGAGTTTGAACAACATCTTGGTCACTGTCAGCACCGAGCGGGGCTGCAAGAACTGCAGTCCAAAGCGCGAAAAATAGAAATCCTTTGAAGATCATTTTTGAATTGATAGCTGCTTGTGAACGCGTGAAGATCACTAAAATAACTGACCAACCGAAGGCAAACGGTGTTATATATACGGTGAAAACGCCAGTTTGTCACTAGGGTTCGCCTTGCAATCGGTATATTTCCCGCGTGCGACACTAATTAGCAAATGATGTTTTTGGTTGGCGTTATGTGGGAAATTTGAAAAGCTGATTCATAAACATATCTTGATTGCCGCTTGTGTACATTAGGCGATTCTTGCAAACTGATCAGTCAATTCTTCCTTAGTTCAACAAAATTACTGTATGATATATTTTTCCCATGGCAGCTTTTAAATTAGTATCGATGTAACTAAATTGGATAAATATCCTATAAATAATAATAAATAATGCTATAATTTCATGGAAAATTCATTAATTAATGACAAATAGCGAAAAAATAATTAACTGTATCGATTCGAAAATATTTGTATTCATCAATTTGGCTTTTCGGTAATTTGGTTTTTGTGTTTCAGTCATGACAATGTCAGGATTTAATGATTTGTTTTGGTCTACTAAATTTATATGAACCAATTTTGACGTTTTTTGATTAGTTCGCCCGGTGATTGGTCTATTCATTGGTTATCAGACGACTCAACTCGATAATTAAAACTCTAAATTTACCTTAAAATTCATGGAAGCTTCGGCACAGCAACTGACATAGACTTCAGTTCGTAATGGTAAAGTTGATAAAATTTACCGGGATCGTACGTAATTGGATTCCTCTACGTACAAGCAACCAAGAATACACGTGAGCGTTACATGAAATTGGTTATAGATCAGCATTGTCTACTTATGTTTTCAAGTAAGTTTATTGTGTCGATTTGTTTGAGTGCAACACTGGCACTGAAAAGCTTGTTTGATACTATAATCTCAAAATATAAAATTTAAAAGTTTCGACCAAACAGTAAAAAAACAGAAAATAGTATGATTTGTTGTTATTTATAAAACATTTATGAAGTCTAGCCATAAGGAATACATAAGGAATGGCTAGATTATATTAAGGAAATCTTGAAAAAATGTTTCCATTTAATGTGCATTCAGTTTTCAAAATTCAAAAACCTACAATCCTCCTGACACGGTGAAACTAAAACGCAATTAATTAGTGATTCATTGCTAATCGAATGGATGTCGTTCGTCTCGATATGGTTATTAACTGTCAATATGTTTTATCATGCAGAGATATGTGGAGCAAACATTATCGATGGAGCATATGTAATATACTAAATATAATATGAAAATCACACTACAGCATCATTAATAGAGCTTTAAAAAACGATTTTTTTAAAGCTTATTACGCACGCTTTGATTTAAATACCATGCCTTTATGGAAGCCTATTACAATAGAGGATAAATTTAACAAACCATTCTTTTTATGATTTGAAACACTCTACAATTTTTTTCCCAACATATTCTGTGAAAACTGCTGAATCCTTATTTGCAAGCTAAATCGTTCAATCGTAGAATGTTACTTTAGTTTTTACAGAAGCCGCGACTTATTGCGTCGAGATTGTACCACGAGGAACAAGAACAGCTAAATATAAGACTTTTTCCTGTGGTCAGATCATTACAAAATTAGTACCAAATAAGCAAAAAAGTTTATAGAATTGAAATCCGAAAGAAAACATACTGATTTTTGCAAAAAATTTCGACACCTTAAAGCTCATCAAATTCTTGTCTTCTTGTTTTGTCAAGTTCTCCTAACGAGATTCAAAAAAGTTACGTTCCATATATTTTAATTCGTTTAATGCAATGCTAAGCAAAGCAATATAAGCAAATGCAATTTACACTCAAGCACTTTTTTTACACGATTAGTTTTTTCCATTATTAAGAACGGGGCAATTTACGGGCCATTCGTTTATTTCTCAATACGTTTGGCATAGGCTCGACATTCGTCACGTAGCTTATAAATGGGCCCTAAGTTGTACCGTTCTTGAGTAAACGAAAAAAAAACAAACCGTCTAAAAAAAGACTTTAGTGTAATATATTAAGTATATTGTTAGTAATGAGATAGCGTTTTTCGTGTGGTGTGGCGATATCAATACAATTAATTTATTCAGCCTGTTCGGCTAAATCAGTCGATCATCATAATTAATCCAAAATGAATTTAAAATTTAGATGCATACTGGATGGATTTGGAAAGTTACCGGGAACCATCAACATTTTAATTGTTTATATTTGACACCTCCTGACTAATGGCACTGCAATCTTCAGACGAACGAACGAACGAACCAGTTTAAAGTGGAAATGCTTTTTATTTAGTCTACAACAATGAAACGCAAAACGTAAATAGGTAGTTCGCTTTTTCACGCTTAGTAATAATATTTTCGTAATACAAGACGGGACCTGCGGAGTGATTCATTCATTTTCTATTATTGTTTTGATTGATTCAGCAGTCACACGTGATGGAACGACTAATATTTTCCATAATGTTGATAGAGGTTAGTTCCCGAGAAGGATTTCAACTGTAATTTTATAATGCAGAAGCCACCTGACTTGCAATGTACGCAAATTAATCTTTAACTAAGTTAACTGATATTTTCTTCTGGCAATTTGGTAGTGTGATATGTTTTCTGACATAATAAAGGTGGGGTTTGAATCGGTTGTTCATTTAATAAAAAGCGGTTCCGTTTTTAAATGTCGGATGCGTGCGACCGTACAAAAGCCAATACCTTAGATCTAGTTCAGAATACCACTTCATTTCTCGTAGCTTTTTAGGTTTCAAAAATCGACAGCAAAACAATTTATATTTTCACTGTAACAAAATGTAGTAGTACCTTTTGCTGCAATAATTATTATTATTTTTAAATTATTATTATTTTTAAATAAACAAGAACAAATCTGACATAGCCTAACCGTAAGCAGCTTATTCAGGAAATGAAGAATTATTTGCAGTTAAAAACTATTTTGGTTGAAATTGAGTGTTCTTTATTAGACAAATGCCGCTTAGTTGGTTTCGAGGTACGATGCTAGTCTAACAAGTCAGTCGTCGTATGTTCGAATCTCGGCTAGACGATGCTGCTAGATAGAGTCAGTAGGATTTTTGCACTAGCCCCGTAAGTGTCCTGTACTCTAGTAGCCGACTGCAAAGTCTGTCGATAAAGAAGGGTCAAGTTTTAGAAATGACGATTAATCCCACGGCTTTGCTTTGCTCATCAGACAAAAAATCAAATTGAAATAACAGAGTTAAAGTTATGACTTCCCAGCTGGCATTGAGGTACGTCGTATGTTCGAATCTCGGCTGGGAGAGGCTGTTAAAGTCCATAGAACTGAGTCTCTTCGAGACGCAGCCAGGGTGCTGAAGAACAACTTATCCTGTATGATTCTCAACATCACTCTTAAGGTGATCCGACGGTTAGATTTCAAAAAGAGAGGTTTGATTCTAAGCAAATGTGGCAAACTTCTTGGCTAAGCAGATGACTTTGCCAAGTGGCTTAGCAGGTGACAGTAACTTTGCCACGACAAAGGCCATCTGTGCTAGACTTGAGGCGGAGCCTAGCAGGATTGGGTTTTAAATCAACGCGTCGAAGACCAAATACATGAATGATAATAGCTCAAATGGTCGCTGTTAAGTCAGACCGAGCCAAGTGACAAAAATCTTATTTCGAGACAAACGCGTTCAAATTTTGCTGCTCTGTATGGTTTGTAGCTATCAATTGTTCGAAATCATCTCATAACACTGGCTGTTTGCAACATTTATGTAGTCTAATTAGAGTAAAATGTAGCTTAGAAAATTCTTGATCGTTTGCTGTCATTAACTGATTCTTTTAAATTTTGCGATTTGGTCTGGTCTGATTTAACGCGAACCAATTGAGACGAACGTGCTTTTTTCGCGGACGGTAATCGTTGACGGCGACGAACCAGAAGTGGTAGATGAGCTCGTGTATGTGGGATCGCTGGTAGCCGCGGACAACAACACAAATAAGGAGATCCAGCGGCATATTCAAGCAGGACAACGGGCCTACTTTGAGCTTCGCCAAACGCTGCGATTAAGAGGCATAAGCCACGTTAAGAACCTGACAATGTACAAACCCCCTATTAGACCGATAGGCCATGCTCACGGAGGACTTACGCGCCTTTGCGGACGACATTTGACGAAGTACAAGCTGAAACCGAAGAGTAGCGGAGGCGCATGAATCAAGGGCAACATCCCCTGCTTGGGAAGACGCCAACGTACATTTGGCGAAAGTCGGTAAACTACAGTGAACCAGTCACGTCGTAAGGAAAACGGTTCTATACATCAACCCCACCGACACCGGCACAGAGCGACTCAACGTGCGAGATGGCTCGTCCAGGTCTAAAGCAACATTTTTTATTTTTTAAGTAAAAAACTGCAACTTCAGAGATGCCTAGAAAATGGGTGACGGGTAACCCAAGATCGAATTAAATGGGGCTTAAAACAGCACGAAACACCGAGTTTCGAGTTCACGACGCCGACGGGGATCATACAATCAGCCCCGTACATTTTCCTGTGCTTTAAGCAACAGCTGGCTGTGAAATTTCAAGCGTGAAAGTGTATAACAAATTTTCTCGTGGGGGGGGGGGGGGGCGGGGGGTTTGAGTCGCTACGCCCATGTGTAACCTCATGCATAGAAGTTGAAAGGATTCCAATCAGGTGAAGAGGCAGGCCACTCTTTCGAAGAAATGAAATTCGGAAAAATGTCCTTTCGCCTGAAAAAAAAGCTTTCGTTAGAACGTTAAACCTCCGCAATATTATGAATTGAGATTGCTTGATTCTTTTCGGTGAAATGATAACTATGTTTGCTTTATGCATGACGCATTTCAGCCTACAGCATTCTTTCGGCCATCTTCGGACGCAAAACAGGCACGTCTAGTTACTTACAGCGTTCAATGTCCATCATTTCACCGAAAAGAATCAAGCAATCTCAATTCAAAAAAAGCTTTCGCCTGGTGAAACGGTGCAGAATCGTATTGGAAGCAGTATAGTGCATTTTTGTAGTGTATTTTGTTGACGATGAAAAGCAAATGGTTCTTCCAAACATTATCGATGTAATATTTAGTGTTGATTTTAACACCAGGTTCAATAAACACCAATGGAACCTTCAACAATTTGAGTAACATCCCCAAATCTTTCTGAAACCTTTGAATAGCCAATTTGTATCGAGGAATATCAGAAAGATGTGTTGCATATATCTGATCATTTTGTTGATTGTGCCCGTCCAGTTAGCTTCGGAGTACGATGATGACCTAACAAGCCAGTCGTCGTATATTCGAATCTCGGCTGCACTAGCCCCATAATTGTCCTGTACTCTAATAGCCGGCTGCGAAGTCTGTCGATAAAGAAGGGTCAACTCCTCAACAAGACGTCTTTACCCATAGCTTTACTATTTGTTGGTTGTGATAATCCTGTAGCAGCAGCATTTTTTCGTCCGAATACAGAATTTCGAATATAGGTTTCTTATTTTTGGAAATTTTCGTATTGTTAGGTATATAAATGTTTCAATTAAATCTTCATTAAATATGGTGGTCACTCTGAAAAGCGCCGTTTTGAAAGTTTCTTGTGACCCGAAAGAGGACGGTTTAGGTTGAGCTAGTACAGATGGGTGAGAATATGCGCCTGTTTGTGGTTCGTTTTTCTTCTTTCGAACCTTTTCGAAGTTTGCTTGCAGGATCTTCCTTCGCATCCAATCCGGTCGCTACTGACGAATATTGACTAATTCCGCTCCTACTTAACGGATTAGATGGGTGAACTGGAGATTAATGATACACTTTTATGAATGTTTGATGGAAAATACATACATATTTAACTCTTCAAAACTTTATTGATTGACAGACGTTTTTGGAGCGTCTTAGTAGAATGCGAAACCTGCAATTAATTTGAAAAAAAAAATCCAATTAAATTCTACTAGGTATGTATATTTATTCTCGACAGTTACGTATTTCGCCTATGACTTGCAGGCTTGAAAAAGACAATTTCTTAGAAGCACAGATATCATAATTGTTTTAGAACCGGTAAGCATCAGCATTTGCTCGTGATTCGATATTGTTTTTCTTCAATCACGTGAAAATATTTTGACCTTTTTTCACTGTCCAGCAATTCAAGCACAGCCGTTTATTAAAAACCAGGCAATTGCCGCATCTTTTGCGAAGCGAATGGAATGCCAACCATCAACATTTGTTCTCGATTGGAAGAGCTATTAGTGTGCAAAATCTTTCATTCGTTCATGACGTAGTTTTACGTTAAAAGATGTTTTTATATCATTTCCATAGAATAGATAGTGACTCAAAATCGCGACGATGCTATCGAAGTTCGACTGTTCCTACGCAGAAGCAGACTTCGAATAAGTTCCTGGGCAAGAATTTTATACGGTAACCGTAAGAGGGAAATATCGGAGACATTTTCAAGCATACGAAACTGTCCCAGTTCGATAAGAAATATTCGGTGTGGTGGACTACCTACTGTGTGGGAAATTTGTGTGAATGAGTATCTGGAAAAACGTTTATTGCATTTCTTAAAACAACACGATTGTTTCGTGCTGTTTTGGCCGCATTTGGCATCCTGCCATTTCGGAACAAAGGCCATGGATAAGGCTGTGCGAGATTGACTTTTTCGATGTCGTGACGAAACGAAGCGAAATTCAAGCTCAATTTCGATCAGGCGAAATTAGTCGAAACGAAATTATGACCAATTTCGAACTCTCAAAACGAAACGAAATTATATTTAAATTTCGTCGAAATTTCGCGAAATTGAACGAAATTTCTATAATTTTTTTTTATCGAGGAAGTGATAGGCTGGAAGCTGGAGCGGGAAAGGTGCCAAACAGGAATGTCTTTATTTATAAACCTAGTTACCCTGATCTGCGACACAAACCAGACCTCTCTTGCCTCTAACAGGCCCTTTTTAAGATACTACAGTCCGCGTCTTATTAGTGCTCCGCAATAGCAGAGCAGGTGTTCCGAGGTTTCGTTCTCAGCATTGCAGAAGCGAAAGACATCACCTTGTACAAAACCAAGATTTTCAAGCTGATATTTGCTCGGATAATGCCCTGTCATAAGACCGGTAAATGTGCTGAGATCTCTCTTATTGAGGCACAGTAACTTTTGAGTAACTTTCATACCATAAATTATAAATAATAAATCAGCCACAGATGCTGATAACTGAAAGGAACCGTTGCATGACATTCAAGCTTCCTTGATAACCCGATTTGACGCCTTCCTCAGTTCTTAACTCAGTTTGCTCAGTTCTTAACCAACTTTATCATTCAATAGCTTAAAAAATATTTTTTTATAAGAATATTCTTTTTAAGAGTCGAAGTAGAAAAAGTAATGAAACATATGTGTTTTACAGTATTTCCACAATGAGACAAAACGTGATGGGGGAAAGAGCGAAAATTAGATCCGGGGTGGGGCATTGCAGCAACACTTATAGGTTTGAAATCCGTTCTTTTAACCAAACTGAGAGATCCACGAATTTTTCTGTCTGTCCAACTTTTCTGTCAAGCCCCGTGATTCGCCGTTATATGCGGATGTACATGTTAATCAAACTTGCTTATTGGAGCTGAAGTATTTTTTATGCAAAACTTTAACTTTGAAATGAAAATGTCCAAAATGTCCTTAACGCCTGTTCAACATAGATGAATCACCGTGTGAATCATCCTATTTCGTTTTTTAAATTCGAATATTTGTTCAAGTCAGAGAGTCAGGGTTGACGATTTCTTTTGTAACACATTCCCATAGAACCACCGATTTCGACTCCGATTTTGTCACGTCGAATGTCATTTTGCTCGATTGGTCTAAGTCACATTCGACACGATTTTATTGCGCAATTCAGCTCAGTCAACCGCTAAAAACTGAGTGACTCAACCATCAGCAAAAGACGAGCGAGCTGTTTTATTTTGGTGGTGCATTGAGCTGCTATGTTAACCGTTCTCCTTGTACTCGACACTCGACAGCGACTGAGTCGAGTCGAGTTGCTCGACGTGACTTACATAGTAGGACCCTATTTTTGTGTTGATATTTCATGTTCAATTAAGGTTACAGAGCTTTGGTGACTGTGAAGAAAATACAACCATAAATACGATGTACACAATTAAAACAAATATCACGCAACTTATCAAAGATCCAATCTAACAATGGGAGATTCTCTTTAATGTCTCTCTCTCTTCTGATTATCACGGCGCATAAACGTATTTCAACGCAATATTTCTTGAGGATTTATTAGCTAATGATGCCAGTAACCGATTGATGCAATGCAGATGCATTCAAGTGCATTTATTTCTCCGTAATAAGATGGAGAGAGCAAAGGCGAAGAGCATTTCTCATGGTTATATTGGACGTTTTGATAAGTTGCTTGAGAAACCTTGCGACTTGTTATAATTCCATTATCTAAAATTCGGTTTGAAATTTCGCAAAATATCGCAAATGACGAAATTTGAAATTGGATTTCGCGAAATTTCGAATGAAATTTGACGAAATTCAACGAAATATTTTTAAGATTTCGCGAAATCTCGGAATAGGGGAAATTGTACGAAATTATTCGAAATCTCGCACAGGCCTAATGGAATAGTATGCCGCCAAGGCCAACCACGTGCAGTTCTCCCAAAAACAACAGCCCTCTCAGCACGCCAGAGTTTCGAAAAATCGACAAATAGGTACTGGGTTATCGTTAAGCAAAACCAGAAGAAACCCCAAAAAACTGTTGGGAGTGAGGAGCAATTTAAGGCGCAAAACTGGCGTTTTGCGGGGAACAAAGTGAACGATGTGGCTGGACAGAATTTGGTGGCCGGAGCTGAATTCAACTGAATATTTTTCTGTAATTTATATTAATTAAACTACAAAAAGAAACATAATTTGATTTTGAATTGACTAGAAGACTTTTGGAGAAATGAGTCGTCATTGATTCTATGAATTTCAAAAGCAGTTTTCTTGTTTGAAACAAAAATTCTGTTTAAGAGAATATATTTTCTGTGTTCTGATTGACAAGAAGACGGTTTGACTAAATTTTGATCGTAACACTCTTTACACAGGACCCTTGAGCCACTGTAACATTTTATAGTACACCGTTGTTTGCTATTTACGCATAATCAGTTCGTTTCATCACTAGGAATATGAGTGCTGGTCGTTCTATGATTTAGCATTTTTCCCCAGGAAGATATGAATTCCTCAATGAACTTCATTACCTTTTTCAGTTCAGCAGACAATATCCCGTTAGGCGTAAGATCGCCCTTTCCGAGAGTCTGCAGTCTTCGCTGAATTGAGGCCCAGACTCAATGCATACGAATTTTACTACGTTGCGGAAATTTGACAGAAAACCCATGGAAAAACTGTCAAATTGCCGCAACGTAGTAAAATGCGTATGCATTGTGTCTGGGCCTTTAGGGTGGTGCAAAGACATAGTACGTGTTCTGAGGTCTCGAAGAAATTACAGAAGCGACATCATTTTCAGTTTACTTATATTTTTAAATGAAATCTGCTCGCTCAATGACCGGTAAAAGATCACTTTTTAGCGAAACAGATATTTGTACAAATTGAAATAGCACGTTTTCTGCCTGGAAGATTTCTGTCCCATTGAAATTGATATGTCGATTCCTAATCCAGTAACCCCAGCTCCTGTTCATTTGCCAATTTAAGTAGCTTCGATGTAAAATAAGAGTGATTCCGGAGGAGCGTCTTCTTCCCATGTGTTGTGATCGATTTCAATTGCTTTGAAGGTTATATCATAGTTTGTACTAGTTTCTAGTGTTCAGTTGAAAATCTCGGAGTATACGTAAGTGTTCATTGAGATCTCCATCTTGACAATGTTTAGTACGCCGAAGCCTAAGAGCTACTTTTTCTGCTTCAACTTGTACGAATTAGTGAAATAGTAGAAGATATCAGTTTTCGGAACAACGATGTCCCGGAGTTTTCGCCATTTCTTAGGAATGTATCCTATTGAGGTGCATTTGTGCATCATCGGAAGACGTTTCAACCTGGAAAGAGTGTGTTTATCACGATACTGCGCGATTCCTGAGAATCGGTTGTAAACTGAGCGTTTTTAGTTTTTAGACTTCCAAGTCCTTTAGTGAAATCTTTTGGAAAGGCTTTGTGAAGTCTTGCTACAGCAGGCAAGCTGTCAACTTGCTCTCAAGTAATCCTCCAATACCTTCCCTCTCATTGATACTCAGACATTCTTTGTACTTAGTCCAATTACAAGTAGCATTTGAGACTTTCGGTTCCACCACGACGCAGTTTTCCGCTTCAGTGGACAGTTTTCCTCAAAACTGTATTAACTGTCAGTATGAAATCTTCGGCCAAACGTTCAGAATGATAAATTTGGCAATTTGTTTTCTTGGGTTTTTGAATTGCTCGATTAAGCGATCTCAAGGATTGTAATTAAACATTATATGTTAATGATCAGATAATGACTGCAGGTTAGATACATTCTTATTCTCAATCATATCTGATAATTTAGAGCTAGAAAAGTGTTGGATCAAGAAGTTCTTGTCTAATTGAGTTAACATATGTGGAATCATTTCCTTAATTACATATGTTAATATTATGCGATATTAAATATACAAACAAGTACTCACCATTACGTTGATGTTCTACTGACCCAAACCATGTGATGGGTATTTGCGTCACACCCTATGACGAGCTGTTTGTTCTTCAATTAGTAATGGTTCAACGCAGAAACTTCTATTTGAGGAGTTTCAACGTTGTCTCCTGGGAAATAGGGCAAAGCAATGATGATATTCGTTTTTCCCCGGGTAGTTGAAACCTACACTTAAAATGCCACAATGTCTCCTTCGATGAACTCTGCAACAGGAATGAAATTAATATCTTCTCGCATTAGAATTGCTGCTCTTGAAGCAGCCTACGAATTATCATAAAGGAGTTTACATGTTTGTGAGATTCCTCGAATTGTATTATTGAACTAAAACCAAGTTCAAGTTTTCATGGATGAACCTCCTGCATAAGACGCTGCTTGCTACCTTGGCGTGGTGAAGGTCCACTTGGACCAACTTTACCTTTTTCTGCATATTTACTGATTAAATTCTGCAGAGTCATTCTGTCATCCCTTTGATTTGAGTACTTTCCAATTGTTTGTTTGTTCCTGTCTGTTTCTGGGCATTCATAGCATTCAAACTTTGATACTTTCAGAACGATCAGCCAGTACCTACCGTCAGAATTTCCATAACTTGTTATAGGATGTGAGTTATCCCTTTGGGACGAGTGGTTATTGGTACAGTCCGACCCTGGATTCTGTTTATCAATTGCACCACCGGTGCTAGTTTTAGTTTTACCTGAGCCTTATATA
The DNA here is from genome assembly GCF_943734655.1 of Sabethes cyaneus. NCBI lineage: Eukaryota > Metazoa > Arthropoda > Insecta > Diptera > Culicidae > Sabethes > Sabethes cyaneus. The sequence continues at coordinate 68,143,856 of NC_071354.1, forward strand.
TAAATAGTTATATAAATGCTAGAGATATATAAATAGTTATATAGATCATTATCACATATATGACCTTCAAAATGGTTTGTGTTTGTGGTTTTTGTGGTTATATGCCAATATTGTGCATCGAATACGATTTTATTGGAGAATGGAGACATATCCGAATGTAATTCTCATATCATTTGTAACCTAAAGGGGAATGTCATCGTGGTTGGGCAACCTTTCGCTATTTGCTAAAAATGTCTATTTCAAAATAAATTTTTGAAATCTAAATACATCGTGGGGAATAACTAACAATAAGCTACATTCTGGAAAATCTAGAACTGATCTAGAACTGATAGAAATAATCAGGCAAACAGGCAAAAAATGTTATCAAAGTCGAGCTATATTGTGTGAGTTGGGCTACCGCTAAAAAAGTTCGGCTTAACCAACGGTCATAAAATACGCTACCTGTTAACTGGCTGCCAACCATTATACCTTAGAAATAGTATCGACTTAGGCCTGGGAAACGACCACCGTTTTCGTTGTCAGCCAGATACAGCCATCCTTACTTTAGAAAATGACCTGAAATTGGATCGATTGAATAAAAACCAATTTCATCGTTTCCGGCTCCGCTCTGCCGATGACCCATCCCTGGGGACGCAAAGAACAGATTCTAGAGAACAAAAGGCAGCGATAACTCGTACAAGGACTTAGCAAACCATAGATTACCAATATATGAGAAATGTTTTCACAATATCACATCTTTCTTCACTGTTACTACTTTTGTGCCTGTATTTAATGTCATCGTAAAAGTAATATTAAAGAAAATGAAAGCGTGCGTACATTTGAATATTTTCTTTTATTAATATACTCTTTTAAAAAATAACAGTACTAATGTTAATCAACTTTTTCATATATTAAAACTAAATAACCCTTAAGATTTTTGTACCAGTATTTGTGGCAGTCAGGTGAGTGCTTAACCTAAACAAAAGCTTGTATGCTTTGTTTCACTCTTAAAATTTTCCACCAGTTCAAAAAATAGCACTTGTGCGTACAAGTTGTTCCCCTTAGTACGTAACATCCTCTAGTGCAAGCACGTAATCACTGTTACTACCGGTTCTCTGAGCAGCTCGATTTCGGGCCGTTGTTGTACCCCGCCCTAAGAAGGGGTTGTAAGATCCTGGATAAGAGGGAACATTCGAGCCGCCATTTTGTGCTGCTCGCTTTTGAATCCGTGCCGAGAAGTCATCAGCATGGGAACCATCAACCAGTTTACTATCAGTCAATGATGCTTTGTTGACACTGTTGTTTGGGTTCAAATGCACTAAGCTGGAGGTCTCCTGATGAGTGGTGGTGGGTTGGTTTGAAAGCTTATTAACGTTAGGTTTGTCTGTACTGTTCCTGGTCTGCACAATTTCTAGCTCACTATCACTGAGTGGTGCTGCAGCAGCTACAGTCCAAAGCACGAAAAATAACAATCCTTTGCAGATCATCTTCGAATTGATAGCTGCTTGTGAATGTCTCAAGATCACTAGAACGACTGATCAATCGAAAGCAAAACGATGGATTTATATATAAAACATCCGTGCCGCTTCCCCTTGGGAAATGTGAATTGGCCATTAGGGCTCTCGCGCAGCCAAGCGGTGTATCTTTCCGGTGTGTGTCGCCAATTAGCGCATGATTATTCGATTAGCGATACGTGAGAAATCTAGAAAGCTGATTCATGAGCTGAGCATATCTCGATTACAGTTTTGGGGCATTAAATAATTGTTGTGAAATCATTGGACAATTATTCGATAATCTAACATATGTTTTTAATTGTATGAAGGAATAAATTCTTGTAGATGTTGATTTCATAGGAAGATCTCTTCTTTGAGGTGCGCAGACATCCTTTGTTTGCTGATTACAATCTAATTTTATTTGTCTAACTAAATCATATAATTAACTTTACTTAGTAATTACCTCATTTTCCGCAAAGATAAATCGGCTTTTACTTTAAAAAAAACTTGAATATTGTTTTATAGTTTTGTGAGTGCTAGAAGCAGATAAAATAATTACTCACAAATTGCAACAACAAATGATCGCCATTTTGTATATTCCAATACCTGCAGATTTTTAGTCTGAAAGTTTTATGGTATTGATAGCTACCAATTCCATTTAAAATAAACATAAAACTTTGCACAAACTTAAGACGGGCTGTTTCGGCTAATTTCAAATTTTTATCAAAAGTCTGGAGAAGTCACACTTCATACGTTTTAGCTTTTCGAGCCTATTTTATTGATTTTTTTACTCGATTAAATTAAATTGGCAGCAAGATTCGTAGAATGTTTGCCACAAATAAATTTCAAAAAACACGAAAACTACCTTCTGCGTTGTTATATAATGCCTATTGAGAGTCTACGCATAGAGATTAGAAAATCGTAAGCTTATAAATAAAAGTACTACTAGTGTATAACTAAGCAATATAGAAGAATCTACTTCCATGCAATTACAATATTCTCAAATAAAATCATCATCTGCTCAAGTATTCAAAAAAACCATTCATCATGAATCGACGAAATGCAGAAGCAATTAGTAATTCTCCGCTAATCAACAGATCATTCGATTCAATCTGGCACACGAACCGATCAATACTAGACAATTTTCTGGACAGGTTTCATCAAGTCGGGACTACAAACACACATTGCTGAGCATGCATTCTATCATGATATACTTTTATAAGTATCAATTGTCCATGCCTAGCTGTAATTCGAAAAGTTGGTGCGTCTTGCCTAAGATTTTACAAAATCCACCGTGCGTCTCCAGCGAATGTGAAATAATGGACTCGCATGGTGTACTTTATTAGGCACATAAAAAATTGAAGAATTGAAATGTTTTAAAACCTATTTTTAATTTGAATTGGAATATCATAATAAGTAGGCTGAATTAAGGTTTAGCTAAGAGCAGTACAGCATATGGAATTTAGAGAAATCACATATTTATCGCTCACTACAGACGACACATTTCCCAAAAAAAAAACTCTATCTCCACTCCATCCTACATCATATATTATGTGCGCAATTTCAAGCAAATTTTCTTGCCGAATTTCTAAATGTATAATCATAAAGCAATTTGTCATAAAAAAATTCACGGCAGATATAAGCAGATGAAACTTTACTCTCTAGATACGGTGCCCTTTCTTTATTCTTGTAATGCCACAGTAACTACTATGTTCGCCACGATGGTGATGATGGATTTTTTTTCTTTCATATTATAATTTTAAAAAAATATAAGAGTAGTCTACAAAAGTTTGAGCCTCGCGCGCGACATACGGATATAAATGACTTTGACTTCTTATATCTGTATATAAAACCAGTTCGTTTTCTTTGTATAACTGGTTCATATTGTTATAATAATAATTATCTCATAGATATCACGTCTTGCTCAATCCTTTGTGGGGGTATGCGGCGGGACCATCATCATCATCATCATCATCATCAATACAGTAAATTTAAATTATAGTTCTCTGCAAACACATTTTCGAGTGATGCAACAGTAATTAAACTATCTCAATTGAAACTGCCCACATACACTCCACGTACAAACACGAATAGTAGTACAGTTTGATGCAGATTAGTGTTTCATGGTTCAATTTGTTAAAGTTGCAAGAAAATTGCATATCATGCCTGATATTGCAAATGAAAAGATTAACGTACGTTCCATTTTTCTTTGGTTTAGACAGAGACACTTTGTTCATTGTGGTTAGAGTTGTCCTTTTTAATTAGGAATTAATCAAACTCCATAACTTAAGTGAGTCACGATTGAAGTTAGCAAACAATGTATTTATTTGATTGATTATTAATTATCAAAAGATAATCAAGAAACCTCATTGATCGTTGATCCAAACAAGAACTCTAAAACTCTAAAATATTGTTAAACTTTGTTTTATCTATGAAGCGAACTAATTATTGCACAGTAGGGTTTCAATAATTTTTCTCGGAACTTGCTGGTCTAAAAATTTATTTGTAAATCAACAACTCGGTTAAATGACAATACGCCAAATCATTCGATTTCAGCCGGTGGTGTTACCATGCCAGCCAAATACTACAACTCGTGATACGCTCACCGTAATCATATTAGGGTGTAATCAAAAACAATTAGTAATTCATTGCTAATCACTGGATCATCCGTCCCAATCTAGTTCCAGTTCTGGTACAGTAATCATTTAACCGGACATGTTTTATCTTGTACGTACACGTTTTGTTCAAAATTAATCCAGGCTGTATCATTCAAGAAAAGGTGGTCAATCTGAACAGTTAAGATTTATTTACCTGGATACATGTTCACACAAATTGAGAACATTCCAGTATACCAATTTTGGTGCGCAAATTAGTTTGTGTTACGAAATATGTAAAAATGAATATTCTGTGTCGAATTATTTATAAGTAGGCCTATCAGTGGTGATACTTAAATGAAATTAAAATTTCAATGTCATTAAATGTAAAACCGTTTTTCTCGGATTGCCGACATTGATATTTAGTTATAGCCTGTTGTTGGTTCAATATCCAGGTTTTCGCGGGTCAATAATACAATAAGGCTTATACAAATTTGAAAAAATCAGAGGGGTTGTGTACAAGACACGACCGCATATATAGGTGACGCAGGACTACGTAAGTCTCTTTGTAGTGATAGTAATCATTCGATTCTTCATGTATACATGCTATATGCAACATATATACATGCTACATGCGTTGTATGTAACATTTATCAAAATAACATTGCATACGTTCAATTCTCAAAATATTGTGCATTTGAAAACAATTGAACAAAATCAAGAACACAAACTATTGCTTTCCTTCTACCTTACTGAAATTAAAGATTGTTTTTATTACCCATGGTTCCCCACGTTGAAGGGATTTTACCAATTCAATCCTATTTTATCAACAGCACATCTTTCCACTACACTTCCAATGAAATGGCATCGGCAAGCATGCGTATTCAAACAGAGTCGTATTATAACCAAACACTACATCTGTAGCAAATTTTTCCAACACAGATATCAAATTCGCCTAGGTTTAATCGTCTCGCAGTAAAGAATTTGCGATCTGTTGGGATAACGAATTTGTGTCATTTTTTCTGGCACACTTCCCTAACACAGACATCAAATTGGACTAGGTTTATTCGCGTTCGTAAGAAATCTGTTGGCACGAGGGGGCTTTGTCACTCTTTCTGGCGTACTTCCCAAGCAAGGACATCAAAATGGTCTAGGTTTGACCGCGGTGTTAAGAAATCTTGTTGAAATGAGGAAACTTTGTCACTTGTTTTGGCGTACTTCCCAAGCACAGATGTCAAATTAGTATAGGTTTAGATCATCGCAAAGAATCTTCCAACCAATCACGAAGCGAGAATTCTGGTAAAACATAGGTTCATTATTTTCAATTTTTCAATAATTTAACATCAATAATTCATACTTTTCTTCATTTGGGTCAATTCTTAGAAGATTTACCGATCGATTGGTGTAAGAATATTGAAAATCGATCGGAAAACCGCTGAGCTATTAGCGCTCAAAACCTTTCATTTTTCGTGACGCTCGCATTTTTCGATTTTTTGGAATGACACCCTATCTCAAAACTTGCCGTAAGACGTAGTCCTACGTCAAAAAGTTTATGTCCTAGTCTCAAAATATTGTTGAAGGGGGGGCAAGAAAAAAATAATAATATTAAACCTTCAATAACCAAACAAAAGAGAAGAAACCAGCGTTTATTTTTCCATATATATTAAAATTTTAATACAAATATTTTGTACAGTAGTTAAATTTTAGTTCAACCCTTTCAAACTTCAAAATTTTTCGACCCAAGCACATCCTGTAAGTAAGCATCCTGGTAGAGATGAAGCAGTTTGATAATAGTGGAGTGCCACAGGATCACCTTAGAGAGCCACAAACGTATAACTTGATCTTAATTTTGTTTTGAACCTCCGTATCACTCGGTTAGTTACCTTGCTTTTTTAATAATCGAAATCCGCGTCACTTACTAGTTAAGAACTCGGTAACCACGACATAGTATCATAATCTAACCATAGTGTGAAAATGGCAGTTTAGGTCCCTGCCACTTTATTACTTGGAACACTTATGCTGTGCTATCGACATGTTTTAAGAAAACAAATCTCTGAAGCTATTCACGTTTCTTGGTCAACCTTTTAGTCATGAATATCAGCCCGAGCAAAGTTTTAGAGCAAATTTAAAACAAAATTTGATATCTTGATGTAACGGATTTTGAATACTCGGTGTGATTTCATTTTGGTCGACTTAGCGGTTAAAATATCAAAAATGATTGCAAAAATTCCAAGCCGTGAAATTAAATTGAATACTACTTTTGTTATCAAAAATATCAAACGGAATACTTATCTTGCTGTTACACAATATTAATAGGAAAGCAGAATTAGTTGTCATTTTACTATTATATCATCATCATTTTGCTATCATCATATAATTTGAACCAACCATTTAACTAGAAAAAAATTTATATGAAAATAGATTAATTTAAATATTGAAGGTTTATTTACATCATAAATAGAATCTGTCAATAAATTTTCTTTCAATAAAAATGAAAACAAAATGATAGCAAAGTCGGATACATCATCCATTTTGAGTTGGTAACAAAACATGTTTTCTAGTTGATATCAACAGCAGAATATGTAATAATTTTGATATACTTTTGTTGTCAATCCTTGCTCGGGAGGCCTCTCCTTTGTCTATTAAGGATGCACACCGTTTCGAAAATTTCAAGTTTCGAACAGTTCAGTGACATCCTGCATGCTGCATGCATCCAATGAATGGTAAAAACTGTATCGTTGAGTACCTCCAAAATTACGGTAGTTATTTGGACATTACGGAGTAAAACGACCAATTTTGAGCCCCGAAAACCCGAAAAATTGTGTTTCTATTTTTATCTTATCTAGTACCTTTGAGGGAAAAAATAATCCCACTGCAATTCAAAAATCGGAATATCTCCGTCAAAAGCGGTACCAAATTTCACTAATATATTGTTTAATTGATTGTTTAATGAATTCTTTTAAAACATGGTAAATTAAAATGGAATCAAGCCGAAAGTCTGATTGCAAGCACACCAATTTTCGACGTCGGAAACTTAAAGATTAAGCACAATAGTTGCCTATGACTTGCAGCAGAATCAGAAAGCTTAGTTGGTGAAAGAAAGTTGATCGAAACTAACGAGATAACTATAACTTTGCACATATTGGATAATTTAGAGATGTAAACTCATTGAACTGTGAAAAAATCCGCTTGTCACTAAAAAATGCAACAGACTAATATGATACTTTATTTTTTTGCCTCTTCACATTTCGAAAATTTTCAAAGGGGGGGGTGACATAAACTTTTTTTCAAATTTGTAACAGCCTAATGAATGTTAAAATATGCTTTTCCCATTCATAGCACTTAATCTTTATTTAGACTTTGTGTCTAAAATAAAATATGCTTTTCCCATTCATAGCACTTAATCTTTATTTAGACTTTGTGTCAGATGAAGTAAAGCAATAAATAAATAAATAAATAAAATATTACCATGCTTTTGGCAATCCTACTGACAGATTGACAGATTTTATAACGAAAGTCAGCAGCCAATGGGTAATATGGGTGCCAAATAAATCAGAAGCGGATAATTCCAGAACAATAAAATAACAATGCTACAACATTTTATTTTATTTTTATTTTTCTTCTTTTTATACCTGTATAAACCTGTATATACCTACCTGTATAGGTCTACATGAAGTATGGCGTATTGTATTGCTCTAGAGAATGAAACCTATTCACACATGTGTATATTATGGCACTGTCTGGCTGCTGGTGGAAATTTACTGTTAAATCATATTAAAATGGATAAACAAGCCAACATCAAAGCACAGTTTGTTTAGCTTTGTATTGCTAATTGTTTTCTGTTTTGATATCTTGTGATTATTGTACACTTAAACTGAAAACCATCCGCACGTACATTTCAAGAGATAATTCCCCAGCAAACAATTTGGTGTGCATATCTCGGTTGTAACTGAGAGATACGTAATTATATCCGCATGAAAAAGTTATATTTCACATCACATAAGAACATATAAGTACCAAAATGAAGGTAATATACGTGCAAAAATTTTGACAATCATTTGTGGTTCTATCTTGCATTCAATAAAACAGTTTTTGGAACACGCAATTTAATACTGCTCGATATACGATTGTCATAAGTTGTATATGACGACACGCATGACTGAAAAACAACTTATTGTACACTTCTCTTTGACATACTCTAATCATTATGCAATTCCAATGTAAAATTGACAGGTATATAAGTTAATGTGGACTTTCTATTGCGATCTTGTGTTATCAGGGTCGGCATATGGAAATGATAATGACAGTGAACTATATTTCAAAGGTCAAACTTTTTGTTAGTTTCAAAAGCATTTTGCAATAAAAAGTATGAAAACTCAGCCGTTTGATTAGTTTTACTACAGCAATATTCATGTACAAGAGATATAGTTATCAAATTCAAGATACTGCCGCTAGTAATTCGATCCACATTATGTGAGTTCAATGCAAAGCCGCGAGAGTTTTAGAATAAACCTTTTACAGGACTCAAAGTTTGAAAATGCGGATGAATAAATGAGTCGTTGAATGTAGGCTTTAATGTAATATGATTCAGACAAGATAACCATTTTGTCATCACAAGGTTCAGGTTTCAAAATCAAATTTAAAAACGAATCAAAGTGACTTGCACATGAGGTTTGTTTTTTAAGGGGATAATTAGTTAAAAATGTCGCTTAAAATTAGCAACGACAAACGTTTTCGGCTCGTGCAAGGTTACTGTACGACCAGGTCCTAACCAAGTACAACGGATGTATTTTGATAGACGATGAAACTATGTAAAAATGAACTTTAGACAAATCACGGGTCAAAAATATTACTTTGCTAAACGTAAGAGAGATTCTCCGGCTAAATTCAAATCGGTCTTCGCAAATTCGGTCTGACTTTGCTCGCAAGTTCATGAATTAGCAAGGTATCTGTAGTTACGCAAAGAAAACAAAGTTTTTCATTATTGAACTATGAAGCAATTATGAATGGACAACTGTACGAAGAGAAATTTTTCAGCGGCATTTTTCGCTGCTGATGTTTTCTCTGACGGTAGATTCTCTTTCGTTCTCTGGTTCGTTGTATGAAATGCCAGCTGTGGAAGAATTAAGCAAAATGCTCACAGCTGAATTTGGTTCACATCGCATAGCAACAAAGACATCGCGTATAATAGCGAGAGAAATTCATATGTGAGAATGGTGCTTGTGATCAAGGTTGAAATTACATGTGCTTGAAATCTCATTGAGTTTTTTACTGCTATGAATTTCTCAACAATGCTCGACACACGCAAGTCGGCTTCAATGTAGCACGTTGGACTCATCTATTCCTGGTGCCGGTGAAGTTCTTGAAGTGAACGGATTTCACTACACAGTCGTTCGGCATACTTGCGACGTGGCCGGTTCACCATAGTCTCTATCTTTCGCCAGGTGTACGATGGGAATCTATCCAGGCAGTGCCTATAGCTCGTAATTCATACGCCTGCACCACTCTCCGCTTTTCGTTTGTACTTCGCCAAAAATAGTCCGCAACACCTTTCGTTCAAATACAGCAAGTGACGTATGTCTTCCGTAAGCAAAGTTACTGTCTCACGGACTGTTACGGTCTCTCTGGAGCCTCTTTCTACCATATATTAATCTGGCGTAGGTTGCCTCCGCCGTCCCAAGGTTTCTAGTAATGATGTCGAGGTCGTCTGGGAAGGCTACTTTTGCTGAAGATCGTTCCTCTCGTTTCAATGCCCGCTCGCCGGATCACACCTTCAATAGCGATATTAAATAACATACAGGACAGTCCATTCCCTTGCCGCAACCCTCTGGGCGATTCGAAAGAACTCGAGAGTGTCCCCGAAACGCGCAAGTAGCACATCACTCACTCCAGAGTAGCTCTGATCAGCCGCGTCAGTTTATCCGAAAACCCGTACTCGTGCATTATCTGCCATAGCTGTTCGCGTTCAACTGTATCGTATGCTGCTCTGAAATCCACGAAAATATGATGCGTGAGCACGTTGTACTCTCGGCACTGGGCATTGTAAATTGAAAAAATGTGGCAGAACAATAAAAACATCATCTGATATAAAAAAGTGGTAGAAAAAGCTGCGCTACGGAAACCGCTCGTGAGGTTCAGACCTACGTTCTTTTCTTGTTCAGACTGAATTAGCAAAAATGCCGTCCTAGAAGGTACATAGTTAATTATCATGGCATTCGAGCTCCAACTAAATGTTTCCGGCCAAATCTCAAATGGATGATAATCGGCCTTTTAAAAGGCCACCAAGTAATATTTGAAGATGAAATTGAATTTTCTTTCGGCTGACAATATCACTTCGATTTATCGGCAACAGCAAAAATTATTTTAGACCATTTTAGTGTGTTGTAAATAGCTTAGCAGTGTGAAGTGAAGTGAAGTGAACGCCATAAAAGTGGCCTGTATAGGCGTTTTAGGTATGATTCACTAAAAAATTTAACGAGAAAAGTTGTTTAAAATCAAAAATGCAAAGTGTAGATTGAAAAAAAAATCATTTAACCTTAATTTAATTCGTTTGTGGTTCTTAAAATGGCCGTTGGCTGGAAACAATCATAGCCAAATCACGTTCATTGCGAATACGCAAATACTGTTATTTTGCGCATCTGAGAAAAATTCTAGTTAAACTTCATTTAACTCGCTTGTGGCCCTTAAAAGGGCCATTGGTTACAAATAACACTAAAGCTAAAGCACGTTTATCGCAAATATGACGTGCTAGTCGGATGTCCTTCCCTTTTGGCTTGAATGGAAACAGGCACGTAGGTTATCGGCATAGATTCACTGTGTTCTGCACCGTTAAGGTTTTACCAGCAGCTATCACTGCAGTTTGCTCTTGCCATCTATTTCCGCATGTTGTCCGTGCTGCCGCATAACATCCGTGTTAAGCCCCAAACACAATGCATACGGATTTTACTACGTTGCGGCAATTTGACAGTTTTTACATTGGTTTTCTGTCAAATTTCCGCAACGTAGTAAAATCCGGATGCATTGTGTCTGGGCCTTTACTGTTGACCATCTGTTGACCAACATTTGAAAAGGGCGGATAAGCCAACTGTCAAACAGAACGAGTGAGAGATATTTTTTGCTGGAGCAGCATAGGAAAATGAACTCTCACTCGTTCTGTTTGACAGTTGGCTTATCCGCCCTTTTCAATGTTGGTCGACATCTGTAGCCGTTTGTCGCTTGACGTGTCTCCGGCAAAATTAAACTGATATTGTTTCACAGTTTACCGCTTGTTATATATCAAAAAGCCTACTGTTTTCTGCTATACATGCACGTTTTGGAAAAGGGATGTGGCTTAAGGCCCAAACAGAATACTGCGTCAACGTGTCCGTCGGCGTTATTCTGACAGTTTTCCCAAAGGTTTACTGTCAAATTGACGATGACGGCTGCGTTGTTGAGGCATTCTGTTTGGGCCGTTAAAAAGTGGTCTCATATCATATCATTTGGACCCGAATCGCTTGGTGTTCCTAATTGTCGTCCGTGCCTGTGGAGCAAAGCGATTACTAGAGAATGTATGGAGAAATTTGACCTTGTAGCTTTACATATATTTTCGCTCGCATTCAAGCTGGACATCGGGCATACTTTTCTTTCCGTAAGACGCATTGATCAAAAGGCATGCGCCGCCGCACAAAGCTGACAATGTACAAAACGCTAATCAGACCAGTAGCCCTCTACAGACTTGAGCCTGTAACTTTTCTTACGGAAGCCGCTTACATCGCCTACCGTATTTGAACGAAAAGTGTTGCAAACTATTTTTGGCGGAGTACAAACGGAAAGTGGAGAGTGGCGTAGCCATATGAACTACGAGTTGCAGACGCTACTTGGAGAGATTCCCATCGTACATTTGGCGAAGGTTGCGAGGCTTCGGTGGGCTGGACCCGTCGCAAGGATATCAGACGACTGCGCAATGAAGTCTGTTCTCCACACCGCCCCACCGGAACCAGGAATAAAAAAACCTAACGTGCTAGATGGCTCGAACAGCTTGGAGCCGACTTACGTGTGTCGAGTCGCGCAATGAATCGGTGACGAATGGCTAAGGACCGTCACAGTGGAGTAGAATTCTTAATTTGGCCCCGGCACTATACTGCTAGAAATGAGAAGTAAGAAATAAGTTGTTCAGGTGAACAAATTTCTGCGTTTTTGTGTGTACGGATTTTTTCGTGTTCTACCTTTATTCGTGACCAGTAAATCATCTTATGTTTCTACCTTTTACATTTAGGTAATCTGAATTGTCGTTAATAAAGTATGTGAGAACTAATTTTGCCAAAAAAATGCCCTAAGTATTCCCCTGTCTCTGTGCATTAATGCCTATTGCATGATATTGAAGTAAAAGCGAAATACAACCTAATTGCAGTATAAGACATTCTGTTTTGGCAAATTATCAAGAGTCCAAAGTTGTTTTATGTTTTATTTACCTTTCTCTTAGACTTTGTTTTGTTCATATTGACACGTTCAATTTTGGCTGGCCCCGACGTTCACTTTTAGTCTAACAATCTAGTCGTATATGTCTAATGTAGAACTCGAAGATAAATTTTGGGAGCTCAAAAATAAAAATTGAAATAGTTCCTTAGTTTGGCAGAAACACCTTTCTTCACCCTACTGAACTCGGATCTCGGATGGCTGAAATGCTAAGCTGTTAATTAGTTCGATTTTCTGGACGCTATCGAATTTATCGCTTGCCAGTTTAATTAGTAACAATTTGGAACAAACTTGCTACTACGTGTTTAGGAATTGGGGCTCTGGACCCCGACCTTGCGTTTGAAAAAGTATTGCGAATTCACAGTTTCACAAAACAAACATGTAGGTAGATGGGAAATTTGCTTTTTAGTAGGTGACTGCCAGCCAGTCAACGAGTTATTACGGGAGACGAGACGCGTGCTAATAGATTTATGATGTAAAGGGCTATTTTTATAATCTGCAAAGGTGTCATTTAGTAGAGACCATTTTATCAGATGGCGGAGTTATTTAGTGTTAATTATAGTTTTATCATAGGATGCATATTGTTTTGAGCTTTTATTAAAAAGCTCATATTTGAAGCGAAATGTGTAGCTGTGAAGAAATACTTCAGCGAAAGTCCGATTATCATTTGATAGAATTTTTTACTAACATCATAGTTACATAGAACATAGTTATAAAATTCAATCCGAAATGTGATGTGATCACCTTTTCTTATGTTAACACAGGCAAACATCATTCAAAATTGCATATAGCGTAAAGACTTTAACGTTCGTCTGTTGCGCAATAAAAAATCTAGAAAAATTTAGATTTATCTGGCTGGCAAAACGTCAACCGTGCACCCGACGCGACGCAGAAATCGCCGGTACGGAGCGCCACAATACAGAATTCAAGTGAATTACTTATTGACAAGAAGACCAGATGAAATTTAATGGACGACAAGACCCATGTTAGTTTTCTTACCCCAAAGGCTGAACCAGATATAATTGAACAAATTGCGAAAAACATGTTTAAATAAAAGCTTTTATGTGACAAGCGATTGTGTAATTAAATGTAATGTGTAATTAAAACTCTTCTAATGATGAAAACATACTGGCTGGAATATACTTACTGGAAATCTGCTTACATTTAATTTATAAAGGTTGTTCGTAACTCTCCACTTTGGACAAGGTTACAATTGCTAGCCGAAAATTGCTTTGTATGTAATCCGAAAGTTCACCGCGGTGGTTATTTAATTCTTGATACCTCAGGATTTTTCACAACCAAAAAGCTCTATGTGTATCAGTGCTCCTAGATTTTCTCCTTAGGTGCTAATCATATGAATCACTGTTAATTGATGATATGCTATTTACTCGCTGATGTTCTGCTGCTCTTGAGTGATGAAATCTTTTACTATCGAGCGCTTGATCCTTTAGGAATGCTGACTGATCAGAATGCTACAATCGGCTAGCAGCAGTGTATAAAACAACAGGGCGATCTATCGCTTTCATCAGTCGTTGTTCAGTGTTTCGTTAGTAAGCATCGCCATAATATATTTAAAAAATGATTCGTGAAGGATTTATTATACTCCTGCTGTTCACCGTAACATTTACTGCACCTGTGGAAAATATTAAAGAGCGAAACGGGGTTGATTCGGCGGAAAGTAGCGATCTCGGAGTGGAACTGGTGCACCGTGGCGTAATTGTTGGACCGTCGATTGCTCTGCCGCCAGCATCACCTTTGGAGGTGCAACACGATGACTTTGGCAAATCCAGGATATATAAACGAGAGGTGCAATTGTCGGACAGCAAAGTTCCGTACTACTCCCGTGGTGTTTACGATCCGTATTTCGTGGGGAGTAAAACCCTAAGGACGACTACCGATACGGTTCGAGCTCGCCAACGAAACCGCTATTTTAGTGATTACGAGCTTACCTTAGCGGACGTTACGTACTAAGCGGCTGTGCCACGTTTGGATTAAAAGCAGATTCGTGTCACTTAGGATTAGTAAACTGTGAGCAAAAATACTGGGACTTGTAGATATTTAACTATCAAATACATAATAATTATAAGAACTAGATATTTATGCACAAGTTACAGAGGATTTAGTTAATAGTAGTTTAATAAATAACTGTAAAAAATAGGAAAATATTATTATTATTTGTTTTTACAATATTTATATTAAATAAAAAATTAAGAGAATGTATGTGTTTTTATTACTTTCAAAGTTTGCACTAAACAGGATGGCAAAACTAAAAAGAACCAGAAAATTTAGTTTGTAATTGGAAATTGTTCCTGTCTGACGTTAAGAAGCTGAATTCACAAACACCAACTCAAATTTTCAACCTACCGCCTGCGTAATCGAATAACTTGATCTTGTTTTAGCTGTCATGGTTGGTAAAATAACAAAAAATAATATCACTTGTGACATTTGCATAACATGACTGCAATCAGAGTGTGGAATAACATATTTTTTTACTAACGGGTGGCAACTAAAATTTTGGAATTTTTTCCTCAAGCTGTCAAAAAAAAGTCAAAGATACACGAAGAAGATATGATTTACCGAAATTAAAGATACATTATCCATTGTTGAAAAAAAATTAGTGTACATTTGAAAACGGTCCGTAATCGACTGTTCGGCGAAGCTTCCATTTGATGTCCGAACAGGAGCGTTGTACGCCGTCATGTCAACTTTACGAATGCATCTCTTGATTCTACCAATCAACTGTTTGTAATTCGTGACTCTCCAGTTATTTTTGTATACTAAATTGGGTACACTGAGACAGATTTTTCGGGTCGTGGTTTTTGGGTACAAATGGGATCGAATGGGTATTCAGGAACGATTGTGTTTAAATGGCGTAATGCGATGGTGCTCTATCCGGCCAAAACACGTATTGTTCATCTGCATGATGTTTTAGTAGAAACGGGATCAAAATTTTTTTCAAACATTCGCCACTGGTGCGCATCGTAATTGATAGCTAAACCAGAAGGCTTGTTGTTAAAGGCATGAGAAAGAGAGCGAAGTCCTTCTGCGTCCATAATTTTGGCCGGTCTTCCACTACCTTACTTGCGAATAGTTGTTGGGCGTCTTAGGATATGGTAAAACGTCGCAGCCGCAACATATTCGCTTTTTAAATGTTGTATCGTCTATTTTTTGCCGAGATATCTGTGGCAGTTCGTAGAACTGTACAACGCGCTCCTGACATGCTTCTTGTTTCGACGCCATTTTAAGCAAAACTGGCTAAACATAAACAAAACAAAAAATAGTGACAAAAAGAGGAGAAAGAGAGCTAACACATACATACTCTCATTTCTCTCTGAGCTCGTTTGTTGTTGAGTATAGGGGCCGCGAAAAAATTCCAAAATTTTAGTTGCCACCCGTTATTTGGGATATTTCGCAAATTTAAGTCTCATGATACGATCAAATTAAGCTGATTGGTGTAGTTCTGGGCAGTACGATCAAGAAGGCGCTAATATTTAGAATAAAGCTGAACGCTTTGATGGGCTTTACAAAGTTTAGTCTGTTAGCACCTGTTGTATAACAGCTGGAACAGAACAGCCGGTAATATGTTAACCATTTTGCAAAGTGGAAAGGTGGAAGGTTGTGCAAAATCATCAGTCAAAGGGCAGCTAAAAAAAAGACGCTGCTTTCGTACCGAAAGCAGCGGACCAAGCAAGCAGCTTAACCGAGCAGCTGATCGCACAGCTGGAGAAACAACGTCTCTAGATATGAGTCGAAGTTCCAACGAGTTCAGATCCAAATTTGCGGAGTCGGTATGAAGGATTGCTTCTGATTGAATGACACCGGCACAGTGGCCAATCGCAACCTACCGGAGCAGAAGCTTGACTATAGAGAGCACTCCCACTGATCCAGCCATTTGAGAGGATTTTCGGTGCGGAGCTAACGGGTGACAACTATAATTTTGGAATTTTTTCGATGCCCCTATACTCAACAACAACAAACGAGCTCAGAGAGAAATGAGAGTGTGTATGTGTTAGCTCTTTCTATCCTCTTTCTGACAGTGTTTTTGTTTTGTTTATGCTTGCCAAGTTTTGCTTAAAACGGTGTCAAAACAAGAAGCATTCCGCGAGCGCGTTGTATACTTCTACAAATTTCCAAAGAAATCTCGGGATAAAGTTTACGGTACAACATTTTTAAAAGCGAATATGTTGCGGCTTCGACTGTTTACCATTTCCTAAGATGCCCAACAACTATTCGCAAGCAATGTAGTGAAAGACCAGCCAAAATTATGGACGCAAAAGGACATCGTTCTCTTTCTCGTTTCTTCAACAACAATCCCTCTGGTTTGGCTATTAATTAAGATGCACCAGATGAATTTTTGAACAAAATTTTGTAAAGCGTCATCGCATTACGGCAAAAAAAACACAATCGTTCCTGAATACGCATTCGATCCCATTTTTACCCAAAAACCACGACCGGTATAATCTGTTTCAGTGCGCCCAATCGAAGATTTCTTCGGGATTTTGAGTTCCTTGGTGTAAAAAAATAGCTGGAGAGCTACGAATTGCAAACAGTTGATTGGTAGAATCATCATTGTCTTCTTTTGACAACTTGAGAAAAAAATCTAAAATTTTAGTTGTCACCCTTTAGATCAGTTTGAAGCGTACAGTAAAAGTAATAAAAGGGGCATACAAAAATAGTTCAAAATACTGGACGCAGTGGTAAAAGTACCCAACATAAGTGGAAGTGGATGATTGAATCGAACAACGCGAGTCTGCTTCGATCAAAATCCACGACGGTCAAGTCACCAAAACATTTATTAGCCCAGACTTAGCTGGGCTATTTGTGGAATCGGTGGGGGCTCGAAAATCGTAGCTGACTTTGCTATGCATATTTGTGAATGTACCAACGATGGAGGACTACCTAGTCTGGCCAAACCCTTTTTGGCAATGGACAGTATTGGAGTTTCGGCGCACGAGTTTCTGGAATTGCAGGAGCATCAACGAGCTTGGCAGATACTCGAGCAACCAACAAAGCGGGTTCCTGGAGTTTTCGAAACTGGGCTAAAGTGGCGATACCATCACCTAGAAATTCCGAATAATTTTCCGATGGCTATGAAAAGCTAGTGTTTTGAAAAGAGAATATCAGCTGATTCTGAATTGAAACAAAGTGTGCACCAGAAAATCAAGGAATATCTGGAAGATGGATACATTCATGTTGCGATGTCGGACGAATTGTCGGCCGCTCCCGGGAAGCAATGGTATCTACCTCATGGAGCTGTTCGGAACCCAAAAAAGCCCGGAAAGATTTGCCTTGTCTGGAATGCAGCGGCTATAGCAAAAGGAGTACATATATTTGAATAGTGTACTCCCAAAACGTCCCTTGCCTGTCAGTTGGCCTCGAGGCCTTCGAATCTCGGCTGGGAGAGGCTGTTAGAATCAATAGGATCGTAGCACTGACCCCGCACTGTCCTGTATTCTAACAGCTGGTTACGAAGTCTGTCGTATAAAAACAGAAGGTCAAATTTCGATAACGGAATTAGCACCCAGACTTGCCTTTTACTCCTAAAAGGTACCAGATTTCTTAATTGCCTTATTGAAGGTTTTGTTTGGATTCCGCGAGCGAAAAGTGGCGGTGAGCGGTGATATCAAGCAAATGTTTCACCAGTTCTTCATTCAGCAACCAGAAAGACCATACCAGAAGCTCTTCTTCTGTAGTAATTCGTCCGAAACCATCCAGGTACATGTATGTCAGATTGAATTTGATCATCCCTAAGACCGACTCTTGCATATCCTCACAATAGGCATTAAAATCACTACTCAGTTAGATGCGAGAGGGACTGGTCCTTCATCCAGTTATTACAGATTTGATTATTCAGTAAAGTTTTTGTTAAATTAAACTCGGCGCTCGGCGGTTACATTGGCACTCGCGTAAGTGGTCATCTGTGGTTTACAGAGAAATTATCCCAAGAATTGACATGTATTGGACGTGGGCACTTTCAGATCCACTTGCTCGCCAACCCAGGCATAGTTTATTAAAACTTGAATACAGAGGAGTACAATGAGCAGTACGCGGCACAGGCGATCACCAAAAAACATTATGTTGATGACCTGGACGACCTGGATTCGGTACAAGAAGCCGTCGAAGTTGCGACCGAAGTAGCTACAGTTTACTGCAAAGGGGGTTTCAGCATCCGAAATTGGTTATCGAATTTCCAAGAAGTTCTTCGACAGGCCAGGGAAGCAACTACAGTGTCAGCCAAGACGCTGTCAATCCCCCCAAGCAGCACACTTTTGGCACTTTTAGTTGAGAAAACTTATTTACAATTGGTATTAGTTTTAAATCAGTTGCTACAACTGTTTTATAACAACTGTGTTAGTAGGGTCTACTGAAGATACTACCGAACGAGTCCTTGAGATGCTTTGGGAACCCGGGGAAGACAAATTCACCTGCGCGGTTGATTTGGATCTAGAAATCACTCCGACCACCATGCGGAAAATTCTACGATGTGTAATGCGCAGGTACCTATATCGCACGTACTTATCGACGGCAAACTGATAATGCAAAAAGCATGGCGACAGCAACTGCAATCAGTTGAGGAAGTCTCCGGCAGAATTCTAGAAAGCTGGCTGAAGTGGATTACTCTACTAAAAGGATTTGATCAGGTGCCATCTGACTGCCATCGAACGAGATGGAACCACTCGAACTCCACGGAACTTCACGGTTGCGAGAAAGAATGCATACGCCTGCGTAGCGTATTTTAGGGCAGTGGTTCGTGGACAGATTTGCTGTTCTTTAGTCATGGCCAAGACAAAAATTGCTCCGTTGAGAAAGCCTTGTCAGTACCAAGACTGGAACTGGTGCGCTACTGGGAGCGAGGCTGGCGACAACAATTTGTGAGAGCCACTCCCTGACTATAAAGCGCAACTTATTGTTGACTGATTTGACAACTGTGATGGACTGGATCGAATCCGATCACCGAAGGTATCCGCTGTTTGTGGCCTTGTTGGTGGGTGAAATACTGTCGAAAACTGAGACTGGCGAGTCGAAGATGAACGCTGCAGATCAAGCGACGAAGTAGGGCAAGGGTCCCCGCTTGGAGATGGATAGCTCGCGGTTTCGGGCTAAGGATTTTCTCCACTTCCGAAAGAACTGTAACCGAAAATATCGCAGTAGGAGACAGAAGAAATTGCCGAAGAACTACGACCCAGTTTGGTGTACCGAGAGATCGCCAGAAAGCAATTGATAAACTTTAGCAGTTTTACAAAGTGAGACATCTGAGCCAGGAAGAGCTTTAATCGGCTGAGGACTATTTGTGGTTCTCGGCGTAGGTAGAAACGTACCCGGATGAAGTAGTAGCGCTGAAAACTGGGGACTCAAAAAAGGCGATAGAGAGAACCAGTCAAATCTACGGATTATCTCCGTTCCTGGACGACCGAGGAGTTCTACGCGTGAACGAAAACCGAGAAACTGTCGAAAAAGAGACCAAGCAACGGTTCCCCGTGTCGAGGTTGCGTACGGTTGTCGAACGGATTGCTAAGAACTGCCAATACTGCATGATCGAGAAGACGAAACCGATTGGTCCTAGAATGGCGCCTCGGCTTACATCTCGACTCACTTCAAACCTGCGCCCTTTTTCATCTGTCGGGATCGGTGGATCTGTCGGTAAAAAGGTGGACAGTTCTATTTACTTGTTTGTCCATACGAGCTGTCCACCTGGAGTTCTTCTATACGTTGTCATAGGTCGCTCGCCGAGGGGCATCGTGTGAGATCTGCACCGACAATGTCACAGATTTCCAGCCGTGAGTTGCGAGCAGAAAGCTAAGACATCCACTAGAATCTGGCCGAAACGTTCACCAATACGAACACTAAGTGGGTTTTCAACCTACCTTCAGCTTCATACTTCGGAGAGAGTTGGGAAAGACTAGTGCGGAGTGTCAAAACCGCGCTCAACAGCCTGTCTAGTCCACGGAATCCTAACGACGAGACGCTATCGACGATTCTCGTATCAGGAGAGTCCATCGTAAACACACGATCCTTGACGTTCGTCTCAATGCAGCCTAGCGATCAAGACTCTTAACCACTTCATACATCTGCACTCTAATGGAGTGTTCCAACCGCCGAAGATTTTAACAACAACCGATCGAGCTGCAAGAACCAATCGGGAGTACTTGTCCGTAATCACGTAACGTTTCATGTGGCACGAGAAGTCTCAGCCGGTGAAACTAGGAGACCTGGTGGATATTGTGGACGAAAGGACTCACAACGGTTGGGTCCAAAGGCAGATTGCGTCCATCATTCCGGGACGGGACGAAAGAGTGCGCCAAGCTTGGATGCAAACACCGGCTGGATTGCTACGCCGGCCAGTTGCGAAGCTGGTGGTGCTGGCTATGGAAGCAACTAGTAAAGCGGAACCGGAAATTCAGCGTGAAGAGTTGTGGGATGTTGAGAAGGCCCCACTAGTTTATACTCAATCGTTCGATATTTAAATATTAATTAAATATTAATTTAAATAACGTTGTGTTTATGAGCACAGCGACGTTTATCTATGTGTCAGAAATTGCGAATTTGGTATAAATTTTCCAGAACCAGAAGATGTCGTAAATGTTATTGTAGTTATGTGAACCGACTCTTCGGTCTATTCTTTGAGCTTCATCTTGTCTTGTGCTGGGTCAGAAGAATCTTCTTTTCGCAAAAAATAGCAGGGAATTCGGCACCAACTTTTCAAACGTCCCAATTTGCAAAATGTAAACAAACCGAGTGAGGGTTATTTTTTGCTGGACTAGCATAGGAAAAGAAACCCTCACTCGGATTGTTTACATTTTGCAGATTGGCCCTGATTGAAAAGTTAGTGCCGAGTTTATCTTTTTAGGAATTCATAAAAAAGTTCTTTTCGTTTTCATTCTATCAAGTTGTACTGTACTGATAGTAATTAAAACCAACAAATACATTTTTTTAAATTTTTTATTTTATCCGAATTAATTAATTACTAAAACTTTCCAATAATAAATAATTGACTAGCAGACTATTTTTCGAACCTATTTAGTTGCATCCGTTGAGAGCTTATTTTAATGTCGACCTGTTTTTATGAGCACTATCCTAATTATGTATTACACAGCTCTCATAGATTTAACCAACAAATAGATTTTATATGACTTTTCACGTTGCACAGTTGCTCAATACGTAACATCGTTCAGCGTTAGTTCATAATCACCGTAACGACCACCTCTTGGATGAGAACGAGCTCTTTCAGGATCAGCAACAATTCTTCTGTTTAGCACGAAATATGGATAATAAACACCTCGAAGATTATAAGGAATTCTGCTGTCCACTTGTCTGGGCTGTCGGGATTTAGCATGCTCGTTTGACACTGATGTTGAGACGGTTGATGCTCCTGCGGTTCTTGTAATCACGGGTGATTGCCTCTTCGCACGGTCCAAGGAGTTTATCGAACTGGCGGGCAGATCCATTCCCAGCGTGCTAGTGTCCTTAGTTAGTTCGACCACCTTCTGCTCGTTACTATTTTTAACCGGGATAGCAAGTGTCACGGCCAATAGTAGGCACACAACGAGTCCTTTGCGAATCATTTTTGTCTGGGTACTTGTTTTACGACGCTTACTAGAGAAACGTAGAACAATGACTGATGACCATGACAAATAACAGTAGCATTTTATACTCTGCAGATTGGTCAAGCATGATGGTCGAACAACATTCCTTTAGAAAAAAAAACACTACCAATTTTACTAATATATTTCATCACACTAGAACAACAAAATATTATTGAGTACTGATACACAACCGATTAGCAACGATTATATGTGATTAGCACCTGGAGCGACTATCCAGGAGAGCTGATTCACATAGCGTATTTTGAGTATGGGAAATCTGTTATAGTAAGTATAAGATGACTCGTGTTCATATGATTTAAATTTGTATCGCTCATTGAAATAATGACTAATTATTAACCAGGACTCCGGACTAAACTGGATTATCCAGGTGACATTCACTCGACAGGTAAAGGTGGTCTAGCTCGGATATTTAGTAAGAAATTCTGCCAGTTTTGCTAGTGTCTAACATTTGCTTTAAATTAGGTTCCGTTTTGAAAACATTAAAATAAATTATCTGCTTCAGACTAATTTCATTGAAATGCCGGAGGAGTGGTTGGAGCTTCCCAGCTGGTCTTTGCGGTACCATACTTTTCGAACAAGCCGGTCGTGTATGTTCGAATCTCGACTGTGAAAGACTATAAGAGTGAGTAGGATTGTAGCACTGGTCTCGCAATTGTCCTGTTTTCTAACAGCTGATTACGAAGTCTATCAAATAAAAACAGAAGATTAAGTTCCGAAAGCGAAAGGTAACACCACAGGTTTGCTTTTTTGATGGTTTAATGACCTCAACCAAAAAGACTTCGAAACGAGTTTTTGAGTTCACGGGAGACTCATCATCTGCTGGTTGACTTTAAAGCTGTGTATGATTCAGTCAAAACAAATGAGCTGTGGTAAATAATACTAGAACATGGCTTTTCGACGCAACTTATTAAGCTGATTCGTTCAAGTCAAAAGTCGTGGATGAGTCAAAATAGCTGGTGAGATCTCATCCGCTTTCGAGACATTCAATGTACTGAAGCAAGTGGACACTGAACGGATCTGATCGTCGTGTTAAGCGTAGAAATATACGATCAATATTCGGCAAAATGAAAAATGCAGTATGGCGCATGAACCGCAAGCTGTATTAAGTATGTATTGTTTACTATATACTACGTATATTATATATTGATATAATGAAGATAGTACAATGTGGCACGCTGTGGCAGATTGCGCACATGACCAAACTACCTGATATTTCTATTACTATTTCTATTAGAGAACCAGGAAGAGGCCGTATTCTCCGGGGTCACGCACTTCATCTCGTAAAAGCAACAACGAAAAATGTTACAGACCAAACATATCTTGCCGACCGTATTTTAAATTGTCCATTTCAAATTTACTAAATTTCAAACTTGAAACTATTAAAATAGTACTAGGAGTACCAACACTGTTTAAAAACATTGGTGCGAACCAACTACCGCTTGAAAGCCACATTAAAAAAGAAAATGAATAAATACCAATAAAAGTTTAAAATTTAAAGTTTAGTCTTAGGAGCAATCACGCAGTCGCAAATTTCTCAAAATTATTGCTAATCATGCTGACAAACAATGAACGGCTATAACTTCCAAAAAATTTGGATCAATTATCAGGTTTTGCATTCCTGATATCGATGGAGTGGGGTTTGTGTTTTGATCAGATTCTGCCGATGGTTTTGAAATCGAATTTATAATTCTTAATAAAAATTCGTGTATTTTTTATGATAAATAATGAAAATCTGTGTATTGCGAACGCGTAGTCTTTGAATTTTTCAAAGAGGACGCCAATTACCGTGAATGCCATTCTGCAATTAGAATAACCCGTGTGACTGAAAATAGGTACTTTACCCTATTTTCCCCCCTAGTTTGATTTTCTAAAACGAATATCCACAATCCAGTCTCGATCTCGAGTGATTGTCCACAATGGAGTACACCAGTCTTGCATTTGGACAAAATATTCAACTGAAGTAAGATTCTTTCTTCTATTCATATGAGTGACAAACGTCGTCCAAATAATTTGGCCATCTATTTCTTTCGCAAAGTCATTACGTTGGACAAATTATACAAACATCAAACACATTAATAGTTTTTTTGAATGAAAACCTAACAATAGATGGAGAAGTAGCAGAAGGATATAATTGTATTATAGATTTTGTACTTTTTGTCCAAGTTCTTGATGTAGGTATCCCGCTGTGTTGTATATTATAAATTTGTCACATCACAAGGTTTGCTGTTAGTCGGTAAAGTGCAATAGTAAGTTGAGCATTCAGGCAGCTTAGATTGCATTGTAAATAATAGTGAACTTATAGTCATGCTATTCAGAGCGATTTCATTTCTTGTGCTGCTGGCGGTAGTAATTTCCGCACCAGCCGAAGTCGACAACTCCAAACCCGGGAGTAACAAATCGAAACCTGCGTTACTATGTAAACCGGAACCTCTGCCAAAGTTCACCGCTGTAGCAAAGAAAACAACTAACGTTGAGCCAGTTGCTCCCGAAGGATGCGAACTGTTGCACCCGAAGAAACCCAGAGCCATTGCCAATGACGGTGACACTGGCAATAATGTAGTGGCAGTGGAAAATCTTTTCGCTGGAAGTCTAAAGGTGGACGGTGATGATACAAACGCAAGAAAAAGGCGAGCTGCGGCAACTGCGAGTCCTCGTAACAGTACCTCTAATTTGAAACTGAGTAAAACTGAGGATGATTACCAACTTACGGTGGATGAAGTCACGTACTAGCGAGTCATAGCACAATTTGATAAAATAGATGGATAGAATTTAAGAATATCCCATTTAAATTGTCAATAATTATGCTTGTAGGCAATAAATTTAGTTTTAATGAAAGATAATTACTTTTTTTTCTATACGAAAGAATTTGTGTATTATTTTTATTGTATTCTAAGCGACAGAGATGAAAGTGATGATGCAATTTGGTGAGGAATTACAGTTGATATACTGCATCACTCATCGCCTTATTCAGTCTGACCACCAATATCTCAGAAACCTTCCGCACCTCAACCTCTACCTATATTGTGGAATCTAAGGGATTGTTAGTGGTCAATCCCATCGACTTGGCCTTTGCGACAGTCACTGGTGCTTTGAAGCTGTCCGAGGTCCGAGAGATCATTAAGCTTGCTGCTTGCTCTGCATATTAGATCTCGTCAAAACGACGAGGAACAGTAGCGTTGAAAGTTTGGATCTCTGCCCCACTTTAGCGGTAACCTTTGTCTTTTGGGTTCGACAAAATGCCGTTCTCCACCGAAAACCGTGCCGGTTTTGTTGGCCTGAGATTCATAAGATCGAAGTGATCAGCCCAATGGTTAAACGGATCCGTAGAACCGATCAATAATCGGCCAGCCCTGTACTTCGTATTAGTCCTAGACCACTGAAGCGGCAAAAAATGTCACACAATAGGCGGATGTCTCCTTTGGCGATGTCCTTTTCACCTTTCTCTGCTAGGGAGTTAACCCAACCTCTCTTATCCATCTTATTGGCAGGCTGCGATCTTAGCTGACGTGGTTCATGCCATCACGGGTCACGGCATTTCGCGTTTGAGAGTGGTTGAATTAGCCAACCGGGTTTACGGCTACCGACTTTACACCTATCAACTGTCATCCGGCTTTGCCACCGTAAGTTTTCCACGCTGCTACTTTCCGATCTGACGCTTGTAAAATTCCATAGTTGCCAGAGTAAGTGTTAGTACTAACAACGCTCGTTTATTTAGCAATTGCATCAAATACGACGTTACTTCAGGAGTGCAACTGTAATATTAACAGCTGGAACTTAAACGGGACGTACTAGTGTAGGCAATGAAACTAGAATAAATTCATTGGACGATAGGGTAGATCTTCCAGTTGACGGTTTCTCCAGCTACGGAGAAATGGCCCAAAGCACAGATATCGCTTGATCAGGAAGGCAGTAAACGAAGTCCAGTGTACGTGTGAGGTAAATTCGCAGTGAATTAATTTCTTTATGATTTCAAAAAACTAAATCTTGAAAACATCTGGGATACATTCTTAATTAGGGCCAACACAATCCAGGATTATCCTGGAACTATTTGAAAATGGAGCACATCGTTCACATATCATTCGGGCTTAGTGGCATCAAACTTGGATCTCCGATTTGGAACTCCATCGTCGACATCGCCAGTGCCAAATTAAAACAGAACACGGATTCTAGAACATACACACTTAAAAAACTCAGCAAAATTTGCCGAGATTTGGACAGCCGAGCGTTCGGTAAAAATTTCAGTTTTGCAATTCGACGTTTACAGATCTTTACTAACGTTTGGCATCTTAAAAAAATTTACCGAACGCTCGGCTGTCCAAATCTCGGCAAAATTTTGCTGACTTCGGCACTTTTTTTAAGTGTGTAGATTGAAGCAGAAGACGAGAAGCGAACGAAATTGATTAAGTTCTCCTATGGCAGCTCACTCGATCAAGAATGTAAGCAAAAGCAACGCAGAGTTCAGCACAGAACCAGTGGATATATCAAAAATAAATACTAAAAATAGTTTGTAAAACTCGGCCATACATTTGTTTATGGACGGACCAAATCTTTCCGGCAGATTTTGTTCGGCATCACATCTTCATTGATTTCAAAGCAGCATACGATACAGTCGATCGAGACTAGCTTCGGCGGAAAATGTACGAACACAGTTTGCCAGACAAACTTATCAGAGTTATATTGGATCAAATGATGAGTCTTATGCGCATTTCAGGAATATTCTCAAGTCCCTTCGACACGCGGCGAGGATTGAGACAAGGTAATGGCTTATCCTGCATGCATTTTAACATCTCTCTTAGTAGCCAACTACTAGGCTCAGGTATCAGGTACTTTGCAACAACGCAAGCTGTGACACTGCTCACGGTACGTGCCATTGCCTTGTTCTACAGAAGGCGCTGCGGGCAATATTTGGCAGAGTACAAGTACTGAAAGCGGAGAGTGGCGCAGACGGATGATTTACCAGCTACAAACGCTGCTTGAAGAGATTCCCATCGTACCTTCGGCGAGTTTCTTGACACGTAACTAACGGATTGAGAGGATATGTTCGTCGATAAACTTGACGACCTTGCTTCTATCAGAAGGAATGTAAACGGCAGCAAACAAAAACTTCGTGCCTGTGATAATCAGAAACACAGACTTATTCGTGACAATTTTCATGCCTTAAATTGACCAGCAAACCAGGGTACTGTTGTGCAACGTCAATCAATACGCCACTGAAGCTACCTTTGCTATTTATTATTCCTTGAGTAGGTGTGGCAAGGAGAAATACGAATATGTTTAAACTTTAATATTGGGTTAATTTGTGTAACTAATGACTTATTTGCGTTGACAGTGTATTTGTTTACGTTCATTTTTAAGTGCTGTATCAAAATATAGGAATTATTTTATTGTAAATTTCTGAAAACGTATGGCAAAGAAGTGATTACGAGTTCGCTGCTTGCCCAGAAGACGCCGAAGGGATTGCCAAACAAACGTGATCAAGTCGTGAAAAGATTGCTCGCAATTCGTACGTTCCACGAGGAAACTTGCCAAAATTTCTGAAAAATCAATCCAAAGGATCATCAAAGTTTGGTACGTATCTTCCATAGGGTAGAAACGCCACTTGATTACAGGGCGTGTAAAGTTATTACGAGTGACTCGTTCGAAGAGATAGCTTTCTTTGAAAAAGAAAAAATAAATGATAATCGTGTTCCCCAACGAAAAGCAGGTCAGCATCGATGCAGTGTCCAACAGAGGCACAGATCGGCGCATTTCACCGAAGAAATTTCCAGATGTTCCGGAGAAAGTGAAGTTTAGGTTCCAACTTAAACATCCGGATGGTGTCATGATGACCATGGTGGCGTTCAACGGTTTGTAAATGCCACCTGTTTTCATTGACGCTATTGTTAAAATCAGTACCGAAAAGTATATCAGTACTTTGTTGTATGACCAAGTGCTTCCCGGGGTGAAGGGCTACTTCTCTGAGGATCAATACTTTGTTCTACAACAAGATCTGTCAAATCTAATTCAACGATGGTTGATCGAAAACGTGTTATTTTGGCCGAATAATTTGTGGCCTAGAAGTCCGGGACTTAACCCGTTAAATTATCCTCTTTAGGCGTATATTGAAGAACAAGCCTGCCAAACATCTCACCCTAGTGCGAAGACCCTGGACTATGGTTCAAAGGCGTATTTTAGCTTCCGGCGTCGTCCTAAGGATGTCATTAAGAAAATTGGAGGACACATCCGGTAAATTTGTTTGAAAGGATAAAGATAACTAAACTGGAAAATGTTAATATAACTTTCGCATTTTTCTCTGTCGCACCCTGTTCATGCTTTTAGGCAAGTTGTTAACAACTATTATCAAAATCAGGGTGTATCTAGTGTCTAGATACACCATGATCAAAATATTGAGTGATAAAAATTCGCCTGAACTATATGCAACGGTGTGATATATCATAGTGATGCCACGAAGCTTTCGCCGTTGTTTTCTAGCTTTGATTGATGACGTGAACACACTAAAATTTGTTCATCTGTAGGATAAATTGCCTTGTGATTTTTCCTGGTAAGCGTAATATAATCTCCCTTATTCTGTATTTCAACGGATCCTAATTTCGAATGAAATTGTTCCAATCAAGTGCCCATATAATTTTGCTGCCGGCATGAAGAATTCTGTTCTCCAACCGGATTTCCCATCCTGTACAATTCGGATGTTGAATTCGCGCACATTTGATATGGTTGCAAAACAAAAACAACCCTTAAATCAAAATAATAATAAATACATAGGATAAAGAATAGAGTGAATAGAGTTACCAAATATTTAGATTATAAATAAACCCGGTTAATCTGAAGTGGATATGAGCAGTATAAGGTTATCCACATTAGCTGGGTTCCGCGTCAGTCAGTAATTTAATTCTCTCACTTAGTTTCATTTTATTTTTCACTTTGCTGTGAAGCTTTCCTATCCACGGTCCATGTTAGTTGTGATTATGTCGATTATGTCTGAAGACAACCGGTCTCCTGCACGTTTCTTACACAAGAAATAAAAACCACCATACATAACAAATTGAAACAAGCCTAGATCACGAAAGGTTAAGATTAAAGAACACAGTAATTTCCTTGCTTTATATAGCTTTTATAATTACAATTAGACTTATGAGCAATATGAACTTATTTTTTGACTAAATGAGCTAGAATAATTCCATAATTCACTGTCGTAGGACCCATCACTCGTAGGTAGTATCGTCCGTGGTAAGCTCATAACTAGCGGAATCATCCGTAACAGGTGCCACACTACTGGACGCCGGTGTGCGCCGAACTCTTGCCGCATCAGGCTGCTTGGTCTGGTTCAATCCCGAATGATCGTCGACGCTCCACCGCTGAGGAATTGCCCGATTCGCGACGGTAGTTCCTACCCACGGGGCAGACGATGATGTTGAGACCAAAAGCGTTGAATGTTGACTTACGTCGGATGTCTCGTTGGCCGGAGCAGCAAATATGGCATAAAACAGCGCAATGAGGACCACAGATATTTTGAACATTTTTTTGTTGTTGATAAAAATTAAAGTTGCTGAAGGATGATACGTAGTAATTCGTTATCGTAGCTTAACTAATAACCTATACTACATCGGCTGGTATATATAGAGCGCTGGATATTTATTAAGCTGATTAAACCTTACTGCCGCTAATTTTAACCTACATATAATTTAAATAAACTTATTTGTGTAGATAAACCTTCCACTGCTTTTAACACGATGGGTTTAATCGCAAAGCAACAGTGATATAGGTATAATCTGTTAATAATTCTTCGAATGGTGTTTCTTGATTTTTTCCTCCAGTAAATCTGGTTCAGCCAAACTGTTCAAGCACTAGATCGAGCCAGTGACTTATTTAATGTTACTCCAACAATACAGTAGGTATATTTGTGAAGTCCTAATTCGATTATTTTAGTTCCATTTGATCTTATTATATTAGTGAATAAATGATATAACATCTTATAAACTAATTTAGCGTACAGAATTGAATATGTAAGTTTGACGTCCTTGTCGTATGACTGCAAAAATGCAATTCCGATTAGTAATCAATCACTAATTAACGCTTATTAGCGTTCTTTATTCTGGTTTTGCGTCTCAACACAATACTGGAAAAACCAATACTACTATGCATCAACCGGTTTGACGATTTGATTGAAAATTTAAGATAGTATGAAATTATATGAATATGATTTGTTCATCGAAATTGAACAGTAAAGCAACGTTTATAAAATATTATACGAACTGATTTAGATTGTGTTTGTGATTATGGAGTTTTAACAAAGACGCGAAGAGGTTTGCATGCAATTATGGTAAATTAGTTTAAAAGTACCTTCCGAAATTCAAAAGCTGGTTGTAATGTGCTTCCTAACTGAATAGGATAAAAGACAAAAACAATGCTAGAAAAGCATTTTATTTGTTTATCGCGAAACCAGAAATAAATTTTTGGAAATCAGGTGGTAATAACTACCAAGGTTAGAATAATTAAATCCCCGAGCCCCGTCTGTCAGCCGATCGCTTCAGACATTTTTTGTCAAACAAGTGAATGCAAAATTTTAGATTATCGTCAATTAATTAGAAATACTACCATCAGGTGAGACAAGTCACATGTTACAAGAATCTTATTTTAAAACCCAAGAAAATGACGACAGTATGCGCTAAAATATGGTAGCTGAGATGTAACCTACTTCAGAGATCGAACACAAGTTACGTAATTTAGTAAACTATACTTGCAGAAATGTTGGAAACTAACTTAATTTGTTAATTTACGTCGTACGCTCTGCATTTCATATCAGTTAGACTAATTCTTGCATCAAAGTATGTTTACTTTAATAAGCATTTTGTAAATTTTAAAATACCATTATATACTGAGTTCAAGAATATAAGTTTGGCAATGACCTGTTCTTTTGAACATAGCACTGAATAGGAAAATGAAATACTTTCTTTACGTAATTTGTGGACGACACCTCACTCTGTTTCGTATAAAAGTTACTGTCCGTCAACAAAAACAAAAATCTGTCGAAGCTAATAGACTACAGTTCATGCTTGAGAGAAAAGCGTGTCATGAACAAAATTCCCACTATAAATTCTTCCCTTCCACATTTTATTCCACAGTGCAAGTTGTGCTCCGTAAGACTGAAGAACAGTTCGAACCTGTATATAGTGAAACTCTCGACCATCAAGTGCCAAAATGATTTTCCGTTGGATGCCAATATTTATAACTTTGATCGTACTATCCACTGCTTCGGCCGATACCATAGGAGACATCCAAAATTTCTTCAGCAATCTATACAGTTCATTTACGTCTGACGATACCAAATCTAATACGACAATTGCAGCAACGGCAGCAACTGTAGCAACTGCAACAGCTGCAACAACAACTACACCAACTGTGCCGCCAGCAGCAGCAATCACAGCCGACGCAAGTGTGGCTTCAACTAGCGAATCGTCGGTCGCACCTGCTAAACGAGCTTCCGAGTCGGTCGCACCGGATACGACGGTATCCCTTACCGGGAATACGCTGCCTGCTGAAACCGGCACGACCGTTAGTTAAATTTAAAATCAGTAATAATTATAACCTTGTTTTCGATAGTGAATAACTGTAAAAAAGATTATTAAGAATTTTAAGTGATTAGCGAAAATAAAATCAAAAATGTGAAAATAAAATATGTTTTTCGTTTTAAAGCATAACAGTTTCACTGAATTCTAAGGCACAGTTCAATGAAATGTGAACAATATTTTAATATAGCGAGTTCCCAATTGTGGCTATACCGAGATCTGTTTTGATTGCCTAACAGGTACGCACGTGACAAGAAATGAACGATACGAAAAAATGCAATTCTGGGAAAACTTGAATTCAAACAAACAAATATTTTCAATAAAACTTGTTGCATATGCTGACTGGCATCCAAAACTACATTTTTATTCTTATATGATCTTATTGCTGCAAGGATTCTCCTCTTTGAAATGTAGTAAGTGTCGAGAAAAGTATCTTTTCATCTATTTCTTAGGCAATTTGAAGCGTGAAATAAATTGCTAAGTCAAATAAATAGAGATTTTAAGCATAAATTTTGAAGTAAACATGCAAGTGATCAACTGGTAAAATATTGACAGCAGGATTTGACGGCAAAACCCTCATTTGGTCATCAAGTTCTAGTTCATTCCAAATCGCTTTCGAAGATGTTGAAAAGGTATGGTCCGAGTACACTGCCTAGGGGTACTTCAGATGGAACATAAAAAAATCAATGAGGTTGTGACAAGACACGACTGCATTGTTGACGAAGAACTGCGTTAGCCACAGCGGCCAAATAATAATGGCAGCAGCAAATGCTTGAGCAACACGCGCACGTTCAGCACTCCCATGAAATAATTTGACTTTTTTTTATTAAATAATTAATATTTTTGAAACGGTAGTTCTTTTACAATTGACGAAGGGACGGTAGAAAGAGCGAAAAGCTGAGGGGGGGGGGGGGGTATTATTTATTTATTTATTTATTTATTTATTTATTTGCAGTCAATCGTGTGTAGACCGTGATACAAGCTTAACCTAATGTTATCAATCGATTACATATTCTATTTATGTTTGCTCGTTTCTGCTAGTTTTCTGTTGTTATTGACTTGAATTACTTATTGTCCTAAAATATTGCTTCAATTTGGTTTTTTTAATTGTGAAGTCAATAAAATTACAATGTTGGTTGTATAGCACCATCATTTGATTTATGGGCCCGAATTTAGCATAATTAGTTCGATAATGATCCGTGGCAAATAGTGTACGAACACGTAAATTTCTAGTAGGTGCGTAAAAATTTAATTTAGATAAGAGTTCGGCAGAGTCAATACGTTGTGAGACTATGTCATTAACAAATGAGACCATTGCAAATTCACGACGCGCCTTTAATGTTTCGATATTTATAAGCTTGCAGCGGTTGTCATATGACGGAAGAGGAAGGCTCGTCCAATTTAAATTACGGAGTGCGTACAACAAGAATTGTTTTTGTATTGATTCTATTCTATTTATGTGTGCATTGGCAAACGGAGACCATACCACGCTACAGTACTCAAGAATTGAACGAACGTAGTAAATGTAAAGTGTTTTTAATGTGTATGGGTCTCGAAAATTAAAGCTAAAGCGTTTTATGAAAGAGAGCATGTTGCTTGCTTTACAAGTAATTGTATTATAGTGATCTATAAACGTTAATTTTGAGTCTAGAATAACTCCCAAATCTCTAATTCGTTCACAATTTTCTATCATTTGATCTCCAAGGGAGATGTTGGTTATATGTGTATTTCGTTTCCTACTGAATTTAATTAATTTACATTTGTTCACGTTTAGTTGAAGTAAGCTCTTCTTACACCAATTATAAAAAATTTGAATTTCGTTACAAAATGTGTTGACATCTGTCTCATTTTTTATTTATAAGTATAATTTCATATCGTCGGCGTAAATAAGGATTTTTATATTCTTGAGAACGAATGAGATATCATTAACGAATAAAATAAACAATAGCGGTCCTAAATGAGACCCCTGAGGGACTCCAGAAGTGACTTGAATGGGATTAGATGTTTTTCCTTTAAATTTAACAATTTGCTGGCGGTATGTGAGATATGATTCGATCCATATTAAAAGTTCTTGATGTATACCTATTTTTTTCAATTTGAAGAGAAGCATTGGTATATCAATGCGATCAAAGGCTTTACTAAAGTCGGTATATAAGGCTTCAACGTAGTTTCCATTATCCATTGCGTTAAGCGAAAAGTTAACAAACTCGAGTAAATTTGTTGTGGTTGAGCGTCCTTTGTAGAAACCATGTTGTGTATGAGTAATTCTATTTTTTATTTGCGAGAATACCTTCTTATTGACAATTGCTTCAAAAAGTTTTGGAATACAAGAGATAATTGCAATACCCCTATAATTACGGATATCAGATTTCTTACCAGCTTTGAACACAGGCACTAAGAAAGATCTTTTCCAGATGCTTGGGAAAATTCCAGATTGAAGGGACAAATTAAAAAGCCAGAATAGTGGAGTAGCTAGCTCTGTTGCTAGTTTCCTTATGAATGCTGGAGGTAAACCGTCTGGTCCGGGGCCTTTGGAGGAATCTAATGTTTCTAAGGCGTCTAATATTTCTAATACACTAATTTGTTTAACGTTTACGTCATTTGAGGATTCTGGAAAATGTGTAAAGTAGCCGTAATCGCGATCCTCTTCTGTGAATCTACCATAGATATCTCGGA
Source organism: Sabethes cyaneus (assembly GCF_943734655.1). NCBI lineage: Eukaryota > Metazoa > Arthropoda > Insecta > Diptera > Culicidae > Sabethes > Sabethes cyaneus. The sequence goes on from NC_071354.1 coordinate 68,178,223, forward strand.
AGAAAGTGGCAAAAAGGTCGCAAATTTCTTCTATGTTATCTGTGGTTTTTTCGTCCAAATGCATTCTAGATGGAAAGTTTTCTGATTTTAATTTTGATTTTACATAGTTGAAAAAGTTTTTTGGTTTTGATTTTATCTCACGCTCGGTTTTTTGTATATACTCTTCAAAGGCAACATTTATTGCTTGGTTTAGTTGATCACAGAGATCAAGATAATTTGCTAAGTTATTGTCATTGTTATGGTTTTTGTATGCTTTATGTGCCTTTTGCTTGCGATTTTTTATATTTTTTATTTGACTGTTGTACCATATAGGATGCTTTGAATGAGCCTGACGTCTTCGTTGTTTCATAGGCACCTCGTCTTTTAATATTTCAAATATGAGCTTATAGAAGGCTTCGACAGCCATTTCTACATTGTTTTCATTTCGAAATACATGTTGCCAATTAATATTGTGAAGCCTAGTATTAGTATTAGTAGCTACGCTTAACAAGTAGTCATTGTGACTCCTACCTTTTGTCCAATGCTGAAAGGTGCATGGGTCGAACCAAGCTATAATCTGAGATTATAACCGGATTCGAACCCACAATACCCGCCAAGGCATGTGACTCGCTGGTACTAATGTACCATAGAGGCACTGGACAAAAGGAGATTGCACAACCCCCTTAGTAAACGCGCGACGTATCATTCAAACTCCACCATCTGGTGGGTTGGGTTATTTATAGACACAAATTGTGCCTCTTCCTCGATCTATTGTGATCAAACCACCGAATTTATAAACTGATTAAATAGAGAAAATGATTAAACAATGTCTAGTATTTAACAAATGCAAACTGTTTTCTTCATTTATCAGATGAATTTCCACGTCTGAAAAGTGTTTTCTGTGATTTTTCGAATCAAAACCATCGATTTATATAGATGTAAGCTGGTAGAGGGGCTCCGTTGCCGCAAGGTTACCGAGTATGCTTTGACAAGCGAGTGGTCGTGGGTTTGAATCTTAGTAGGATCAGGTCATTCGATGTCAAGTGACTTTAGCATGGATTTATTTTCAAGCCCCTCATTACCCTTCCTTCATGCTAAATTCTATATGACTACCATAAAAGTACTCGTGACAGTGCAAAAATTCACTCTTATAGTTAGATGTACCGGTCAGTCTCGCCAGGGATGGCTGTAGTTGGAGACTGTACTGGCATTGAGGAGCAAGGTGGGTAAAGTAGATCTATCATTGAAGGAAGGGTAAACCCCACTACACACAAGCACGTATAAAAAAAGTTAATAAGCATATCGCTCCTTCAATAGCATTTATAGCAAAAAATGCAGTGCATGTTATACAGCAAACACCCGGGCGATATCACAATAGATCAACGATACTGGGCGTAGTGATGAGTCCATACAGGAAAAAACTACAAGGCATATAGCCCTAAGGGTTATACGAAAGGGTGGCGTAAGATAATACTCGTTGTATTACTCGATAACATGTTTTACTCGATGAAGTATTACTCTATGTTACATCATTAGATCAAGGATTAATGCATACAGCATTTCTGGCATGAATACCAGTGAGTATCATTGCCCCGCGCAAGGCTCACTACTACAGGGATCAGATGCGCTACGGATAGTGAGGTTCAGACTTTCGTTCGTTTCTTGTTGCCGAATGAATTAGCCAAAATGCCGTCACACGAGGCACATAATTATCATGATACTCAAGCTCCAAGTAAATGCTTCAGACCAAACCTGAATATCATCCATTCATCGGTTTTTTTTAAAAGCCACAATATAATAGTTGAAGAAAAAATTTTCTTTCGACTGAAAATATTACTTCGATTTATTGTTTTAGTTTGAGGCGAGCGCCACAAAAGTGACATGTCTATGACGTTTTAGGTACGATTAACTAAAAATTTTAACAAGAAAGCAGGGCAACCGAGCCTTTTTTCTACCGCTTTCACACGCGAATTCAAATTCACATCGTCCGTTTAGTGGTGGAATACGAACGCTTTGCATAACGCAACTATCAGCTTGCTATGTCATACCTTCGTAGTGAACAGTAGAACGAATGCGTTCTAAACATTTTTGATATTTTGTTTTAGATCAAGTTTCCTTTACCGTTTGGAGTAGCGACTGACTGCAAAACAGTCAAATGTCTACAAAAAAAACAACCACTACATGTGCATGTAAGCAGTCGAACGGACTCCGTTCAATACAAACGAACATTTTGCTTGCGTCAGACCGACTCCGTAGTAGTAGTAGTAGTAGTAGTAGTAGTAGTAGTAGTAGTAGTAGTAGTAGTAGTAGTAGTAGTAGTAGTAGTAGTAGTAGTAGTAGTAGTAGTAGTAGTAGTAGTAGTAGTAGTAGTAGTAGTAGTAGTAGTAGTAGTAGTAGTAGTAGTAGTAGTAGTAGTAGTAGTAGTAGTAGTAGTAGTAGTAGTAGTAGTAGTAGTAGTAGTAGTAGTAGTAGTAGTAGTAGTAGTAGTAGTAGTAGTAGTAGTAGTAGTAGTAGTAGTAGTAGTAGTAGTAGTAGTAGTAGTAGTAGTAGTAGTAGTAGTAGTAGTAGTAGTAGTAGTAGTAGTAGTAGTAGTAGTAGTAGTAGTAGTAGTAGTAGTAGTAGTAGTAGTAGTAGTAGTAGTAGTAGTAGTAGTAGTAGTAGTAGTAGTAGTAGTAGTAGTAGTAGTAGTAGTAGTAGTAGTAGTAGTAGTAGTAGTAGTAGTAGTAGTAGTAGTAGTAGTAGTAGTAGTAGTAGTAGTAGTAGTAGTAGTAGTAGTAGTAGTAGTAGTAGTAGTAGTAGTAGTAGTAGTAGTAGTAGTAGTAGTAGTAGTAGTAGTAGTAGTAGTAGTAGTAGTAGTAGTAGTAGTAGTAGTAGTAGTAGTAGTAGTAGTAGTAGTAGTAGTAGTAGTAGTAGTAGTAGTAGTAGTAGTAGTAGTAGTAGTAGTAGTAGTAGTAGTAGTAGTAGTAGTAGTAGTAGTAGTAGTAGTAGTAGTAGTAGTAGTAGTAGTAGTAGTAGTAGTAGTAGTAGTAGTAGTAGTAGTAGTAGTAGTAGTAGTAGTAGTAGTAGTAGTAGTAGTAGTAGTAGTAGTAGTAGTAGTAGTAGTAGTAGTAGTAGTAGTAGTAGTAGTAGTAGTAGTAGTAGTAGTAGTAGTAGTAGTAGTAGTAGTAGTAGTAGTAGTAGTAGTAGTAGTAGTAGTAGTAGTAGTAGTAGTAGTAGTAGTAGTAGTAGTAGTAGTAGTAGTAGTAGTAGTAGTAGTAGTAGTAGTAGTAGTAGTAGTAGTAGTAGTAGTAGTAGTAGTAGTAGTAGTAGTAGTAGTAGTAGTAGTAGTAGTAGTAGTAGTAGTAGTAGTAGTAGTAGTAGTAGTAGTAGTAGTAGTAGTAGTAGTAGTAGTAGGGGAAAGCCACCATCATTTCAAGGACTTGCCAATGTATGTGGGTAGAATTACAGTAGATCCAAATTTGATTATCAAATGAATTTCACACTAATGTTGTTACAGAAGGGCCAAAAGGCATTGGGCGGACCCACAAGCAGACGCACTTGTGCGCATTTCGGGGTTATAAGAGTCGCCTTCCAGCATTAGGATCCTTCCATGTAATAATCAATTTCGCTGTACCAACTTTAACCCACGTGATGATTTGTTTATTTTGAATTGAGAAGTGCCATATTTACTTCAGACCTTAAGGATTCAGGTTGGCAATCAACTCCGTCATCCAGCCTTCCACATTTGATATCAATAATAATACTGTTAATAATATGATATTAAGATGAAATGTGGTATATATGGTAAAAATAGAACAATCTCACCAGCAGTTCTTCGTATGGAATAGAGTAGCGTCCAGTATTTAAACTCGTTTTGGCCAAAGTTTTTACTATATAGCAGGAGATGCTTCATAAGCAATTAGGCTTACCTATTAGCTAGGCCGTGTGGCTCCGACGTCTGCCCAAACCCGCGGTTTTGAGACCAGGCAGCCGGGAACCACCCAACAACGCACCTTCTAGCTTGGCTACTCAATAGAGCATTACCAGGTATGGCCACGTGGAGGCGCTAGGTAGGGGCCTGGGATGGCTAGAGCTATATTGGACGCTTCTCATTTGCCTTCCCCATTTCATACCCGCTTGCGTCGGACCGACTCCGGGCGGCAAACCATTACTCTGGGTAGCCGATTTGGAGACAAAAAGAAAAACGTAAAAATTAATCACCTTATGCTTCCAGTCAGTTTGCCGCTTACACTCTTCAATATTAACGCAAAGCGAGAAAACGACTGTTGGCTTCTCTTGAGAGGTCAAATGAATTATAAGGCGGCAGCGGCAGATTGACTGGATTCAAAAAACAGTCAAATGATCGTCAAAAAGCGCAAGCTGAATGCTGAAAGCGTACGCGTTCACGCAGTCACATTCAACTTGTGATTCATTCGTGGCCCTTAAAAGGGTCATTAGGACAATGAATAAAACAGTTTGCATTGCTTTTCCCGTGTAAATCTTATGGGAGAGTATGCTCTAACTCTTTTGTTCAGACGGCCAATTGACTACAAATAACATCAAAGCCAAAGCTCGTTCAACACGAATACGACGTGCCAGTCGGATGCCCTTCTCTTTTGGCATGACAACAATATAGTCAAGCATCAACAAACCTGGCAGCTAGTACACAAGAACCGTCTTCCGGACAAACTGACAGACAGACTGATCAAGGCTACCCTGGAGCGAGTAATGCGCTACGTGTATCTTTTGAGACACTTTCCACATCGAAACAAGAGAAACGATCTTCGGGCGAAAGTAGTCAACTTTTAGCCTTCGCAGACGACCTTAACCACATTCCTAGGAACCTTGATGTGAAATTAATAAAATAAAGCCGAGACAAAGAAAACATCCTGCTTGGTTTCTTATCACCCATGATCATCATGATTGAACGAAGTAGTAGCAACATAGCAACAAACAACTGGACATATACAATCTTACTGAGTTAAACCTAGTGCTTCTAAGGGCCCCTGAAAAAGGAGTTTCTTTTATAAATGACTTCAGCAGTTACCGCTATCGAATCATTCGCGATTTCATAGATTCGTTTATTCTGGAACAATTGTACGGGTTAATGTGAGTTGTGCAGTAGTGATTAAATGGTAATGCAATGCAATGGCTACAAGATGGTATAGAATGTGGATAGAGTTTTGAATGTGTATAAGCTTTCACGTGACAGACAGACAGACAGACAGTTCGTTTGAGCCTATGAAAATGACTGTGGATACGATTAAGAAGGATGGCCAACTTCGCTAGGTTATATGATGGAACAGATAGGTATGTACTAACTTTATGCATTCTGTTTACTCGTCGTCTCTGTTTTATGGCTTGATGCTGCACTCAGACTGCTAGTATGTACTAGTGCTTTATCACCGGATTTGATTCGTATATTGGTATTAGTTTTACTATTTCATATAGACTTTATTTGATTTAGTCACCGAAGTGATTGATAGCTCCCTTGTTTTGAATACTATTAGCTTGTTTTTTTCTTCACTATTTTTTGAATATTGTTTACTGTATTTGCTGCAGATTTAGTTGTATACGTATTAATGTTGGACAACAAAGATTTTTATTAGCCGATTAAATTGAGATTCTGCTTCCGCTGCTAGGTAGTTCTGTAAACTATTTTTAGTCTGTATTGTGCCTAGAATGCAACAACCTGGTGGTTAGATTGTACTTATATTACTCCTATGGTTCGAGTGTGACTATGATATCGGATTGTAATGCAGATTTGGTTGGAACGGATTAGAACCAACTAGTTTCTAGAGTATCGGCGGGTTTAGCGTTTATTTGAATGACGAAAAAAAGCTCACAAAAAAAATATGGAATTGAACTTTCGTTGTTTAAGTCACGAATCATTCGAATGACAAATCTTCGAGATCGCAATAAATGATGTCCATATACAAAAAATTTGGGCAGAATATTTTTCAAAAAACAATTAGGTACGTGAACGAAGAATATTCCCGAATAAGTTTAACTTTAAAAATAGTTTATTTTATTAAAACTTATCCAAATGTAGATTGCTTGCGCCAGAGCGATACCTTCAAAGTTGAAACTTAATTTAAAATAATTGAATGCTTGTACAATAACTATGAAAAAATTAAAATCGGAGATGTTGTTAGCAGTACAATTGAAACTAATGCTAATATCAATAAATCGTTTGTCGCCCAAATCACTGGAGAGAGTCCTTCTTATGCGCGCACTATTTCTTGCTTGCTTAAACCTGATGATAATCAAAAGATAATTTTGTGATGTACGTTTCTCCTACGCATTCTACTTCCTACACATTTCTTTTAATTTTTTGGGCCTATCGATCCGCACGTATTTCCCTGCGTTTAATAATACACTTAAAAATTGTACCGCTACTGACTTAGAAATTCGATATTTTTTATTTGCGTGAGAGCGTCACAGTACTACTTGCTACGATTGATCCGATTTTGGGGTTGAGTAACGATTTTCCTTCCTAATTTTTCTTCTCAACTTGCATATTGTACCAATCCAGTCTTACATTATTATAGTATTTATTGTTACATTGAAATATTGGTGTTTTTACTGTCCAATTTCCTGCACTCATTCGTATGCCCGTTCTAAAATTCGACCAAAAACTTCTCTGTGCTAAAACTGTAGTAAGCGTGCGCCCCTGCTTTGCGTTCGCGATGTTCGGGACAGACCCTGTAATATTTCCCTCAATTCCCAATAACCGCTCAAATTCCCATAATTCATCATGCCATCCTTGCACAAAATTCCTCGATTTCACTTCCTACTGATTTCCTACTGTTCTATTTGGTATATCACTTACAAATTGAGTGTTTTGGACCGACAACCGAGGCCCATTCGCCGGTTCTAGTCCTGTGTCCGTCGCCCCATCTCGGGTGTGTGCGGTGGAAGTACCTGTGGCTTCTTCAATATTTGTGGTTTAACCTTAACCTGGGGTTTGAACGAGCTAAGACTTTTAGCCTGCTGCTCCTGCGCGAGCGATGTAGCAGCCGCCGCGGATGTGCTTTCCGAGGCTTTCACCAAACATCCGCCGGTCAGATGCAGATCGGCGAATTGAGATACAAACTTTTGCGTATTTCGTGCTGGGATCGGACTTTTCGCCAGTTCCTTCGGCACTAATACGGCTACCTGGAGTCCCTCGCCAACGGATGACTCGTCGATATGCAGGTCGACCTCTTCTGAAGTGACCCTAGTTATACCCTCCGCAACGTCTTCTCCCACATCAGCACCACCGTCTTCTTCGATGATTTTTGGAATATCTGTTGAAGTCGGCGTTTTGATGTTACTCTCCTGTGGTTTGACTTCTGCTTTCGGTTTATCCGGCGGTGGTCCGCCTTTCAAATCCAGTTTAACTTCTTTCTTCCCAGTGTTGCTCGTGTTCTCGTACACCACTGACTCGGTAGAGAACCTCTCGTTCTTCTTCAGTGTGCATTGGTTTTGCGCAGCAAACCGTTCCGCTGATGTCATATCCTCCAATTCACTGTCCAGAGACTCACGTGACGCACTACCGGGGCCATCTTTCCCAATAGCCGGAGGCAGATCCATAACGAGATCCGGTGCAATTCTGTTCCGACTTAGAATTCTCGACGTAGCCAAGTTTTGATAGGAGCTCTGGGCGGCTCGCTTCTGCCACAAATCTCGATTCTGCTGAAACACATTCAACGTCGAAGCTCCCGTGTTCCCACCGACGGTGGACACCAAGCTGAGCTTATTTTCCGAGAGGCTAAAACTTTTCGAATGGTACTTTCGCATCGGTTTTAGCTCACCATTTTCGTCGCCGGCTTGGTTCTTGCCGTCTCCCGACTTACCCAGCGGTAGGGTGTCACTTCGACGGTTCAACATCAGTGCCGATTTGGTGTGCTCCGGTGGGTCTCCCATGCCGCCGAGGGCGTAGCGAAATTCTACCATGTCATCGGGATCCTCACCACCGCCGCTGCCGCCACCACCAACTGACCCGACAGCAGCAGCAGCAACAAGAATGCCACCACTTTCGACGCCGCCGCCGCTCGGAAGTGGCGATTTATCGCGTTGGACGGTGATTTTAGTCGGTTCGGCGTAGATCGGTTCCGATGGTTTCTGTTGCTGGAAGAAAAAAGTTGAAAACTAGATTTAGAGAATGTATCGGAATAAGTTTCGCAATAAGAACGTGAGTTTATTAGTGACATTTATATTTGTAATGAATGGAAGAGGCAGGGTTTTAGCAAGTGACTATTGATTGAATGAACAACGGAAACAAATTTAAATGGAAGAAAGTGTGGCATTAGATTGTACGAAAGAGCTAATAGAACGATCTAAAGCTAAAAGCAGATTGAGTTAGTAATATGCCGCTGGAACTGTTCAGTTCATCATTCATTCGAAAATACCTAAGCTTCTGGAAAACATAACCCCACAAGGTGAAGAGGTCATTAGAATTTAATATTTTATACTACTGACATGGTCATCTTAGAAATAACTGTAATTTGTGTTCGCTAACTTGGTATTCTTTTACACCGGTGTCCCTAAACATGGGTCATACTGGGCATGTGCCTACTTTCTCTATAAAAATTTTTAATGTTCAATTTAAACCAACTTCGGCTTGAATTTTGAGAGAAGAGGAATCCCCGAGAATTCAACTCTGTCAAAAAGTCATGGCGTCAAGTGGCGCGTGTAGGCGTTCTCAAACAAACGATTCAATTATAATTTCAAGTCCAATTCCAAACCCGATCACAAGCATAATTTAAAGTCTAATTTCAAGATCAATTTGAAGTCCAATTTCAAGTCAAGTTTCAAATTTAAGTCCAGTTTTTATTCCTATTTTATGTTTAGTTTTAAGTCCAATTCTAAGTCCAATTTCAAACCCAACTTCATGTCCAATTTTAAGCCTAATTTCAAAAAGTAAAAAGGATTTTTTTCATCTAATTTTACTATTATCATTACTAAATTATAAGTTCACTTTCATGTTCGCTTTCAAACCCAATTTTTAAGCCATTTTTAATTCCTAAGTTCACTTTCAAGTCCAATTTCAAGTTCAATTTCATACCATATCGCTATTTCATATCGGATTCCAAGATTAATAGATGAAACAACAAACAAAACTCCAAGTCCATGTTCAAGTTCGGCTTCAAACTTAAAGTTATGTTTAAATTCTAATCTATTGCCAAGACCAGTTTAGGGTCCATCTTCAAGCTCAATTTTAAATCTAATTTCGAGCGCAATTTTACATCCAATTTAGGTCCACCTTCTAGTTCAATTTAATGGACGAAGTCATATTGAAGTTCAATTTGAAATCCTTTTCCAAATAATAATAATAAGTTTAACGTTAATTCTTATTTTGAGTCTAACTTCAAATTCAATTTCATGTCCGATTTTGAGCCCAATAAGTCTTATTAGTCCAATTTTAATTCTAAATTAATTTTAATTTCAACTAAAATTTAAAGTCCAATTTTGATAATAATTTCTAGTTCAATTTCAAGTTACATATCCAGTCCAGTACTAAACAAAAATTTAATTTCAATTTTAGTTTCAATTCAAATCCCATGTTAAGTTTAAATTTAGGTTCAATTTCGTGTCCGATTTCGAGTCCAAGTTGGATTTTCCAGTTGGAAATTTCCAGCTAAACTTGAAGTAAAGCGTAAGGGTCAATTTCAAGTAAATTTTCAATTTTTAATTGTAAATCCAATTTCAATTCAAGCTTTTGTTCAATTTCATGTCCAATTTCTAGTCTTTATTTCAGATTTTATGTCTAATTTCAAATAGAATTCCGTATCCAATTTCCGGTTCATTTTAATTCCAATATCAAGAACGATTAATAGCTTCAAACAATCTAGAGTACCTGGCAAGCTTTAAATTCATTTTTCTCGAAATCAGAGCTTTGTCACGTGGGTCGATCTGACTTAACACCGACCAATTGCAACTCCAATATTAAGTTCATTTTCAAGCGCAACTTAAAGTACATCCTAAAGTTCAATTATCCAGTAGGAAAAGACGACCAGAAGTGCAGCGAGCAAGATGGTTAGATCAGATGGAGCGAGATCTAGCGGAGAATACTCGGTGTCCGAGGAATTGGAAAGCGGAAGCCCACAACCGAGTTAATTGGAGAAACCTTATTCTACAGGCTTTGTCTTAGGACGGCAAGCCACTTAAGTAAGTAAGTAAGTAAGTAAAGTTCAATTATAAACATAATTTCAAAACTAGCAATAATTAATCAGCATTAAAAATGGCACTTAGATAGCAGTGTATCAGCAGATATAATGCTAAAGTGTCAGGCTATTTGCACTATATCTGTTTGTAAGGCTGCTCAACTGTCAAATCTGGCCAGCCTCTCGACTGGATTAGTGCCCTGCTGCGAACCGACGTGCGTTTCATTTTTTGTCTCTGATTTTTCATCTTATTTTGTTATGTGACTTTGTCTGTCACCTTTTGCTAAACATGGGTCATACTGGGCATGTGCCTACTTTCTCTATAAAAATTTTTAATGTTCAATTTAAACCAACTTCGGCTTGAATTTTGAGAGAAGAGGAATCCCCGAGAATTCAACTCTGTCAAAAAGTCATGGCGTCAAGTGGCGCGTGTAGGCGTTCTCAAACAAACGATTCAATTATAATTTCAAGTCCAATTCCAAACCCGATCACAAGCATAATTTAAAGTCTAATTTCAAGATCAATTTGAAGTCCAATTTCAAGTCAAGTTTCAAATTTAAGTCCAGTTTTTATTCCTATTTTATGTTTAGTTTTAAGTCCAACCTCACCTTTTGCTATCATCTTCTTGTCGTTGTTTGTCCTTTTAACTTCTGTTAGTTAATCTATTTTTCTGTTAGTTGTTTTCCGTTCTTCTTAACATCTGCATAAGGGGTCAATCCCGGTGTAGTGGTTAGCATTCAAGCCGAGAACCCGGGCTCAAATCCCAACCCCGCAGAAGTCACTAATGACCCAAGCTGTTAAAATCACTATAATCAAACAAAAAAAAAAAACATCTGCCTTTCTGGCATCTTTACATCGTCTTTTTGTCTCTTTTCACTGATTTTTATTGTCAATTTTAATCATATTTTATGCTTTTTTGGTTGCTTTTAACTGTGGGTTGTCTCCATTTGCAGTGTTTTTGGCATTTCTCGACACCTTTTTGCCGCCTTTTGATAGCAAAAGGCTGTCTTTATGTTTGTCGCCTCTTTGCCGTCTTTTTGCAGTTTTTTCATCGTTCTTTCGTCGTCGTCTCATCATTTTATAGTTGTTTTTTCGGTACTTTTTCGTCATCTTTCTCTTTTTTCCTCCTTTTCGTCGTCTATCTGTCATTATTCTGTCCTATTTTTGTCAACGTTTCGAGGTTATGATATCTCCTTTTGATCGTAATTTTTTCATCTGATCGTTGTTGTTAACGTCTGATATTGGTATTTTTTGTCGCTTTTTTCGATGGTTTCTTTCTTTTTGTCGTCTCTTCGTTGGTGTTTAGTGTCTTTTCATCGTCAATCTGTTTCTTCGATTTTTGTCATCTTTTCATCGTCTTTTATCGCCATTTTGCCGTTTTTTGTTGTTGTTTATCATCACTTTATGGCCATTTGTCGCCACCCTGTTGGTTGCCATTGCAACAAAAACATTGTCTTTTCTGGTCTTTGCATCCTTCTTTTGTCGTCTTTGTGGCGTATATTTGTCAACTTTTTTGCGACCTAACGCTTTTCAAGCGTCTTTTTGTAGTTTTCTGATAGTTTTTATTCGTTTTTTTGTCGTCTTTTCATCGTATTTTTATATTACTTTCGTCGTATTTTTGTTTTCTTTTCATTTACTTTTCGCCACATTTTCGTCGTCTTTTTGCTTTTTTTTTCACCGTTTATTCATTATTTTTTGACGCTTAAATCTCGAACAACATGTGAAAAGGACTTATGTGAAAATGAGAGATTCTCTTCATGTCGTCACTTTTCCGCTTATCACGGCGATGCAAATGCAGTTGAATGGATTAATTTTGGATGAAACGATTGCTGGCGTTATTAGCTAGCTCTTGATGATGAAAAATTGCTTTATAAACGTTATAAACGTGAAAGAGGAGACACCAAGAGAATCTTTCATTTGCTCATAATCCCGTTTACATGTTGCTCGAGGAATGTGTAATAGTTTTTAATTATCACGTAAAAAGAGTGAAACTAGTAAATGCAAAGACATCAAGGATTCCTGCTACTTGGACATAAAGAACAACCTGAGTCGCATGACAGTAGTAATGAAATCACATCATCAACGCATGTAAAGGTGAAGAATTCCAACTACCCTCAAAATGAAAAATGCTAGTTCGTATTGACAGCATAGCAGTATTAATGTAAATATTTCCTTTTTAATTCACTATTCATTAAAGTAAAATCTGTATACTGTTCTGTTCTTTTGTTTCTCTCAGAAGAACTCCGGAGATATGAGCATTCGCAGTAGAAAATTGCTAAATCAGTAGATTTGGCATCACTAAATAAGATCTATAAACCGATTGAACTAAATCCAAAAATTACTTATTAATTCAGAGTTGAAGATAACACAAAATCCGGACCATACTGTGGGAAACCGATTGCATTGTATTGTGCATTTTTCAGACACTCATGCGCATTCCAGAAGATCGCAGCAGCAATAAACATAACCTGGCAATATTAAATTCATTCACTAAGTACAACAATAGAACTCAAACCAAATCTACCAACCTTTTCTGCTTTTAAAAACATTTTCCATTCACCCTGGAGTTTTAAAGTAGGTACTTTAATTTAGAGTCAATTAGTTTGAAAACTATATCAATATTACAAACTACATTTAGCAGATTAATTAATTAACACTAACTAAAAAATTAATTATATTCAGTCAAGTATTAGCAACAAATCATAACACACGAAGAGAGAAACTAAATTAGTTAGCAAACTTGTTAACCAACAGACGACAGAGGTTAGTATATCGAAAGAAAAACAAACAGACATGAAACACGAAAAAGAATAGCGAAAATTTGTCTCACCTTCCGACTCTGTTGTGGGACTGAAATCCTAGTTTGAAGCTCGGCACATAACACAAGAAGATAACATAACAAAAATCGAACAAATGAAACAGTTCGAGTAACTGGAACCGGAATTTTCCCCGGATTTGACAAAACAAAACAAAACGCAAAACGTACCTCCGAATCGAACCAGTGAATTAGTCAGTCCGTTGGGGTGTTATGGAATAATATTTTCAAAACTATGCCAACACGCGCTTTCATCAATCAATTAGTACGAAGGCTAACATTTATTTCGAATTCTGTATAGTGTGGATTCTTAACCGTTAAGGATCGTTAAAGCCATATTTAATATGACCCTCTATCGTGTTGCTTTTACTAGATTCTAACTTAACAAAATGGCTACCTCTTAGTTCGATACACTTCGCGAATCGAGATTGTGTGATGTTTTAGATCTAACCGAAAGTAGAAAAGTTCAAAAAGACGTGGATAGTGACCAAGCCCAGTCCTTGAAGATTTCAAACAACTAAAGAAGAGTTTTGTTAGTTCTCATTTTAGGAATGGTATAATACGAAAAACCTTCAGCTCATTATGCTTATAATAAGATAAAAACTCAATAATAGTTGCAGTAAAATACAAGACTTTTGTCATTTTTAAAGGTAATCTATAGAATAGACTAATTATTAAACACGCTAAGAATACAAGCACTGAGCTAATTAGGCCACATTCAAAGTGCATGCAGACCTTAGAGTAAGTTGAACTTCAACTGATAGTCCTTCTAGCCAGATTTTTTTCAGCTGCCACTTAAACTTATCATACAAAAAACAATAAGAGAAAAGAAATAAATTGAACTTCTACACACACGCACAAAAAAAAACAAAGAAAAACACAACTAGACTAAACAAACGGCAGAACGCTACGGTACGGCCACTCGTGACACAGTTTAAAATTACACATTTTCGCAGTGTAGCTATCTTTCACATGGACTGCTGCTGAATGCACAATAATTTGCGGGACAAACAATTATGACAACGGACAAACGAACGAACGAACAATCAACGATCAAGTGTGCAGCATTGTGTCTTGTTTTTTTTGTTTTGTTCTTTTCCATCGTTCTTTCGAATAACTTCCAACAAAATACTGCACAATCGAGACCGATCGACCGCGACACGGTACAAAGCCAGAGAAGCTAGATAATTAGAAGCGGCCAACAGTTCAAACAGTGGTCTCCAGTACCTCGAATGTGAAGTGGTTCATGTCCTCCAGGTATTCCGCTGAGGTCTCGAACGAGTGCGGTTCGTCGTGATAGCTGTAGGTCGACGCTTTGAGGTCTACCGTATCGTAGTGGATGTAGTCCGGATCTTTCAACTCAGCTATCAGCTTTTCGCCAATGCTTATCGAATGAGCCGACGGAAGCGGTGGTTGATGCGTAACTTGGTGGTTGATCGGAATTTGGGCCGGCTGTTGTTGTTGCTGCTGTTGTTGTTGCTGTTGTTGCATTTGTTGAATCGTTTGATACTGTGGATGACCGGGCGAGGAAGACATAGAAGTTTGCAACAAGCCAGTTACGGGGGGAACACTGGCGGTGCTTCCACTTCCACTTCCACCGCCGCCGCTGCCAGCACCACTTTGAGGTGCTGAACTGTTTCCACCACCACCACCACCCCCTTGAGTCGCTGTACTGATAGTTGAACCCGTGTAATCGCTTCCACAGGTGATATTCGACAGCGTGTTTGAGTTCTGGGTGCAGATCGAAAGTTGACTGTTTAGAGAGATGTTTCCGCTAGGGCGGCGCTTTCGGACCGATTCCTCCGAGCTGGATGACTTCAAGTGTTCACTTTTGTCCCGGTCCTCGTCCCTGTTTATAGAAAAACAGTCAGCAATTACTAAACATTTATGCAAAATTGTTGCAGAAAAACCTCTTACTTTATTTTGAGTGAAATGTATTTGTCTGGAATGAGCCCGGTTTTGCCGTTCACTGCTCCACGCCACCAATCGTTGGAGACCTAAAGGATGAAAATGCTGTGTTTAGAAATAGTGCAATAACTCAGTGATGATGAAATATAGTGATACAATGATGTCTAAGAAATTTTAGACTAAATTCTAACCAGGGGTGGACTGGGAGCCAAAGGGCCCACTGGGCCTTTGAGATTAGGGGCCCCAATTTACAATAGTCTCATGATAGTAAATTAACACTAAAAACGACATCTACTCAAAAGACATCAGCGTTACAAGGACAGTAAATCGAATGAATATGGGCTCTATTTTGTAAGTCATGTCGTGCAACTCGACTCGACTCAGGCACTGTCGAGTGTTGAGTTTCGGGAGAACGGGCAGCATAGCGGCTCGATGCTCGTAACAAAACAAACTCAGTCGTTATTAGGACCGAGTTACCAGCTTTTAGCGCGTGCGTCATATTAGCGTTTCACGGTACTTGAGTTTGGACGCATTTTTCTTCAACCCAATCTTCGCTACTTTGAGTCTTAGTTTGTTCAGCCACCACCACAGATGCCGTTCTATCGACAATATTCATTTCATTGGGAAAGCAGACGAACTAACTAGATTTGCTGAAGATTGTGCCTGTGTGTTGCTCCTTTCATAATATCCTGTAACTGCATGTTGAACAGCTCACATGAGGGACCATGACGTTGATAAAGTCCCCTGCGAGGTTAGAATGGCCATGATTTTACGGTCGATGGTACCATACGCAACTTTGAAATCAATGAAATAATTGTGCGTTGAATTCTGTATTCATGGACTTTTTGGAGGATCTGCCGCAGCGTCAATATTTGATTTGATTTACGTGATAAATGATAGGATGTCAATAGTTCAATATATATGAGTAGTTTACTGCGTCTACACGTCAGAACAGAACAGTTCATAGTGCAGGCGATTCTCTTGCCGAGTTATAGCTATCCCAGGGATTAAACTCTTGGATTGTCCTATAAGAATCCTGCTTCTATAAGCAAGGTATTCTGTGTGAATCCTCTGTAGAGTTTCTTCACACGATTCCAATGTGAGGAATGCTCGAGACTATGCGCGAATCTAAAAACGCCAGCACGAAGAGCACGTGCTCGCCAGTCCAGAGGAGAGGTTCGTCAGCAACGACACACGGAGTTTCTACAAAACGGTCAGGTGCAAGAATTTTGCCATGCCTGTGATGTGCAATGATAGTGCTGGCAACCTGCCTACTGACAAAACGACGGTAGCAGCCAGGTGGAAGAGTATTTCCAGGCGCTGTTGAATAGAGAAGTAAACACAAAGATCAGCAGGTACAGGATAAGAATTTTGAGCGACGGCCAAACTGTGGAGCCACCAACACAGGAGGAGGTCAAAAGAGCAATCAGGGAGCTGAAAAACGGTAAGGTTGTTGTAAAGGATGGTATCCTGGCCGAACTTCTAAAAACGGGGAGCGAGCAGCTGTACGAAACAATTCGCCACCTCATTGTCAGGAACAGAATATGGAAGGAAAATAAATATCGGAGAAGTGCTAGATTGGCCTCATTTCCCATAATTTTAAAAACAGATATCGACTTGAGAGTAAAAACTATCGAGGCATTACGTTGCTCAATTTGCCTATAAGGTGCTCTCCCTATCCTGTGGTTTAGACCGAGTCCGTTAGCTGAGTTCTTCATCAGCGAGTATCAAGCTGGATTTCATGAGGGTCGCTTCACGATGGATCAGATATTTACCCTGCGTCTAGTAACTGACGAGTTCCGGGAGTACAACTTGCAGACTCATCATATGTTTATGGATTTCAAGGCGTCAAACGAAATGAGCTGTGACAGTTAACGCTAGGACTTGGTTTTTCCACAGAACTAGGTACGTTGATTCGTGTGACGCTGGATAAGTAAAAATTATGAGTCAACTCAACTTAAATGATTTCATGAATCATGAACATTCGTGAGTCATAGAAAACGTTTAATTGAAATAGAAATTTTGGTTTAAAGGTCAGGGCCCAACAGTCCCATTTAAAGCTGAATTTTCAATCATCAAATCGGTTGATTCCATAAATCATGGGGCCCCAGCAATTGAACATTCGTGAGTCGTAGAAAGAGTTTAACTGAAATAAAAATTTTGGAAAATCTCATTTTGTGTAACAACGAAATTTTTACGGGGGCCCACCGGGCATTTGCCCGGTTGCCCGGTGGGCCAGTCCGCCCCTGATCCTAACATTATAACGAGTTATAACTAAAAATCTGTAGTTTGTCCCATCTATAAAAAGGGCGATCGACTCAATTGCTGCAATTACCGCGGGATTACGCTGATCAACGCCGCCTATAAGGTACTCTCCCAGATTTTGCTACTTCGTCTATCCCCAATAGCTTTATGGAGGCCCGCGACATTTCAGGGCAGCATCCGATACAGTCGAGCGCGAACGGCTATGACAGATAATGCACAAGCACAATTTTCTAATCCCTTCGAATCACGCAGAGGATTGCGGAAAGGAGATGGATTGTCCTGCATGTTATTTAATATGACTGTTGAAGGTGTGACCCGGTAAGCGGACATCGAAACGAGGGGAACGATCTTCAGCAAAATTTTAGCCTTCGCAGACCTCGACACCTCCCACGGACAGTAACTATTGACGACGATGAGCTGACGGTGTATAAAAGGCTAATGAAACCGGCAGTCCTCTGCGGAATTGAAATTGAGACTATAACTTTGCTTACAGCTTTCCCCTTTTTCGCGTGGGTCGTGCAACTTTGCTGTACTAAATTTTGCCAAATAACTTACACGAGTCGCTACTGCTACGACTGTTAGTGCTTTATAATCCTAACGCCGTGACCTTGCTCACGGAGGACAAATGCAGCGTTGCTATGTTCGAGCGGAAGGTGCTGCGGATAGTGTTCGGCGCAAAGCAAACTGAAAACGAAGAATAATGAGGACGTATGACTGTCGATCTACGGAAGGTCTTGCTTGAGTAGCATTCCATAGTAAACCTGGCAAGAATCGGGAGTCTACGGTGAACCAGATGACAGTGCAGTGAAAACGAAACTTTGCAACAATCCTTCAACGGCAGCAACAACAGAGGGGCACAGTGTGCGAGGTAGCCCGACCAGGTCGAAAAAAGCTTGGGACTTCTAAGACACCTGGAAAATTGGCGATGAGTAGCATCGAGATTAGCTATACAAAGGTACATACTTAAGAACGAATGCCCCACCGGTATACCGGTATTACCATGCAACAAATGTATAAGTACAGTGACATTTACCTGATTGTAGAGTATCACGTTATCACCCTTTCGTAACGACAGTTCACGTTCTGAGCGTGCATTAAAGTCAAACTGTACAATTGCTTCGAATGTGTCTGATTCATCCTCCGATGGGTAAACTTCAGAGTCCGGATCCTCTGATACCTGTTCCGTGGGAGAGTCGCCAACATCACTGTTGCAAACATAAATAAAAAGGTTAGCAACCGACGCTTGATCTAATAACCACATTTGACTTACATATCCTCGAACGGTTCGGATGAGATAAATTTTTCATACTGCATGCCTCCGAGATCCTTGGGGAATAGTTCCGCGTGATAGACGATAATATTTTTGATCAGTTCGTTGACCTGATTCTGGTACTGCACCTGGTCCTTGTCTTCTGGTGCCGGCATGAGCGTGGGTCCAAAACAGATAGCCAAATTGTATGCGTCCATCATATTTTCGTCTGAATATTCCGATAAACTGTAACCAATCACTTACACGTGAGTACAACAATTCTACTATAAACATTGAATTTACTTACTGGTTTAAAAACGCGAACAAATATCTTATCACGATGACAACCGATTTAGGCAAACTCTGAAAGAATTTCCTAATGCCCAGCACGATTTCATGCTTCGATTCTAGCTCTGAAATGATAAACCAAAGTCTCAGTGTACAAAACCACTCTTTAGTTGAGGAAACAAATCAACATACGTGCCAGCGAAACGAAGTGATCGAAGTAAATCAACGGGAACAGTGGTTCTCGAAGCTCCCGCAGATATAGCTTCAACACCCCGGCCACCGAATTGATGTCCGAGGCATCAGTAGTGTCGGCCAACGGATCGTCGCCCCGTTCGAAGCCTTCCTTAAAGTTACTTATTTCTACTTGAGATCCAGACACTCGGAAGATACCCTGATGATGCAGCCCTGCGATAACGATATAAAACAAAAAAAAACGGTAACTAAATAACGTCAAGTTATACCATGATTAGAAATCTACCGTATAAGTTAATAACCCGAATGCAGCTTCGCAGGATAAGTGGAATTTCCTCAGCGGTAGTTTCCAGGTACTCCTCCAGTGAACCACCGAACAGCTTTGGCCGGCCGGATTTGTTCATACGACCGATTCGCTTTCGCTTTGGTACGTTGGATTTGGTGAGTGTGTCCGCCTTTACGACTGAGTCCTTGGTCAGTGCACTGCGCAAGAATTCTGCCTTAGAGTCAAGCCTTGCTATTCGTGATGTAGCGAGTATGTATTCGCGAATTTTCTGTAATGGAAAAAAAAATTGAAAATTGCCGCAAAAGCTTTTTTTGTTGAAGTGAATCCTACCGTTATATAAAATTCTTCGATCTCATTCTTGTCCGATCTTAGTTTGAGCGCCGTATTTTCCGGTTTCGGAAAACCAGCCGCTCCCTCGCCAAACGCAACACTACAATCGTAGTCCTTGGTGTTTAGAATTTCCAGCAGATTAATTTCTGCCGTTTCTAGCGTCTTCCAAATTTCCTCCGATTCCATTCGAAGGTTATTGACCCTCTGTTCGAGTTGGAACAGGCGAGATTCCATCTCCTGATGTAATGCTTTCTGCAGTTCCGGCTCAATGTCTTCTTCCTGACCCTGAAATTCGAGCCGTTTCGGAATCATGAAAGCTGCACTGTGCTGCTCAAGGAACTTTTGCTTGTCAGCCCGACTGTCCATCGAGTTTATTATGTGCGATAGGGTGTCCGTATTGTTCAGAACTGCCCGGCAGCGGCCCTGATCGGCAGAAACGTGCATCAGCAGCGCCCGCGAGACTACTGAGTGGAATCCGAGATCCATGCACTGAAATCGTTTCAAAAAAATTTGTTTTACTAACGTAATAGACTAATATATGAGAAGAATACTTACATCGATTAAATCGCTCAGATCCTCGACGAAATATTTGTGAATAGTGGTGTTGGAAGCCTCCAGACACAGCTGGTACTCATTTTTCGCCTTCAGGGCCTTCAGTCTTGCATCGGTGTATTTGTTCTTGCGCTTCAGTACCTCCTTCTCGATCAGTCGGTACTTTTTACTTCGTTCTAGCTTTTCTTTGGGCACACTTTGCTGCAGCTTCATGCGTTGATTTTCGGCCGCTCGAAGTTTCTTTTCGGCCTCCTTGGCCTCGGTTTGGTAAGTGTGATAGGTTTTCATGTTGGTGTGTAGCTCCTGCAGGATTCGCAAGATCTCGACGTGCGTCTCGAAGCCTATCTCGCGGCACTAGAGTAACGAGTAAAGATAGATATAATGATCATTTGATCGTTTGTTTGGAGGACAATTACAAACCTTTCTGTATATCCGTTGCACATCATCCCAAACGGATTGCAACCGTGCCACTAGGTGTACTGAGTAAATTTCGGAAAGTGCAGCATGATCCCTGGACAAGGATTTGGTCTGATTCACTAGCTGTTGCCAGCATGAGTACGACGAGAACATTGGCCACTGTTCGCGTCTGAAATGGAAAGCAATAGGTCAGAATTGGTATTGAGTATGTGATTGCATCTAATGTCATGCTGAACTACTGCACCATAATATGCACTCACTTTTGTCGCTGTTCCTTGTGTCGTAACTGTAAGCTCTTGGCCAGCTTATCGAGACTCTTGCTGTAGTCCAACTCTACCTCTCCGCGCCGCCGGAAGAAGTCTTGCAATTCCTGAATCAGCGAGATCTGTGATTCCATGCGTACGTCGAGAAACTTGAGCTGTTCGTTCAGCTGTTGTCGGATGTCTATTAGAAAGATAAAGCAAACAGAAAAAAACAGATATTTTAATTAAGTAGCTCAGGTGCTTCAAGACAACAATGTTGAAATGGTAAATGTTAAATACCGATCTAGAAAAAATACACAATTAGCTATTAACTTGATACAGACCGACTTCAAAAGTCAACAGAATCCCCGACTCATGAGCTAATTTTCCCAGGCACACATAATCAAGATCAGATTACTGTAGCTTCAGCCAACGGAACGGAACGGTAACATCGTCCGCATTGTGAAACGAGACGAACTGATGAAGTAACATGAGTCGAACTTTACCACATGCGTTGGTGCTGAAGGTGAAGAACTGAGGGTGGATGCGAGAAAAAATCGAAACGGTAGATATTAATTTACATACATATGTAGACTCGCTGCATTTCAATAACCTCCTTTCCTCCTTTTGTTCCCTTTGCTTCATTCCATGACGCAGTCGGATGCGTTCGATTGACGTTTGACTCTGTAAGTCAACAGTTATTGTGACGAGCACGGTGGAATGGCCATCAACTGTTGCTCGAACTGTGCAACCAAAATGTACCAAGACCGTCTGCGAGACCCATGCCGATTATAGAATAAGGAGAAAGACTAGTCTAATTTCTTAGTGTTTAATTACTTGTAAGAATGGTACCCTGATTGTTATTCTGATTGAATGCGAATACCGATAATCTGCATGGTATTCAATTTCATCAAGAAAATTCATTGCACAATTCCTCCAATGGATTTGTTAACACTGTTATTTCAGTACCTATACCTATAAAAATGGACTTCTGTCTGTCTGTCTGTCCGTATGTTCCTTATAGAATCGAAATCAACTAAACCGATCGGAGTGAAAATTTGCATGTAAGAGTTTTTGGTGCCAGGGAAGGTTCTTATGCTGGTTAGAGATCCCTCACCCCACTAAGAGGGGGGGCTCCCATACAAATCTATACCTATAAAAGTGGATTTCTGTCTGTCTGCTCGTATGTTCCTTATAGAATCGAAAACTACTGAACCGATCGGCTTGAAAATTTGCATATAAGGGTTTTTGGGGCCAGGAAAGGTTCTTATGATGGTTAGAGACCCCTCCCGCCACTAAGAGGGGGGGGGGGGCGATACAAATGAAACACAAATTTCTGTATAACTCGAGAACTAATCAAGCAAATAGAACAAAATTTGAAATGTGGGTGTTTTTGGAGAATTTTTTCTATGGTGAATTGAGACCCCTCTCTCCTTTAAGAGGGGGCTTCCATTCAAATGAAATACAAATGCTGATGATTATAGAAACCTTCAAAGACGTTGTATTAGAGATATGGTTTGATAATGATTGGTGCCAAACGCAAGAAAAACTTGATTTAAGACTTGAAACTTTTTCAAGCGATTGCGTTGAGAATGATTCAAGAATTAGGAGTTTACAGCAGTCCCCCAAATAACGCGTGATGGTGGTGGTGTACGCCCATGGCGATTTCTTAGTTGTCTATTAACCAATAAAGTTGATTTTTGGTACATTGTTAGTATGTGGTACAACCTAGTTATCTACCAAAAATCAACTTTATTGGTTAATGGATCGCTGAGATATCGCGATGGGCGTACAGCACCACCCATCGCGTTATACGGGAGATTCCTGTACTTTCCTTATATAAGGCACGTTGAGCATCCTTTTTCCATCAGTGAACAACTGCTTCAGCGACAAAACAGAAAGGGTTTTCTTCAACGCAATGTATGGTGAAAAATAGATTCATTACAACAACTTAAGGAAATAAAAATCGTGGGGACTGCTCGTTCATGCTTGTGCGTCGTAGACTGGACCGAATAGTCACGCTGCAAGGATTATACAGTGCATTAGTCGGAACCAGGCCAAAAGCAAAGCCTTGGGATCTACACGTTTTCAAGACTTGACCCTTATTTATCGTCTGACTTTACAGTCAGTTATTTGAGTACAGGAAAATTACGAGGCTAGCGCAACGATCCTATTGACTCTAGCACCGCCCAGCCGAGTTCGAACATGCGACGACTGGCTTGTTAGTCCAGCATCGTACCTCGAAACTAACTGGGCGGTAGCGACCAGGTCGTTGTTATTTATTATGGACTGCTGAACGAAACTCTCACTGGGGAACGGTTTCGAAGTCAATTGAGGCGATGGAGTCTAGCATTGCGCATGAAATCGGCACAACACAAGCCTGCAAAAGTGATTCTACAGCATGACAATGCTCGGCTATACCTAGGCTATGCTTGGTATACCCGCTAAAATCACACAACATGAAGCAAAGCAAAGCCTAGGTGCTGCATTTTATTTGACAGACCCTTCCCCACTTTAGGAAGGGAATTATGACCCGTCTCCCCTTTAAGAGGAGGGGCTTCCATACAAATGAAATACAAATTTCCTTTTAACTCGAGAGCTAATCAAGCAAATGGAACCAAATTTGGTATGTGGGGGTTTCAGGAGGCAGACATTTTTTTCTCTGGTGAATTAGAACCCTTCTTCCCTTTAGGAGGGGGGGGGGGCTCCCATGCAAATGAAAAACAAATTTCCTCATAACTCGAGAAGTAGTCAAACAAATGGAAGCAAATTTAATATGTGGGGGTTTAAAGAGGCAGAAATTTTTTTATGGTGAATTAGGACCCCTCACCCCTTTAAAAGAGGGGGCTCCCATAAAAATGACATTCAAATTTCCTCGTAACTTGAAAACTAATCAAGCAAATGGAACCAAATTTGGCATGTGAGGGTTTTAGAAGGCAGGATTTGTTTTATGGTGTACTGAGACCTTTCCCTCCTCTAAGAGGGGGGGCTCCCATACAAATGAAATACAAATTTCCTCATATCTCGAGAACTAATCAAGCAAATGGAACCAAATTTGGTACGAGGGAGTTTTTGGAGGCATGAATTTATTTTATGATTTTAGACTTACATAAAACATTAGTCAATAACAAGACCATCAAAAACTGTCTATAGTAACACTAGATGATTCAGGGCGGGACGGGCGCATGCCGCGAGTGTTGCCGGCGACCTACCGTCGGAAGCGCTGGCCACTGTGGGGGGCAGCCGCCCCCCCAAAAATCACCACTGTCTAGGTTTATTTGTTTTCCTAGGTATACTGACTTCTACTACTTTCCTTCATTTGGGTCCGAACGAGCGACAGCGAGTCCCTGCGATATGATACGTTCCGCAAAAAGATTTTCCGTGAAATGGTACATTCCGCGTAAGGTTTTTCACGATATGGTATTCGGCGAAATGTAATACAATCACAGCGAATATTGCTACCCGTTTTATTTTATCTGGCTAAGTTCCCCTATTACTTATTATTTTCTACTTTACTGTGCGGAAAAATTGCAGTTTTATATAATAAACTACTTTAGGTTGAACTTCTCAGAAACTTGCAAAACTCGAGATTGTGACAAAGGTCATCCGAGATTCACGGTTTATATACAACACAGTATAATTTGTAGCAATACGAAGTTTGGCCGGTCAGCTAGTACATACATAAAAAAGCAAGGAGTCAAATGACCCCTTCACGGTATGTTCAGTGTTAAACTTGCTCTGAGATTTGTGCATAGCCTGATTCTTATGCTTGTCCTAAGACTTGTACTTGGTCTAAGACTTATGTTTAGCCTGAGCCTTGTGCTTGGCCTGATACTCGTGGTTGGCCTGAGACTTTTATAGAGCTAGGGCTACTAGTGCTACCAATACCAGGGCTAGAGCTAGGACTATGACTTGGGCTTAAACTTGGTCTAAGATTTGTGCATAGCCTGATTCTTGTGCTTGGTCTGAGGCTTGTTATTGGCCTAAGATTTGCGCTTGACTTGAGGCTTGTGCTTGACCGGAGTACTTTTCAACCAATTTTGCTCTCTAGAACCAGAAGGAGGAGACTTGTTATAATTTTCACTTAGACAAGAGGCTTCATTCGCACTCCGAGAAAATACCATTACTTACACTGGCAAAGATTTCATAGTTAGTAAATACAGAATTCAGAATGCATAATTCATTCGAACCCACTCCCACTCGCTTATCAAGGCAGACTCGGTAACTTTGTGGCTATAGGGCTCCGCATTTGCTCGCACGAAATCCGTCAGTAGTGTTTTGCACTAATATTTTTGAATTACCCTTTGTCTTTATATTTGACCTCGTGTGCATTCGGCTTTGCGTTCATTAGTTCTCTTGTCCATGTATGCCTAGTATTCATAAAATCTAGCGATTCAAGGATTTTCACGGTTTTGTCACGCCAACCCGGGTCTTAATTCTTTTGTCAATTTGGTAATCGTGAAGTGTGCAATAAAATCTCAAATTGTTGCCTGGAACACATCTGTAGGTGGAGACAAAATAGGCTTTTCCACTGTAAAAATTTGCAATTTTTCGGAGCTATTGCCTAGTTTTATCAGAGATATTGCACCTAGTAAGCGGAGGGTTATGGCGAGTTGGCAGATTTTCTTTTTTAATCAAAGTGCTTTTGAAAAAGTGAAACAAAATGTAATTATTTTACCTGTTAAAATCTATTATTCAATCATTGAAGAATCGTTGCTTTCCCCTGTTAAATTTA
This sequence comes from Sabethes cyaneus, assembly GCF_943734655.1. Lineage (NCBI taxonomy): Eukaryota > Metazoa > Arthropoda > Insecta > Diptera > Culicidae > Sabethes > Sabethes cyaneus. Next base: position 68,203,608 of record NC_071354.1, read on the forward strand.
GTTGGTTGATTTTCAATGCCTCAATATTGTATAAAAGAAGTTAGCAATCAATTAACAAGTTAGTAGATAACTTGGACACAGTACATAAATATTTTCATAGTCTCACATATCATTACCGATCCAATTGATGATTTTACAATCCGAACGAACTGCTAGAGAAAGTATCGACATTTCAAAATATTTACTATTGAGAAATCAGCTTTGTTTACTATTTTGAGTTGTTGTGAGGCTTTACCATTGAAAGCTGAATTTCAAAACAAAAAGAATTTAGTAAATAAAGATACCACCAAGGCACCGTATTGAGCGTTGTTTCGATGAAACTTGGTAGTTGATTTCTCGAGCAGAATATTCTATATTTTTTATAGATCGATTGATTTTTTTTCAATCCCATATACAAACGGGAATCACTGGTTAGGTTTGTCGTTTGTTAGAACGTGATCGTTAAGCTTGTGATTGTGATTTTAGTCCGATTTTAGTTGTCAGATTGACATTCAAAGTTGTGTCTGGTTGCTTGTTGGTATATATGCATGTTAATTGACAAGAATTTAGTTAATTCGAAATGAAATTTCGCGAGTTTATTTCTTTGGGAACATTTATCGAACATACTATGAAGATAAACAGCAATTGAAATCAGCCAAAAAACGACATAAGTTAAAGCCATTGCAATTATTGATCACTAGCAGGGAAGACCTCTGATTTTCGTCCTTTTATTCTGCCGAAATGGACGGCATGAACATGGAAGTACGTTTAATTGATTGTAAACAATAAACTTTAGACTACGACCACGTCGAGTTTGATTTTAATTAAAAGCTAGGTAAACCACGCACAAGTTCATTGTTGACACTCATTGCCCAACGCTGATGAGATTCATTAGATTTTGACCGTCAAAGGTGACAACTCACAGTGCTCATCATGTGTCGCAACGACTCAATATATCGCGCGCCATATAATCTTCACAACTGCCACAACAAACACATCGTAAATATGTTGCCACCTATCGTAAAGCTACCTAATTACCACGTTTCTACCTCACATAAAACTCGCACTCATCAGCATTAGGTGTAACGGATGGCCGGCGTATGTGCGACGGAAAGGTGCACGATGTTGTCGACAAGCGGAATTGCAATCAACAAGCGTTTTAAACGTCGCATCCAGTTCGTTCGTTCATTCGTTGGACACCATAAACAAAGAACGTTGATTCGTAGTTGTTCGTAGAGCAACCGCGGTTATGCAAATTCCGCATCAATAACCCAATTTCATTGGTCCACTCTGTTGTCCACTTGGACACCGTATTAAATCATAAAATGTCACCAATTGCTTTGTGTCCCAGCTTGTGCATGCTTTTCTAGGTGGCCAACCCATTCACAGCCGATCCGACCCGCGCCGTGTGGACCTTACATAACCTTCAGATCATAATGGCGAAATGATAAATCAGTTGCTGCTGCAGCCCGCACGCGAAGAACAATGCAGATGGAGCGCGGAGGACAAAGCATGGCACAGCAATATGTTTTGCCCTGGCGGTAAAAGGTTGACGCACCCGCATAATCATTTCGGGTAGGCTTCCAGCTGCTGTTCCGTGTCGTGTCGTGTCGTGCTGTGAACCTCTCGAAAACGGTCATTCGTGAGCCATCGCATTTTCTCAGCCTTGCTGCTGTCATCGTAGGCCGACGCCGCCACCGACCGACATGATAGTGACCATAAAGTAGTGAGCAAATCGGTGGTTATTGCTTTCTACCCTTTTGACAGCGTGGTGCTCGACGGTCGGTCGGTAGCTCGACACTATCAGTAAATGGTTTCGAAAGTCATTGGTCGTGATCTCTTGGCCGCTGCATGGTCGATATTTTACACACCTGCCGACACCACCATCATACCAATCCGGTGCCGGATACGTAAAAAAAACTAGATTGCATTACCACCGGTGGTTTTTCAGCCGGTTGATAAGTAATGAACATGGAAAGGCGTGACCAGTCTTCAGAAGGGCGGAGATGCGTTGCTTTTAATTACAGTAACGTGACCCGGTGTACCTGACACCACTGAAAAAAATATGTCTAGATCAGGACAAAATTTGTTGGTAGTGACCGATGTGTTTCGTTAGTTCCTAATCCATTTGAAAACTCATTATTGTAAATTCGTAGATCTTTTAAAATGTTTATAGGTATTTCCGTGTCCTGGAAAGCTGGAAATTAGAAGCAAAAAATTAATAAATTTGGCTACCTAATGGAAGACTTCATAATGAAATTGCACCGCACGGCCCGCATGTACGTACTGCCCTTCATCATAGAACAAGTTTATTTCAGCAGGAAATATACGTTTAATGTCGTAATCCGACGCTCATAAAAAGCTATTTCCACCGCGATGTTGAGCATTCAATTTAATCAGTAAGAACGCGTGTGGGTCTTTTGGAATATTGACTGTAAGTCGTAAGATTTTGTTTATTCGACATCAGAGGAGGGTCACTTGATATGACGTGATACTTTATGTAACTGTGAATTTCATAGTCCTTCCAGGAAGAGCGGTTTATCAAATGATTCACAAACGGCAGATAAAGTATTATTATTTATTTTTAGGAAACCCACTAAACGGTTCGTGTACGGCCGCTTTGTAGCAGGACCAGTAATGAGCTAATTTACGTAACTTAGTCACTGCTTTGAATTGGTTACTCATAAAGCTGCTTTTTTCTGTGAATAATCACTTCACAGCATAATCATATTTCCGTTCATAAATTAATGTTAATTTCAAATGAGAGTTATCTAAAATGCGAATACCGGCAGAGACTTATAAACACAGCCGAGAAACGCTGGCAACGGCTCTACACTGCGTGACTTCCAAGATTTGGGAGCAAGTAAAAGTACCGGAAAAATGGATGGAAGGAGTGGTTTAACGGTGGTCGGTTCGACTGCTGCAACTATCGCGGCATAACACTGGTAAACGCCGCCTACAAGGTACTCTCCCAGATCCTGTTACGCCGGCTGTCACCGATAGCACAGAGTTTCGGTGTGAATCACCAGGCGAGATTCATGAGGGCTCGTGCAACTACGGACCAAATTTTTACCATCCGATAGATCTTGCAGAAATGTTGGGAGTACAACATGCCCACGCATCACATCTTTATTGATTTCGAAGCAGCATACAATACAGTCGATCGAGACCAACTATGGCAGCTAACGCACGAACAAGGTTTTCCGGATAAACTGACGCGACTGATTAAAGCTACATTGGATCTCGTGATGTGTTTCATGCGCATCTTAGAGACACTTTCGAATTCCTTCGAGACGCGACGCAGGTTGAGACATGGTGATTACGTATCTTCCATGCTGTTCAACATCGCTCCTAAGGGGTGATCTGATGAGCGGGCATCGAAACGAGAGGCACGATTTTCAGCAACAAACATAGCCAACTCCTAGGCTTTGCAAATATCATAGCCTAGAACTTTGCGACGGCGAAGGCAATCTATGCAAGACTGAAAACGGAGTCCAAAATTTACTCCCATGCCGCCAAAAGGCGAGGATTAAACTTCTCGGTCGGTGGTTTGACTGCAATAGACGAAGGATGAGGTACAGTTTGTTGGTTCGTTGGTTTTTTATTTGTTAACGGATACTTTAAATCACAAGATTCATTCGTCTTCGAGACACAATTTATGTCTAAAAATAAATCAGCTCGCTAGTGATGGTGGAGTTTGAAGTCCGTCGCACGCTTAATAAGGAGGTTGTGGAGTCTCCTTTTTATCTAGTCCGCTGTGGTTCAAAGATTCACCAATTTCGGCGATTCACAGGGCCTGGGAGGAGAAGTGGGTTCAAATCCGGTTATAATTGGTTCCGATTACAGCTTGTTTCGATTTGCGGATCCTCTAGCTTGGGCAAAGAGGAACTTCTTAAGCGATGCTTTAATGACCCTCCCATTCTGTTTGGATACTATCAACATCTTTGTTTCATTACTTTCTTCTACCGTCCCCTTCATCGATTGTAAAAAACTACCGTAGTAACCAATTCAAATTAATGAGCAATTTTTTAATTTTTATAAGGCTTCACCCAATCACGTTCAAATTTCTTACAAAAAACTGATTAAGGGGGCATAGTACTTTTTCAACTTAAACAAATTGAAATTTTTTTTATTGATTATTTCGAAAGATTAACATTTTGACCATATGTGTTTCAAGTCATTTCAATGAATTCCAAAAATTGACAAAGTTACAGCTGTTTGTACCGCGCATGTCTGGAGCGATTACACGGCGAATAAAAAGTTCAATGTCGTTTTTCTCGAAACCAGGTTTTAAAAGTCGGTACCATAAATATCTCAAGAACGGCTCAAGCAATTCTCATGATTCTTTTTTTGTTTTAAAGCCAACAAAATTATCTAGTGTTTGACCCATCCTTTTTTTGATATTACTATTTTTGTATTTTTTAGAAATGTTTAAAGTCAATTTTTTCGTCTAAAAACCTTACTTTTATGTTTGAATGTCCGCCATTTTGTTATGCGTTCGAATTTCAAAAAAAGGATGGGTCAAACACGAGATAATTTAATATACTTTCATGTCGTTTTGGTATTTTTCAATTTGGATAAGACCCCCAGCGCCAATCCATGGTACCGCAAATCATGTTTTTTTCGAATGATCATGTTCAAGGAGCCGTAGGGGAGAGGGGAAGAGGTTCACATATGCAAACAAAATTGTAAACATTAGTATAAAGTGCAATGTTTGGAATGCAAAAAACCCGAATCGATTCGCTTTTCGCGTTATCGAGAATAAAATATTTGAAATTAGGCAAAAAACATGGTGTAAAAAGTACTATGCCCCCTTAAATGGCTTAAGTGGCACTTATCAGATGGATGTGGAAAGAAAACCATAGTTCATGCTGATTCCGAGTATGATCCTTGCCATTTTAAAGAGTATTTAAGTAATTATGCAAACTGATTGCTGAAAGTTCAATGAGTTACACTTGTCAGCAAAGCAGTCCTGCACTTCCACCGATTTTGCTTATTTAACTGTAACACCTCAGACAAGCAAAATTCGAAAATATTATGTATGAAGCAATTATAGAGCTAACTGTTATTCATAAGATTGCTGAACTAAGTATTGTTCTATCTTAGGTATTCAAGGGGGGGAGCTCCGTAGCCGCAAGGTTACCGAGTCTGCTTTGACAAGCGAGTGGTCATGGGTTCGAATCTTAGTAGGATCAAGCCATTCGATATCAAGTGACTTTAGCATGGGTTTATTCTCAGGCCCCTCATTACCCTTCCTTCATGCTGATTTCTATATGACCCCCATAAAAGCACTCTTGACAGTGCAAAAAGTCACTCTTATAGTTAAAATGTACTGGACAAGCCTCGCCAGGGATTGCTGTAATTGGAGACTGTACTGGCATTGAGGAGCAAGGTGGGTAAAGTAGATCTAGCATTGAAGGAAGGATAAACCCCACTACAGGCAAGCACGCCTGAAATTTAATAAGTATATCGCTCATTCAATAGCGATTATAGCAGAAAAATGAAGTGCATGTTATACGGTAAACACCCGGTCACAATAGATCAACGGTACTGGTCGCAGTGATGAGTCCATACAGGAAAAAAGGTATTTACGGCGTACTCCCAGTTCACACCGGGGGGTGAGCGGTAAACGTCTAGAAAAACGTCTGTTTTAGTGATTAATTTAACATTAATTAAACATGGTTTTGGAGTTGTACTAAAGGCAGATTCTGCATCGTAATCAATCACAGCAACGTTACGTACATTACGTACGTTACGTTACATTGTTACGTATGGACTTGGTGGTGGTGGGGCCACACTATACTCACCAGCTTTTACAGGGTCGTTTCACGGGGTCTCCGGGAGATTTTTCTTGGGCAAGCTTTCCTACCCTTTTGTACATCTGTGGTCACTGAGCGTGCGCGAAGCATACTTTTAAACATAAATTAGAGAACAAATAAACCTAATGGGCTTTCATGTAATTTTGGTGCCACACAAAACAGCTAAATTAGGCAGACCATACATTTCCATTTTTATTTCTTTTAACGGTAGGGGAAGGGGGGAGTAGAATCACATGCAAAAGCTAACTTGTTATCACAAAGTAGATCACAACATGAAGAAAAAATATATAAAAATTGACTTTCAGCAAAAATGGAACATTCTGGAACTGAATTTTTAACCGTAATTCATGATCTTGTGTTGCCTAATGGGTCGGTTCAGTCATGATTTCATGGTATTTCAAACTTTATGATTTTATTGATGGAATCGAAATCGGATTTTTTTCCGTGCATAAACGGTGTTTGGACTTAGACAAAAGCTCCAATAGCCTGATTTATAGAATGAAGGTCATTTGATGTTGATGTGGTTAAAAATAATCAATTTACTACCGGAACGTGTGTGGTTTACGCGTGTTAGCTACCGCTACAGGGTGCCACGTCCTGTGTATCAGTTTAGTTTTTTCACTGAGTAATCTATTTGTTTGCACCGTTCAACTTAAGCAACGATTGCACAAAAATTCTTAAGCGCTGTACTTGACGAATACAGTGGGATTTCGAATTTGGCATGGTTCGATTTTGCCATGCCTCAATTTTGGCAACAAAAATATTTCACTTCCAAATATATGCTTAAATATCAGTCAGTTTCTGTGAACAAACACACTGCCCTCAGTGTGTTTGTTCATGGAAAAAAGTTTGCGGTCATATAATGTTTCGAACAATAATATTTTTATTGCCGTAGGACTACGTCTTACCGCAGCTTGCCAAAAACTTATTTGCACCGGACGGATAGCTCTTGATGGGCATAAAATGGTTGTAATCGTTGATTAATAATATTTAGTCAATATCTAACGGATTTACAATCAATTTTGACGTAGGACTACGTCTTTGTTTACTATACTGGGACTGGGTAGCACTTTGTGAAAACGAAAATAGAAGTGTAACGTTTGAATGAAAGATTTCAAATGCTAATAAACCACTGAACGAAACTGAACAATTGATATGTCGTTGGATAGATAAAATGATCAGCAATTTTATGGATAAGAGAACAATTTTATGGAGGGTGTAAAAGGGGGGGGGGAGCTCCTATACAAATGAAACACAAATTTCCTCAAAACTCGAGAGCTAATCAAGCAAATGGAACCAAATTTAGCATGTGGGGGTTTTAGAAGGTAGGATTTTTTTCCATGGTGTGCTGAGACCCCTTGCTCTTCTAAGAGGGAGGGGGGCTCCCATACAAATAATATACAAATTTCCTCATAACTTAAGAATTATTCAAGCAAATGGGGGTTTTTGGAGGTAAGATTTTTTTCTATGGTGTACTGAGACCCCTTACCCTTCTAAGAGGGGGGGCTCCCATACAAATGAAATACAAATTTCCTCATAAATCTCGAACTAAGCAAGCAAATGGAACCAAATTTGGCATGTGGGGGTTTTTGGAGGCAAATTTTTTTTTCTGCGGTGAATTGAAACCCGCACGCTCTTGAGGAAGGAGTGTGGGGGGGGGGCTCCCATACAAATAATATACGAATTTCCTCATAACTCGAGAATTAATCAAGCAAAAAGGAACCGAATTTGGCATGTGGGGGTTTTAGAAGGCAGGTATTTTTTCTATGGTATACTGAGACCCATCCGTCTTTTAACAGGAGGGTTCCTATACAAATGAAATACAAATTTCCTACAAATACATGACTCGAGAACTAATTAAGCAAATGGAACCAAATTCGACATGTGGGCAAGTGGTCGGTCACTCGGCACAACCGTTTTTATGTTAGGCGAGTTGAGATGAGCCGAACTGTGGCGATGCTGTACCGAAAGTGTCGAACTGCAAGATTTGTTAAATTCGTCAGATCTGGCAACCGTGCGAGAAGATTTTGGCAACTGGCAGTGCTCCCGTTTCATATGTAAAATTAAATCGGAGGTGTGCCGCTTGATATCTCTGGAGTGCTGCGGCACAATGTGCTGAGTGTCCGACCGCTTGTATGTGTGGATTTTTGGAGGCAATTAAACAATGGCACTGGCAGATTCTTATAAACATACATATGCCAAAAATGCAGGTTACATTACTCTTTGATCTAATAATCTGATATAGTCCTACGTCACCCTTTCGTACAACCCTTAGGGCTGTATACCTTGTAGTTTTTTCATATCAAAAATGGTCTCGATTTTGGCACGGTTTCGATTTTGGCAACATTGGCGACATGCATTTGTTGCCAAATTCGAAATCCTACTGTACTAGGCATACGGACATCAGAATGGGCACAAAGCTGAAGTGAGAGTTGAGAAGCAAGAAGTCAATGAGCAGCGAGAAATGACAAGAGAGAAGTGAGAAATGAGTAGTAAGAAGTAAGAATTCTTATTTAACAATTTAACAATAATACCCTAATTTTGAGTTGATAATAAGAAAACAAAAATGCTGAAAATTTGCATTTTGAAAATGTCTTGTGGGATTTAATCCTTGTCTTCGACAAAGTTGTAAGACGTTTAAAAAAAAAGTGCAGCAGATAGTTTGTTAACTTTAACGAAATTTTTAGCACAAGTGTTTGACAACCAATGCGGTAGACTATAAAAACAAAAAACTTGGCTACCCAAGAGTATTATTATTTTGCATCAAATCAAAAGATCACTCCTCGACAATATAATGAAAACGGATTCATTCACAAATTATTCCATCTTATTCTTCTGACACAGCGAAAGCCGCCTTTTCTGGCATTTCGATCAGACAGAAGACATACTCTTTTTGCCCACATAAGAACACACCGGAATACCGGAGTGTTCGCACAAACAGCAGCAGCTGATTGTCGAGTGGATGGCGCGCTGAATGGCCCCACTAGAGCGGTTACCCCTTTGAATTTTGAACAGTCTTTCGCGTAAACGCACAACAACACAAAACCTACTCACATTTTAACCGCTAAGAAGAACAAACAAAAACGCCATCAAGTCGCGTGCTGTTTTGTTTGCGATGAGGATGGAGCAGCTGTTGACGTTTTTATGTTTGAAGCTGAAGCTTCGGTCTACAACCGAACCGAAATGCGCGGGAGGCAGAGGCCACGTTTAGAAATCTGAATGAAGAACGTTGCACGATTCTTTAATGCTCCTTCTAGTACCCACTGGCACTGCGCTGGTGGGATTGGCGGTTTGCATGAAGAAAATAAAGGAGCGTCAATGGGTTTTCCGGACTATCAAAAACCCTCCGATAGAAGAGCGGAAATCATCGTCGTGTCTTTGAACTCGCTGAGCCGAATAGGCACTGCTAACGATGTTCATTTACATCATGACCTGGGGAGTATGCTTCCAGCTCCTAGGCTGTGTATCCTGCAGACATAGCGATGGTAATTGAATCCGTGGTTTTGAACTGAAGTCAGAGTTCGTTCGGTGCAATTATTATTTCTCCCAAGTGCGCACGGAATGAAATAGCTGGCGTAATGGCCATTAAGGGCCCATTAGCCGGTATTAAAAGGTTCAGACCGATTTACTTCAAAATACATTTGTTCCGATTAGGGTGTAAATTTGAAATTTATAAACCCCTCCGATAGAGAAGGTATGCTGTGGTCTGGTGAAGCTCTAACCATTAGTGTAAACATAATTCAATTGTATAATATGAGCTAGCCATGCTAAATGCAGTAACGGTAATAAGACAAACAAGCTCATAATTAATAAATCGAACGAAGCTTCATTAGAATTTGCAAACGACCGCACCATTTCAGGCAACCAACGCCGCCCGGGAGCAGACAGACTTCGTAGAATTCTGTCCCGTCATCGACCCAATCAGTTTGAAACCAGCGGGTGTTTCTTCGTGGCCTCCGTTGATCGGTTGTCCATTGAGGTACATCGACGTGACTACAATTTATCATATGAAATTGCATAAATTATATTCATTATCTCCATGTCTACGCTACGTTCCAGTCGCGGCAGCCGCCAACCGGGAATGTGCGATAATCGTGCAGAACGCTAATATTTCATTCGCCGTCAAAGGCCGGAGGAGCTCTCAATCAGGCAGCATGTTGATGGAAAAGTTAATCAAACCCGATAACTACCGGATAGAGGTTACACTATCAACTTTTCCATCTTTATTTGATCAAGGGCGGGGTGTTTACCAGACACACAGCAGCAACAGGACATCACTTGTTCTAGGGCCAAAGGTAGTAATTAGATTAAAACACTATTCCATCTATCAAACTTGACGGGGCACTCCCTTCCGGCGGATTCTTCACAGAAACGGCACCACTACTGCATGTCGTATGTGTGTATTCCTGCTGCCTACTAGGGTAGCTATGGTGAATATTCCTCCGAGAGCACCCTGACGAGCCATATTTGGCTCAAACTTACCCGGTAGAGAACGCACAAGATACGGCAGAGACGAACAAGGAGAGATGGGTGGTGTTGTTTACCCGATGTATGATAGCGGTTTCGGTTTAATTACAGCATGATGCATCGGAACCCTGATTGCATTAGAGCGCAGCAAAGAAGAAACTATCACCGAGATGGTCGGTTTCTATTGTTTAGCAGTAATTGGATGAATGATGAGTAACCAAACAAGTTTGAGTAGTGAAATGAGAAAGTAAATTTCGAAGAAATTTAGACTTTCTATGTAAATAGCTTGTTCTGCTTCAACTCCATTAATCACCCACGTATAATAACATTTGAAGGGGGCCGCAAATTTTGCATAAAGTCATTTGGTACAATGCTGTTTGGGATAACGCCATTTATAGACATGACCGAGAAACGCTGTCAGTGGCTCTACACCGGGTTATTTCCAAGATTTGGGACGAGGAAAAGCTGCCGGAGGAATGAATGGAAGGAGTTGTTTGTCTCATATACAAAAAGGGTGATCAGCTCGACTGCACCAACTATCGCGGCATAACGCTGGTAAACGCCGCCTACAAGGTAGGGTAATCAACGTATTTTGGGCCGCATCAGCAGCTGTACATAATTTGGACAATTGCAGCAAAACCAAATGGAAGTGTCCAAATTATATACAGCTGCTGTTGGGGTCCGAAATAGTTTGGTTACCCTACTCTCCCAGATCGTGTTACGTTGACTGTCACAATTTCGTAGAGAATTGCCTGTCGGGCTTAGTGGAGGCTCGCGTAACTACGGATCAAATTTTTATCATCCGACAGATGTTGCAGATATGTCGGGAGTACAACATGCCCACGCATCACATCTTAATTGACTTCAAAGCAGCACACGATACAGTCGATCGAGACCAGCTATGGTAGATAATTAATGACCACTGCTTTTCGGTAAAACTGACGCGACTGATCAGAGCTACATGGGATCGAGAGATGTGTTTCCTTCGCATCTCGGGGATACGTTCAGAGTACTTTCGAGACGCGGTAAGGGTGAGACAATATGACGGCTTATCCTGCATGCTTTTCAACATCGCTCTTGAGGGGTGTTTGGAAGAGCGGGCGTCGAAACGAGAAGTATGATGTTTACCAAAGGTAAACTTCTAAACTATGATAACCAGGAACTTTGCGATGACAGAGGCAATCTACGCTACACTGAAAGCCTACCGAAGGAGAATTGGAAGGGAGATTGGGTCAATAATAAATGCATCGACGGTCAAACACATGATACGAACGAGAACTGATGACTGCGACGAACTAGAAGTGGTAGAAGAGTTCGTGTATTTTGGATCACTGATGATCGTGGACAATGAAACTAATAAGGAGATTCAGCGGCGCATTAAAGAGAGAAATTGGGTCTACTTTGCCCTTCGCGAAACGCTGCGATCAAAAAGTATATGCCGCCGTACGAAGCTGACAAAGTTCAAACACATTATTAGACCTGTAGTTATTTATGGACTTGAAACAGAGACGCTGCTCACGGAGAACTTATGCGCCCTTGCCGTGTTCGAGCGGAAGGCAATGTTGCAAAACAAGCGAGAAGCAAATGCTGTATACACGAATAGAAATTTTATCTCCAAAATGAGCAAAATAACACATGATTTCGAGATTCTAGGTTATGTTTTATGAAAATACACCATGAACAATAATCATGGTATCACGAACGTCTTGCGGTACAACACAACACAAGATCATGAATTATTATTATCGCCATGGAATCATTAAGGTGACTACTTCAAATGAGTTTGGATAGCGGCTTGAAGGGGAACCCTTTAGAATCAAAATGAGTTTTCTAAACAAATTTACAGCAGGTGCAGATACGGTGGAAAGCCCGTTCGTGGGAGGAGGCATTCAGCGAAGGATGCAACTAGAAGCGCTAGTGTGATTGGCAAGGGCAGTGGTATGTCTGTTACGCCGGACACAGCGATAAACGGCCCAGCACTAATCAGGGCGAAGGAAAAGAATAGGGACGCACTACCTAAAGTGGTAGCAGCGTCACAGCAGCTCGATATAATCATCGAGTTCACGTCAGGTCGCGGCAATTTCTTCAAGGACCTGAAGCAGAGCTTTCTCATGCTTCAGAGAACCTTGTGTGCAGCGACCAAAACGCACAACGACTACGAAGCGCATGCAGGACAGGTGAAGAAGGGAACCGTGAAGGCGTTGAAGTCAGTACAGACGGATGCCTGCCCGTTGACGAGATGTCACAACGTGACCCAGGAGGCCTCGAAGAGCGCTACCAACAGCGGTAAGGTATCTGCCAAGTGTCTGAGACAATCCCTGGGGGATGACCCCACTGGTGGACCAAAAAACGTCTGATCGGTAAAAGTCCTTAGGTTAGCATGTTGGCGAAGCCAACCGATTCGATTAACCAGCGGATTAATCCTGCTTGAGGTTCTCGCAAAGCTCAAGCTCAACAATCTGGCCAACATCGGCACCATTAGTATCTTCAGTAGGAATGGTGCGGAGTCTATCATTGACGTGACATTCGGTAGTCTTGGTCTGATAGGAGACTGGAGTGTAGACAATGGCTACACCCGCAGTAACCATCGGGCGGTCTGCTATGGTGTTGGTCAGATAACGAGGCGGGTAGAGCCGACACTCCAACCAACTATTGCCGAAGCCGCGAACACCTCTGGGTGACCTCTCGTCATATAGGCCGATAGGCTCGATACTGCCGGCAAGATGCTGAAGAGCTTATCCTTAACAGACACGTACAGTACACTGAGGGTACAAGCGGTTGGTCAAGGAATTAATTCGGCTTCCGAAAAGGCAAATCTACGGTGGATGCCATCTTGTCTGTGACTAAGACAGCCGAGATGGCAATCCAGCGCAAGAGGATGAGTATCCGCTATCTCACGCTCGACGTGGGAAATCCGTTCATTATCGCTGGTTGGGACTCCATAGCCAACTCGCTTCTGAACGTCCAAGGACCGGTGTCGCTGTACAGGATTCTGGAAAATTATTTGCAGAATCGTGTGCTATGCCCGCCCAATTAGCTTCGGGATACGATGCTGGCCTAACAAGCCAGTCGTCGTACGTTCGAATCTCGACCTGGCGGTGCCGCTACAGAATTAATAGGATCTTTGCACTAGTAATTTTCTTGTACAGTGGACCCCCGTTCGTTTGAACGATTCCTCATGCAAACTAACGGGGTTACTTTTTAATTTGAACAACTGGTAACCCGGAATATGCTGAAACTTGTGTGAACTGGCCGCCCTGCTCTTTGTTATTGTTTTGGTGGTTTGTTTTAGTTGGCAGTTGCAAGTGCGAATATTGCATTTTCCGATCGGATTTCTATCTTAATCGTTAGGAAAACGAAATGTGAAACCGATCAAACACGCTAGGTCAGTACAAACAAATCGTATTTATGTGCATTGTCTGCATAAACAAATGATCTCATGTTGAGAATGACATTAGAACCATTTTTAATTTGCACGTCGTGTGAACCAACGGGGTTCAAATTAAAAAGTGTCCAGATTAAAAATGGTCAAACGAACGGGGTTCCACGGTACTCTAATAACCGGCTGCGAAGTCGATAAAGAAGGGTTAAGTTCTGAAGGATGTTTATACCCATGACTTTGCTTGCTACAACACGGAGGAGGGTCAGAAGTACGTTCCAATCACCGCAGGGGTTCCGCAAGATTCCATACTGAGCCTGGTGTTGTGGAACGTCATTTTTTCCATGTATGGAGTCATCACTGCGACCAGTTTAGTTGATCTATTGTGATATCGCCCGGGTGTTTGCTGTATGACCTGCACTGCAATTGTTTTTGCTATACTCGCTATTGAATGAGCGACATGCTTATTAAATTTTATGCGTGCTTGTGTGTATTGGGGTTTACCCTTCCTTCAAAGATTGGTCTACTTTACCCACTTATTCCTCGCTGCCAGAACTATCCCATAGTATAGCCGTCCCTGGCGAGGACTCGTTTGTACCTCTGACATAGGAGGGACATTTGCACTGTCAAGAGGCTTCAGAGGGTAAATATAGAATTCAGCATGAAGGAAGGCTAAATGAGGGGCCTGAGAATGAACCCATGTTAAAGTCATTTGACAAGGAATGGCTTGATTCTACTCAGATTCGAACCCACGACCACTCGCTTGTCAAAGCAGACTCGATAACCTTGCGACTACGGAGCTCCCCCCGCCCCCTGCGGAGGAACGTCATGTATGACGAGGTGTTGTTGCTACAGTTCCCAGTAGGGGTTGTGATTGTCGGCTTTGCGGACGACATCACCTTGGATGTCCACGGTGAATCTATCAGAGAGGTTGAGTTGACGGCCCACTCTATAAGCGTTGTTGAAGATTGGATGCACTCCAGGAAACTGGAGCTAGCGCATCATAAAACGGAGGATATCGTGGTGATCAACCACAAGTCGGTGCAACGAGCAAAGATCAGCGTCGGAGAGTGCACTATTTCGTCAACGCGGTCCTTAAGTATCCTGGGAGTCATGGTCAACGACAAGCTCAAGTTCGAGAGCCACGTCGACTATGCCTGCAAGAAAGCTTCCACAGCTATTTCGGCATTGTCTCGTACGATGTCTAATAGCTCTGCGGTATATGGCAGCAAGCGAAGGCCATTAGCCAATGTGGTTCAGTCCATACTTAGGTATGGCCGACCGGTGTGGTCATCGGCGTTACTAACCAAAAGCTACCTTGGTAAGCTGGAAAGTACCTATCGTCTCATGTGCTTGAGAGTGGCGAGTGCGTATCGCACAGTATCACATGACGCAATCTGCGTCTTAGCGGGTATGAAGCCTATTGGTATCATCATCAGCGAGGACGTAGAGTGCTTCAACCAACGTCGAACTAGAGGCCCAACGTCAACCAACGTCGAACTCGGCAGCTCGGCTTTATTTCGAAAATTGGACGAGATTTTAAGGAACCATACTGCTTGAAGGCTCTGTACTGTTCCCTGGTGAGACTTCTATTGGAAAACGCGTGTCCTTTCTGGACTCCATATCAACTAACCTGGAATTTACGAATTGAACGAGAGCAGAAGAGGTTCATTCGTCTTGCGTTACGTGATCTTTCCTGGCGAGATCCCGTGAACCTGCCTCCGTATCCTGATCGCTGTCGCCTTATTGGGCTTGATACCTTAGAACGCCGTAGGAAAATTCAGCAAGCCATGTTTATTGCCAAAATATTAAATGGAGAAATTGATTCAACGAACATTCTTTCAACGTTGAACTTCCGTGCTCCTCAGCGTTCGCTCCGCTCTGCTGGACTGCTACAACCTCTATCGCACCGTACAACTTTCGGATTCAATGAACCTCAGCGTCATTCGTGTCAGCGTGCATTCGAACGTTTTCCTTAGTGGAGCACATGTATGAATTCGGAGAACCATCGCACAAATTTTTCCAAAAGATTTCTAATTCTAGTATTTTATAAGTGACCTTGATTTTTTGTATTTAGTTTAAGTTAGTTACTCACTTGACAATTAATGTTTATTTATTATGTGGTATGTGACGTGAATTGTAATAATGTATTTTTGTAAAGATGATGGGGTTTTTATGCCTACGTGAGGATGGCCTCAGCTTGGCTTTTCCCCATCCAATCATTGCTCCATGGAGACCTATTAGGTCGGATGGATAGAAAATTAATAAATAAATAAATAAATACAGAGTACCGCAAGATCAGCCTCGATGATCACATGGTATCGACTTATCCCGGAAGTATCCGAGTGGGTCGACAGACGCTACGGTGAAGTCAACTTCCACCTGACACAGATTCTGTCAGGGCATGTTTTTTTGCTTTAAGGCTTTAGGCAGGATTAAGGCTGGAGACTCGAGTAGGGTTTTAGTGGGTCGGGATCCTCATGCCCCATTAGGGAGGGTCGGGATAGCCAACCCCACACTACCTGAACTGTCTACCCAGGTGTCTGATAGCACCATATCTTCCCAGGTGCTCAGCAGATTTCCCTACTCGTAAAAAAACACTCGCGAACGTACAGTCTCGTAGCATCTTTCTGCACAGCCCGTTCACGAGGCTAACAACTCGTGAGCAGCCAGCAGCCCGTGAGGGCTAACGGCACACTGGGATCGGTCGTCTTGCATGGAGTCAACTGTGCTTGAAATAGCTCTGTGCTGACGACGACATTTGCAATGAGTAGAGCCACCAAAGGTGTTCCCCAAAATGTGCCTCTCCATCAGAGAAAATATGACTGCCAGATTTCTGCCAGACATTTTTATTTTCGTTTGCGAAATTTTAGTAAAAATTTGTTGGCAACTATGCGGCAAAGGTTCTCCTATAACCATTTAACAATTAAAAGGCATTAAAAACTAGAGGGGCCATAACCAATCCTAGCTATGTGCATGGATTTTACCAATTTCTCACACTTCACACAGATGACACACTAATGAATTCCGATGCAAAGTTACAAATTTAAAGATTTACATCGATTGCCTTTAGTGTCGCATTAAAATCTTGCTGCGTTTGTCCGACTCCAAACGAATGTGAAGCATTTTTGCTATCATTTCTGTTATTGGTGCAGCTTTGAATGACCGTTGTATCAAGCAGAGCATTATAAAATACCTTAGGTCAAACGGCACCAAAGACGTCTATTTAAAGTAGACTCTCTGCATTTCAAAATTGAGGTTAAAACAGCATGCCCTCGTCCAGTGGTTGTTTTTGTTTGATAACAAATCAATAAATAATTCAAATGAAATCGATACCATAAACTGGCTCCGATTTTTGAGCCGTAACCACCATAAATTTTATATCTGATAGCATTTGAATAACTAATTCAGATTTAGTCGATTAAGATTTCATAATGGTGAACGGATTAAAAGTTCATTTATATTTATTACTGGTCGTCGTCGGTAGTTAATCCAATATTTACTCGGAATATTTAATGTTGTGTTTATTGAAAGTATAGATGAGCCTTGGGCCAAGCAATTTAATTAGTAAAATAAATGATCCATGCATGTATGCATGCATGCATGCATGCTTCCATGAGAGATGTTCTTCAATACCAGCATCAGAATGTAGATCAAGAGAGAATGAATTAATTTAAAGTTTATAGGGAAAGAGTGCGCGAGACAGCTGCTGGTTTTAAGTTTGATGTTTTGATGAATAGTAATTATTGGAACTGTCATTTTCAATGCCATTTCGTTCAACTGACTAAATCGTTCATGAACGCCCGTATAACGGGAGGGCACGAAAATTACTTTTTATTCTTAGTAATCAGGAACTTTGTTTTGAAGCAGATAAGATAAATCTGCGTTTGATTCGGACAAGAAGCAATTGAATCTAACTTAGTTAGTCATTCAATAGTGCAAGTCTACAAGGAAATATTAATCGTCGTAAAATTGAGGTCACAACACCAACACAGTTATGCTCGATAAAGTAGTATTAATTAAGAATTGTCCAAATTTCCCTGAAAAAGAATTTTGTTTAAAGTTGAGTTATTCAACCATCAATTAGTGGTTAAATTTTATTCAGTGCTAGGAAACTTATCACAGCTTGAAATCCTTCATTTCCACGTTATAAAATCATTTTTGTTTTTCAAAGAATAACGCCCTGCGGTAGAACATCACGTTCGTCAGATCGGTAGGAAAAATTTGCCTCCAGTCTTGTGACGAAAACATAGTTTTCCACCGTCTGCAACACAATAAACTAACCCTTCGAACGAAGCATACATAGTCATAAGCACCAAAACTGCATTTGTCTCTTCTCGAGGCATGCAAGACTTGTTATCTCAATGGTTTCCAACAACAAGCCGAGACGTTTCTGCCTTTCATAATTTACAATTTGTTTTCCTGCCTTATGCTTGCATTCATTATTCTTAGGCCATGCCAACAATGAAGAGTGCTGGAGCTGGTGATGAATTAACGAACATTTCACCCATCAAGCGTCCATTCCATACAGCAAAGAATAAATCAAACTAGACATAGAACGAGCACACAGTGCACATTCCGAAGAAAACCGTAGTTTATGTTGCAGCAGCGCTGTTGTTAACCATTCATGTATCATCACCGCCGCCACCGCCCTCTCCACACTACCGTCACCACCACCCACGTCGGGGGATGCTTATGACTCATGAGGAGAGCCCTACCTAGCCGGAAGTGTTATTTTCGAGTTTCGGGCAATAGAATATAGTTTTCTGACGAGAATGAGCATATAAATTCCACACTAACCACGCTGGCTATACAGGCTTTAGTCACACCCTCGTGTGTGCTTTCCCCGGACAAAAATCATTTTATTTTGGAACGATATTGTCCCTCCGGAGAGCGGCTCTGTGTTCATCCGAAAAGTGTGAAATGTGCAAGAAAGTATAGGGGAAGTTCCAATGGATCACTACATTTCCCCCACGTCGTTCGTGGTATTTATTTTCCTCGCCACGAAACTTATCGACACATACATATGGTAGTTTGTTTGGTAGAACGAAACCATCATCAGCATCATGTGGGGTTTTTGAAAGGCCAGAAAGATACGAGCAAACAATAAAAATATTGAACATGCGGAAATCGAAACCCAAAAAGTGATGCTTCACAATTTGCCGCTTGTCGGGGTTGGATGTTTTTATTCATTCGACAGGCTGTACGGTGCCACGGTAATAAATAATGACGCAGATGTTGCACGAAAGCCTTGCCCAAAGATTGATTATATCAGCCATAATTCACCCACCATTCTTAAGGTTTCATTCTGATTGAACTGGGTTCGTGATTTATACTTGTTCTACCGCTTTGTATCGTTTATCGACTGTCTTCATTCCCATGGTGTCCGTATAAGTTGAACATTCTATTACTAACTTACAATTATGCATTATGCAATACCTATCCGAATACAGTTGACACTCACCTGAAAATAAACAAAGGAAAAAAATCATGAGTGAAAGCATAACAAGCAAGAGAGCAAATTATGACTTATAAATTATATCCCATATGTTACGAGCATCTAAAGTGACAAAACATGACAATACTGCGGAAAGTGTTCGCAGATAACGCAACTTGCTTCATTTTGCGGTTACCCGCTGTAGTTTGCTACCACAAATAACACTATTGCCATCAAGAAGTTCAAATATTTACACACTGGCCTGTCACCGTAACTCAGCATCGCACGGATAAATGAAAGCAAATTTTCATAGGGCCTGGCCTGGGTATGGCAAACAGAAAACGGAGGAGAAACATCGTGGCCACAGGAAAAATTTCATAATAACATGCAAAACCGCCATGAAAAATTGCACTATCCAGCACCGTCCGTCCGTCCGCGCGGAAGGTTCGACGAATGCACACGGTGGCGGACGGCGGCGGCTGCAAGAAGAGATACTATCTTTGTTCACAATCAGCCGCATTCGTGTGTCTGTCATATTTTTTGTTTTGTTAAGCTCGCTCGCTCGCTGCGGAGCTGCCGCAGGAAGAAGTGCAACGAACCAACAAACCGACGCAGCGATGGCGAGGTAAATGCATTACTTACTTATTCACTGACTGTCATGATTAACGCAGTGCAATAATAATGGCGATGTTTACTGCGCACTCGTTACCATCCATAATGTATCGCATTCATCACACAAAAGCCAGCGGCGATGCGATGGTGCAATCTTGATGTGGGAAACTTTCCAGCACACAATGATTTGAACCGATTTGAACAGGGGGATTTTGGGATCAGCTAACTTAGCACATCTTCCGAAAAATTTCGCACGTCAAATTAGGATAAACGTAGAATTCAGTAATCTATGAATGAACATGATGAAGCATTCGTGACTATTTGCCTAAAACTAAGCATAGAATTTTTTGCGATAGTTTAAATAATAAATTTAATTAATTAATCCTAAAAGATTTAGGATATACACCTTCCCCCATTAGAAGAATGATGTAATAAAATGGAATTACTCGATAAATATATGTAAGTTATTTTTTCCGTATATGATCCTTTGCCACGAGGCAAAAGTTGCTTATGCTTATACTGTTTATTTCCTGAGTCATTCTTATCTGAAAATCACTGTATTTTTTTTGAATGGAAAATTTTCTGTTTTACTAGCTCGAATGACGAAACTCCAAGAAGGCCCAGGCTTATCATTTCAAGTATGTTCGTCACTTGTTCAAGCATTTTGAAATATCACGACAGAATTCACATCAAGATGCCGTAGTTTTGTGCGTTTTTTTCTAATGAAATGCTCTTCCTCATTCAACGAGTCGATGGCAACTCAAAAACTGTTACCAATTCACGTTTATGGCAATGGAAACAAACAAAATATTTTATTTTTGCAAGCTATGGGCACATTCCACGCACTTGTTCACCAAGGGACCAAAATTTAAAACTGCGTATTTCGCCCATATATTACTTTTCGGTTCCGTTTGCCTTAAATAAACTCTAGTACAAAAAGTATGCTAACCCATGCTCAACTCTGCTACTTTCATTTGAAAGCTAAGAACAGTTTGTACTGAAAATTACCCTTAAACCTTCTACTTCATAAAATTAAGTAACTTTTCAGAAGTAACAAGCTTTGAGATAAGTGTTTCTCGAGGCAATTTTATCAAGTTTCTCTTAAAAAACTGTAATTGCTTTTATTTACCAATGTGAAGCTCTGGTATCGTTCTACAATTCGTTCTTTGGCGTAAAACGGTTATCTCTTTTAGCTTCGTTGTAATTTAAGGAAAGATTTTTGACCACAATTAACTCACCATTACTCGATGAATGGATATTGCTGCAAAAACCTGTCTAGTCAGACAATGTTTTACTATTGTCAATTTGGCACTGTTGGCGTCAAACGGAATCAGATGAATTTCATAATCCCTCAGGTATCCCACAAGGCAGCAATTTAGGACCATTGTTGTTTATCGTATTCTTTAATGACGTCTGCCACGTCTGTTACCGAGAGATTGCAAACTTTTATATGCTGACGATCTTAAAATTTTCTGGACAATCAGTGCTCTCGCAGACTGTCAATTGTTGCAAAAAAGGGTTGACAAGTTTCACGACTGGTGCCAACGCAATTTTATGACTATCAGTGTGACGAAATATTCTGTAATCACGTTGACGAGGAAAAAGAACCCTATTCTAGGTAGTTATAGACTAGCAAACGAAGCAATACAAAGATCAAATGTTGTACGTGACCTCGGGGTTTTGATAGACTCAGAACTAAGCTTCCGGGAGCATTACAGTCATACCGTTGCTAAATCTCGACGGAACCTCGGGTTCATCTTCCGTATCTCAGCTGAATTCCGCGACCCATACTGCCTGCGCGCCTTGTACTTCAGCTTAGTTCGATCGGTGTTGGAAACAGCAGGTATCGTTTGGAGTTCCTTCCGTAGCGTTTGGACCCACAGAATTGAAAAAGTTCAAAAGCGCCGTGGATTCTCTCCAAAATAAACATAAATGCAGTACCACGATACCTTCGACGCCGGGACTTCACGAGACTTCAGCAGTATAGAACGGATTATGCACAAAATGAGCCCATTCGAGCGATGTGTTCTTCATTTAACCAGTGTTACCATTTGTTTGACTTCAATGTTAGTGCTAGCGTTTTTCGTGACCGTGTAACAAATTATTATGTGATATCCTAGTTTCTAAGTATTCATGTAGACTGTTTGTCCGATGACTGTAAACAAAATAAATAACAAATAACAAAAACGAATACATTCGTTGTGAGAACCGCTTTTAGAACCAAACACAACTGCGAAATTTGAGTAAGCAAACCCCGTACATTCTGAAAGTAATGCGAAACCCAAGCAGCACACTTTAGGTCCATTTTGTTGAAGCAACCGAATTACGACTGAAAATAGTCATATTTCGGTTATCAATAAACTTTGCAACAACCGTGCTAGTAAGAAAGAAAACGATAAGTGTGTGTGTGTGTGTGTGTGTGTGTGTGTGTGTGTGTGTGTGTGTGTGTGTGTGTGTGTGTGTGTGTGTGTGTGTGTGTGTGTGTGTGTGTGTGTGTGTGTGTGTGTGTGTGAGTGTGTGTGAGTGTGTGTGTGTGTGTGTGTGTGTGTGTGTGTGTGTGTAGAAAAATTATAATTTATCGTGGCGAGCAAAGCTCAACAGTTAAAAAAAATCTTTTCCAATTGTCTACTAACAAAACAAAAAGTTTGTTCCAATGCGCGATGACTGCAATTTCCGTCAAGCTTTTAACGAAGTTTGGCATCCTGGAAAGAATGGTTTAACGCTCAACGCTCAATTGTGGCGA